>NC_054470.1:6742621-7042621 GCF_017639515.1 Carcharodon carcharias
TACCAAAATTACCATCTAGTCTGACAATTTCCCCTCCTGGTTTTGCCAGGGCAAATCTTTTAGAGTTTTTAGATTGCCATGGAATGTGTCTCTTCGACCAGAGACCATCACCCCTGCGTGTTCTGTTTGGTAGCTCACTGAGGACTCGCAGATTTCTCCACTATGTTGAGCACGCCAGCTGCAGCCTTTTGTCTCCGTGAGATCTCTCTCGCTCTCTGTCCAGAGACTTGGGGCAGGATTTTACGTGTCGGTGAGTGGGAGCTCCCGAGGTCACCGCGCCCCATTTAAATTTTCAGGAAGGCGGGGGTGCAGTGAAATCAGCTGTGCGCCCGCCGACCTGTCAATGGCCAATTGAGGCCACTGACAGAGGCTATTAAGTAACTAAGGGACCTGCCCGTCCAACCTGAAGGTTGGCGAGCAGGCCAGGAGCCCCGGTGTGAATTGGAAAAAGCATGAAACCTCGTCCACGGGCGGGATGAGGCTTCATGTAGCATTTTAAAAAAATTTTATTAAAGTTTTTGCGAAAATTATGGACATGTCCCAACTCATGTGACATTGTCAGATGAGGGGATGTGTTAGCGAAATTTATTTTTCTATTTTTATCTTTTTGACATTTACAGCCGATCTCCCTGAGGCTGCCCTTAGCCAGGAATGTCCATGCCCATATCCCATGAATGAGTTAAAAAAAAAAACCGTAAAAGGTTCACAAAGCTGTAGAGTATTGTTTGACATATGTTGTGTTTCTCAGTTATAAATCTGCACAAAGCTATAGGAAAAGCAATAAATAAATATATAAAAACAGTCAATTTAGGATTCTTACAATTTCATAAATGGAAATTAAATTTAAAAATTATTGGAATTAATTTTCTACTTGTAATGATTTATCACACTGTTTTACTCTATCACCTGCGATCAGCCCAAGGATGCACAATTAATTATTTAGTAGCAAATAATGACATGTACTACCATAAATTTCAAGTAATTAACACCCCTAATATGTGCAAGTTGAATATAAAGTAGAAACAGAAAATGCTGGAAAAACTCAGCAGCTCTGGCTCTTCTCTCTCGGCAGATGCTGCCAGACCTGCTGCGTTTTTCCAGCAGCTTCAGTTTTTGTTTCAGATTTCCAGCATCTGCAGTATTTTGCCTTTATCTACGTGCAAGTTCAGGTTTGGTGAATGTTCTGATCGATAAGCAGTGTGTTAACTTCTGCCTGAGGAGCAGCAAATCTAAATTGGGGCAACACAAGGGTCTAAGGTCTCCGCTTTTGCAGAATGGGGATGCATCTCTGGTGGGGCCGGACCTTGTTCCCACACCCTGGATGATCTTCTGGCCTTGAGGACGTTTGAATCTTGAAGATGGTCTCCCTGGCTTTCATATCTGATGCCTTTACAAAATGGGTGCCGAGCTCTACTACAGCAATCCTAGACCTCTATGTTACCTTTGCAACAATTGTTTTTGTTGTAAGAGTTAAGGTTTGTGCCTGAGCACTCTATCATTTTCAATACCTACCATGCAGACATTTTTTTAGGACCCCCTTCACCACCATTGGCATAATGGAAGGTTGGCACAAACAGATATTCTTTACGCCCACTATTTTGGAGACACACACAAGTGATGAACACCAGAAATGGAGTTATACTGTTCCCCAGGTTTTGAAGCAGGAATTGGGGTAGCTGCACAGCAACATGTGGATAAGAGCACATGATGTCCCCAACCAATTTTCTGCCCTGACCTACCTTAAATCCATTGAAAAATCCTGGTAGGCAGGCTAACCAAGTGCTTTTAGTTTTTTTGGGGAGAGTAGGCCTTTTAGGTAAATTGACATTTTAATGGGCAAAATATTGCAGATGCTGGAAACCTGAAATAAAAACAAAGCATGCTGGAATTACTCAAGGGGTCAAGCAGCATCGGTAGAAAGAAATGGAGTTAGCATTTCAGGTTGAGGTGATCAGAACCCAGAACCTCTGATGAAAGGCCATCTCGATCAGAATCTGTTTCTCTGTGCAAATGCTGCCCGATCTGCTGAGTATTTGCAGCATGTTTTGTCTTTATGACATTTCTATGGAGCTATTATGCATAAGTTTTCAACATTCCATAGCTGGATTAGAAAATATTTTTGCAAGTATGCATTTAAGTATTAATTTGGGGGGGTGGAGAATGATAATTGATACCTTACAAGGTCATAAAATTGACTTTGTAACACCCATAGACCTGAATCTTTCCCTAGTCAGGCCTGCGCGATCTGTGGGCTTGGGAGCCAGCATGAAGCAGGGTCCTGAAAAGCTCAGCCCTGCCGGGTTGGGGGGCAGCAACATCACCGAGGGCAGGGTGAGCACCTCAAGAGAGTCCTGGAAGGCAGACAGCTGACTCAGGGAGTTGCGGACCTGCAAATAATAAAATAAGGCGTAAAAAAGCTGCAAAAACTGCCCATGCAGCACAATCAAGCACCTGAAAGCATACCTCATAAAAAATTTTGTTCCCAGATATTTCTTTTAATTTTATTTCCTAATGGAGATTTCATCCCACCCTTGGATGAGGTTTCATGAAAAATGTGAAAGACCGCCTGGTGGATTGACCTGTCCTCCCAGTCCGTAACGTTGGACGGGCCACGAAAAATCGCTGACAATTGTGCCGTCAATGGGCTTAATTGCCAGCGTAATTGTCAGCGGGCATGTTTTTGACTGCCGTGCGCACCCACCGAGCGAAATATCGCATGAGTGCGTGATGACGTTGGGATGCTCACCCGACAAGATCTCGCACGATTTTACACCTGACCGGGTTGGGAGCTTGCCCCCCACCCCATGGAACGTAAAATTCTGTCAATAGTTTTAGTGCATTGGGTGCCATTTTGGAACAAAAATGTCATCTGCAGCGCTTATGCTCACTTCTGGCCAGGACATTGGTGTGGACATTAGGAATATGTGCTGAAGGTATATGGAGTAGGCAGGTCATGACGTGTGTCAGCTTATAAACAATGATTTTATGATGTTAGTGCTATCATTCCAGGCCACTCTGCTCTCTCTTAACCTTTCACAGTTGAACATGCACTCAGCAGCAGGAAGGAGTCATTCCGACCATGCCCCTCACACCCACCACCCCCACTCCCCCAATTCCTGGCCTCCCACCCAGTGTTATATAATTGAATGACTAGGAGCTATCAGGTTAGTTGTTGATTACTTCCTACTGGCTTCTACTAACATGAAGTTCGCATGCTGCCTAGATGACTTTGAATGGGGCATGGCTTAATCATGAATCCCACTCCTGTTTTTGATGTTGTATTTGGCCATTTTTCATCTGCTGCTCCTGCCAAATTTCTATTGTATAAAATAGTTTGCAGCAAAATTCTGCACATTCTACCTTTGATTTGAGTCCATTACTGTCTATGAAAATAGGATAATTAATAATATTTGCAAAAAGAGGAAAATATAGTACATTGCGCTAATCATTTGTGTATGTACAAGCTAAGTTAGTCTGAACCACATTGTTTTACTTATGTTCCTGTTTCCTTGCTTCATCTTGGAATCCTGACCAACATCTGTGTTCTCATTTTTTTTAAATAAGTTTTTGCAGAGTTCCCAGTTACCATTAATGCCATTAAAGTGTGCTATTTTTTCTTCCCTGCTCCTGGAAACAATAGTCAAAAAAGTGCAAAGAGAACAGTTTACCTCATTTGTAATTTTAGCGAGAAGAGAAACATTGCACTGCAGAATGAAACTTTCTGCCACTGGCAAGTGGTGTTTACCAGAGTATCATGGGACCTGTGTACATTTCCAAAAACATCTGGACTGAGATCTTGCTATGTTCATATGTCTTCTTCATTATATTCTTCAAATGTTTGAAATTATTCCAAATGGTTGAAGTGATCAGTAACTCACACAAAAAGAAAGACAGCGTGTTTGTGTAGACATACTCTGATGCAATGTCAGTTTAGAAGAAAACATCTTTTAACTTTGTTTTGTCAGTTTAGCCAAGATTGTGCATCATGTGGCTGCATGTCTGCATGTGTAGCCTACTGATTCCAAGCAGTTATCACTATAGGGATGCATGATGAATTTAAGTTCTTAAATACCACTATGTAGAAAAACAAATTGCATCAAGGGGGGGGGGTAAATATTGCCAGGCCTCAAACGTATTAAATACACAAATTGTTTTTTAACGTGGAGTTTTGTGGATTCTGTGTAAATAAAATGTTTGTCGACTTCCAAAATTTTCACATAAAATTCATTCCTTATGTTGATTGATCGAGCGAACAGTCCTGGGTGACTATTGCTTCTGTAATTTTCCTGTTTGGTCCTTGTTAAAGACCAATTCAGGGCATTACATGATAAGCTTCCCCATAGTCTTGGACTGCATACATTCCCTCTGTGTATTATGAGCTGTTAAAGCTGGCGTTAGATCAGTGCAGTGAGCTGGTAGAGTTCCACCAGAGAATAGAGGAGTAACACAATTATTGACAGAGTAGTATTCATTTGTCTGCAGCTACAGGGTGCAGCATGTATTCCCATATTTAACTGGCAAGCAAACAGGATAGGCTTCGCTAGTCATACCAGAGGACACAGAAATAGGGTAGCATGTTCAGCAGTTTGCACTGGGTGTTACCACAACAGTGTACTATCAGAACCTCATAGGGGATTTGTGATTGGGTGTAAATTATAGAGTTTCAAGGTATAAAACCCTTTTAAATAAAATCTTTAAGTTCCAAATTCTTAATTTCTAATATTGGGGTCCTCAGTTGTGCCTGACCTAACAAGATATGAATAGCTAGCATTTATCAATCAAGTAGAATTTATTAAGCAAGATCTTACATATACTTAATAAAAAACAGTGAAGACAACATGGAAGTTTCTTATCCCTCAAGGTCCTAGGATTTCTCAATTACTGCCAACACAGGCAATGCCTTTCTTCTTCTGTTTCTGGAGTGATGTTATGTTTCAGAAAAATTAAACCACAGAAGCCATGACAAAACTGCCAACAAAGGCTCTGATGTTCCCACTTATATCCCTAATCCTTATTATTCTAGAATCCCTTATTAGGAAATAATCCAAATTCACCTCTTCTATTGGCTTAGGGTGTGGGTCATCTGGTGTCTCCCCACCTCTAACTAGACTCATGTAGACTGAAGACAAATGTCCATCTCTTATTCCATGGGCCCCCAGAGCTACATTCCATTGTGAAAAAATGACACATCTTTGTAGGTACAGAGCAGTTACAAACGATGTTAAATTCTCTTAAACATATTTCAACCCAAGTCGCACAGATACTAAAGCAATCAAAAATAAAAGTTAATAAAATTTCCTATTATAATGTCAAAGAAGAACGGTTTTCCTCTAATAGAGATGTTCTGTCCTATACATATGGTTAATCAATTAAAACAATACATGGTTTTGTTCAAATATAAGGTATCATCCTAAGTTCAAGCTATCTTATAGCCATTTCTTCAAAGCTAACAGAAAGACCCAATTTCCCATGGTACAAATAAGACAACAGGCAACTGCGTGAACCCAGGCTTTACAGTACCTTTAAAGTAAAAAAATCCATTAACACCTGTTCCTCACAAACAGCTACCATCCTGTGCCCTTAACTGCAAAGTAGTCCCACCAGCAAAAATTCAAACTGAACTGTTTAAAAAGCGGTTAGAATAACGTCCATCGCTGTTACTTCAGATTAAAATGGAACCCAAAAAATTAACAGGTTCATCAAAATCTTACATGGGAAGCTCCAACACAGCCGTTGCCATATTCACTGTTCACGTAGGGCTGCAAAAAGTTGCTCATTGTGCGAGCATTTTAATAGTCACAAAAAGCATTGCAAGTTATATGCCGTCATTGAAACATTGCACACGTGGGGAGGAGGTGATGATTTGAGTTATGGAGCATTTGAGAAAACAGCATATAAGTAGCAGTTTTGCAAAAGCAGGCGGAATCTGAAAATAATAGGTGCAATCATGTTAACCACCCTGTGATCATGCCAATGGCATAACTAAAATATTGTGACTTTATTTTCATCCTTTTTTTTTCTAATTGGATTATGAGCTGTGCACAGCAGAACCAATTTTTTCAAACTAAAGTAATTAACTTGCAAATTGTCGATCTGAATTCACCAAAAGGTTACAACAAACTAATCTCGATCTGCTTTTCTGCTCTAAGAATTAAGGGGATAATTTTTGCCTCACCATTGTCTCTTTTTATCGGAGGGAATGGAACATTAACATGACAAAATATTTTTATAAACCTAATGCTCACCAGATGCCCAAGGTCTGCCTGATTGCAATTAAAATAAAAACATTGGCAAATGAGAGTAAACTAGCGAAAAACATCAACATTTACTGTATAAGCTTCTATAGGTAGGTAAAAAGGAAAAGATTAGCAAAAGGCAAATGTGGGTCCAATACAAGTGAAGTCAGGAGAATTTATGATGGGGAATAAGGAAATGGGATAGAAACTAAACTAACACTTTAGGCGGAATTGTCCCAGATTTGCACTAAGTGTGGCATGAAAATGTTCTTTTACCGGCTGGCCGCAATGGTGGGTTTTCATGCCATATCGTCCTATTCCTGAAATATTCTGCCTCATTAATAAAGCATGCATGGACAACACTCTGGATCTATGGTGCGAAGTTTTCTGATTTGCCTGCCCCGCTGTCAGCTCAGGCCTTCAGTAAACAAGGTGCCTTATTTAAAGGGCACCACTGGGCAGAGCTAGCTCTCTCTAAGGGATCAAAAGTTGCTGGAAAGTCATGTCTGCCAAAGAGAGGCAACATGCTGCCCCCAAATTTAGCGACACCTCCCTCAGGTGCCAACTGGGCACACTGAAGGTCGGCCATGGAGTCCTCTATCCCCACTCTGCGAAGATCAACAAGCAAGGTCAACAATCCAGCATGGGAGGCAGTAGCAGCAGTGGTCAGCACAAACACCCTGCAAAAAAAGATAGCCACCCAGTGTCAAAATTGGATGAATGATCTCCTCTGTTCCACCGGCGTAAATCACTCTTCTTATCATCTCAACTCACACACTCACAAACTCATCACACATCCACAGGGATTTCATTCACTGCCAGGTCAAGGGACATCACCATTCACTCTCTCACACACTACCTTCGTCTACCTTATGGATCGTGTCCTCATCCCATCCATGGCCCCGCTCACCACCCAAACATGCCAGACATCCTTCTCACCTGGCCTGGTAGGTGTCCTGCTTACAGTCTCTCCGTCTGTCTTTATGTAGGACAAGCTGGCACACAACAAAAGGAGAGGTTGCAGACCAGTGGAAGAATGCTCAACATCAAGGTCCTCGCAGACTTTGAAAATCGAGTCATCCAGCTGGCCGGCGAGGATCTGGACTGTTCCTGTGCTGATGGTGAGGTCAGTGGTGCTCAACCAAGTGAGAATCCAGCAGTGCAACATCCATTAGACAACCATGCTGTGAGTGAGTTCCCCTGCTCCACAGCCCCTGCTGTGCACTAATTATCTCTCCTTGCTTTTACAGGCACATCTGGGAAACAGCTGGTGGAGTCCATGAGCCAGGTCCTTGACTCAAGCTCTGAAGACACCTCGGAAGAAGAATCTGCTGAAACCCACATTGAAGTCCTGTCACAGCGCTCACCCACACCCTGCACCAGCACAGAGATGCACACCTCGGTGGGACCTAGTTCTAGAGTAGCCTCAGGCTCACAATCTGGGGAGCACGTCGCACTGTCTGATCAACAGCAGGTGGAGGCAGGGACTTCCCAGGTTTCCTGAAATTGCAGTACTGCTGGAGGCCAGGAATCTGCTGAGTCCGAGTCAGATAGGAGCCTCTGGACTCGGTCATACCTCAGTAGTTGGAGCTGCAAAGGCAAGCTCAGGAACATCAGGAAGGGCTGTCCGTTGCACTCCTCAGATTGCAAGACACGATGGAGGAGTCCGTCCGCCTTCAGTCTGAGGTTTTAGAGCCTCATGTCAATGTACTGAGGTCAACACTGGTCAGATGGCAGCCGCCATGGAGATCTTGGTCCAGGACATCAGTCCTGCACTGCTGCACGGGCTAAGCTCCATCACTGATGCCATAGTTGACCTCCAAACAACGTGTAAGTGAGAGGGGCAGGGGGCAGCTCGATCTCACTCCAGCTTCCCCTTCTCCTTGAGGAGTCAGCCAGGGGCCAAGAGATACCGTAGGGAGGAGGACCAGCAGCTCGACACCCTGGAGCCATCAATCCAGGTGACTCCGGCCAGTCCAAATCCCCTGTTTCTGTGATCCCTACATCTCCAGCTCCACAGGCTGAGGACAGTGCAGCTGGCCCACACCAGGGCACCCAAAGCAGCTCAGGGCCCTCCAAGTCTCAGTCCACCAGAGGACGCCCGCCAAGGTCATCATAGACAGGGTGTAGCAGTCAGCAGGTTGCCTCCACCCCCTCTAAGGATGTCAGGAGAGCACCAAGATGTAGCGGCAAAGTTAGGAAGGTTAAGAAGATGTAGTTGCACATCGTGGGCACGGCTGTTAATCACATGTACATAATGTTCACTATTACAAATAAACTCCCAAGAATGTCTCCTTGCCTGTGGCTCCTTGTTATGTCTTGAGGGAAGGTGCTCCTCCCTTTGTTGAGCCAGATGCCTTCACCACACTCTTATCCTTCGTCACTGCTCCCTGGAAGCCATGACGAATTCCACTAAATCACCAGGCTCCATGATCCTGATTTTCTCCTCCTGCAGGGTCAAAGATAGAGACGTGTGTGTTGGCATAGGTGACCTAAGAACTTCCCTTGGTTAAGTCTGAAGGCCCCTTCACACATGAAGGTGAGTGCCAGCCACCACTTGTATGGCCAGCGTGTAGCGTGCTCATTGGCTGTCTGAAACCCCAACCATTCCGCCCCACTCCACTTGACCGTTTGGTGATAGCTTCGGCCACTGGACTGGATGCTGTGCTCTCAGCTCAGACGCAGGCATTCTCCTAACCCACGCTGCAAGGCTGCGCTGTTAACTTGACCCATGATGGATCCTGGTCCAAACCTTAATAAAGATATTGCAAGGGGCTGTGAGCACCTCCACCAGTGACTGCAACATGGCCAGCTTTAGCAAGGGGATTCTGCAACTTTCCCAGTTAGCCAATTGCTTTGCTGTCCCCTAAAATGCATATTAATTTGCAGTCTGTGCCTGAGGGGGTGAAAAGTTCTGGAGCATTTGGTGGCACTTTTATGCTTTTGCATTGCGTGAGTGGACAGAAAAGCTTCAGAGACCCAACTGCAAGCATATCGATGGAGCTGCTGCTGAACTGTCTCAGCTGTGGAAGTATGCTCACTTTTGACAAGTGTTTCCAAGTGCGTGGCCACTTCCCTCACCCACTCACCCCCCCCCACCCCACCCCCCAACCCTCACCACCCCAGCATGTGCTTGAGTACTTCCTTCAGCCTGGGCTGCCTTTCCCCCAACTCACCCCACCCCACCAGTTTGGCCCTCATTGGAGCCCTTGGAGGACTGAAAGCCAGTCAAGGTAAAAGAAACTTGCCTGTGGCCTCTCCGACCGTGTGGTGCCTCTTCCTTGATGTCCTGTGGATTATGCTGATGAGCACTGCGCAAGGTTTTGTGCACTCACCTCCCTGTTCCCCTTGAAGATCAGGTCACCAGGTCCACGCCTTTTTAAGGCAGTCTTGAAGCACGCCGTTCTGAAGGCACGCCTACATGGGTGGTAAATGATTTCAGCAAGCAAGGCTTATAATGAGATGCTGAAGTATTGAAATTAGGCTCCCGATGTGCAGTGATGGGAAAGGAGGTCCACCTTTGATGGGCGGAACGGACAATTGCAATCGCTTTTTGGCCTTCTTGCCATGCTGTCCGCTAAAGCCAATCATGACACCCGTCGCCAACGAGGCCAGACAGACCATAAGACATAGGAGCAGGAATTAGGCCATTCAGCCCATTGATTCTGCTCCACCATTCAATCATGGCTGATAAGCTTCTCAACCCCACTCTCCTGCCTTCTCCCCATAACCTTTGAACCCCTTACTAATCTAGAATCTGTCTATCTCGGTCTTAAATTTACTTAAATGACCTGGCCTCCACAGCCTTCTGTGGCAATGAATTCCATTGATTCACCACTCTCTGGCTAAAGAAGTTTCTCCTCATTTCTGTTCTAAAAGATCTTCCCTTTACTCTGAGGCTGTGCCCTCAGGTCTTAGTCTCTCCTACTAATGGAAACATCTTCCCCACGTCCACTCTATCCAAGCCTTCCAGTATTCTGTAAGTTTCAAGCAGATCCCCCCCATCCTTCTAAACTCCATCGAGTATAGACCCAGTGTCCTCAAACGTTCCTCATATGTTAAGCCTTTCATTCCTGGGATCATTCTCATGAACCTCCTCTGGACCCTCTTCAGGGCCAGCACATCCTTTCTGAGATACAGGGCCCAAAATTGCTCACAATATTCCAAATGTGGTCTGACCAGAGCCTTATAAAGCCTCTGCAGCACATCCCTGCTTTTATATTCTAGTCCTCTCGAAATAAATGCCAACATTGCATTTGCCTTCCTAACTACCGACTCAACCTGCAAGTTAACCTTAAGAGAATCCTGGACTAGGACTCCCAAGTCCCTTTGCAGTCCAGATTTCTGAATTCTCTCCCTATTTAGAAAATAGTCTATGCCTCTGTTCTTCCTACCAAAGTGCATGACCTCACATTTCCCCATGTTGTATTCCATCTGCCACTTCTTTGCCCATTCTCCTAACCTGTCTAAATCCTTCTGCAGCGTCCCCAACTCCTCAATACTACCTGTCCCTCCACCTATCTTTGTACCATCTGCAAACTTAGCCAGAATGCCCTCAGGTCCTTCATCTAAATCATTAATGTATAAAGTGAAAAGTTGTGGTCCCAACACTGACCCCTGCGGAACTCCACTAGTCACCGGCTGCCATCCTGAGAAGGACCCCCTTATCCCCACTCTCTGCCTCCTGCCAGACAGCCAATCTTCTATCCATGCTAGTACCTTGCCTCTAACACCATGGGTTCTTATCTGACTGAGCAGCCTCCTGTGCGGCACCTTATCAAAGGCCTTCTGGAAGTCCAAGTAGATAACATCCATTGGCTCTCCTTTGGCTAACCTGCTCGTTACCTCCTCAAAGAATTCTAACAGATTTGTCAGGCGTGACTTCCCCTTGATGAAACCATGCTGACTTTGCCCAATTTTACCATGCACTTCCAAGTATTCTGAAATCTCATCCTTAATAACGGACTCTAAAATCTTACCAACCACCAAGGTCAGGCTAATCGGCCTGTAATTTCCCATCTTTTGCCTCACTCCCTTCTTAAACAGGGGGGTTACATTAGCAATTTTCCAGTCCTCTGGGACCCTCCCTGACTCCAGTGATTCCTGAAAGATCACCACTAACGCCTCCACTATCTCTTCAGCTATCTCCTTCAGAACTCTGGGGTGTAATCCATCTGGTCCAGATGATTTATCCACCTTCAGACCTTTCAGTTTTCTTAGTGCCTTCTCCTTGGTAATGGCCACCATACTCACCTCTGCCCCCCGACTCTCTTGAACTTTGGGGATGTTACTCGTGTGTTCCACTGTGAAGACTGACGCAAAGTACCTATTCAGTTCCTCCGCCATTTCTTTAACCTAGAAAAAGTTAGAAGAATTAAAACCTCTTCTAACTTCTAGGTAACTATTGTACAGACCCAGACCAAACCCCCATGGGACACCCCTCACACCGCCAATCCCCCAGGGGACTCCTCCCACCTCCTGACCAAGCTTCCACTCCCAACCAGACACCCTCCCCAACACACCCCCACAGGCCCGACAAAAAGGAGGCCTGTCTTCCTTCACTTCAACTCTCCTGCACTTTGACTCTAGGCTTCGAGGACGTGCTGCAGTGCCTGGATCTTGCCCAGCCTGAGTCGGAATGTCAGGTGAAACAGATTGGAAAAAAATAATATAATTGGGCACAGAGTGACAATCCGACACGGATTGCCACTCTCAGGAAGTTCTGGCCCAGCATGTTAAAATGAAATAAGTGCTAGTAAATCATTTTTCACTTGGAAGGAGTGTTTTGGGCTTTGGATAGTGAGAAGGGTGGAGGTGAAAGGACAGGTGTTGCATCTCCTGCACTTGCACAAAAAGGTGCCATGGGGAAGGGGCATTAGGGGTAACTGAGGAATGGACTAGGGTGTCATGGAGGGAGCGGTTCCTTTGTAATGCTGAAAGGCGAGGGCAGAGGAAGCTGTGTTTGGCAGTGGCATCACACTGGAGCTGGTGGAAATGGCGGAGGATGATCCATTGAACATGAAGGCTGGTGGGTTGGAAGGTGAGAACCAGGGGAACCCTATCATGGTTCTGGGAAGGAGGGGTGAGAGCAGAAGTGCGGAAAATAAATCGGACACAGTGGAGGGCCCTGCCAAACATGCTGGGTGGGAATCCTCGGTTCAGGATAAAAGAAAGCATGTCAAAAGTGCTGGTGTGGAAGGTTGCATCATCAGAACAGATGCGATAGAGACAGAAAAACTGGGAAAATGGAAGGGATTCCTTATAGGAAGCAGGATCTGAGGAAGTGTAGTCAAGGTAGCTATGGGAGTCCGTGGGTTTGTAGTGAAAATTAGTTGATAGTTTATCTCCAGAAGTGGAGACAGAGAAGTTGAGGAACGGAAGGGAGTACTCAGAGATGGATCTGGTGAAGTCGAGGGAAGTGTAGAAATTGGAAACAAAGTCAATAAAACTTTCCAGTTCATGGCGAAAGCAGAAGGCAGCATCAATACGAGCATCAATATACTGGAAAAAGATATGAAGGAGAGGGCCCAAGTGGAACTGAGATAATGAACATTCCACATATCCCACAACGGGGCAAGCATAGCTAGGACAGATGTAGGTACCCATAGCAACACCTTTTATTTGGAGTGTTTCTTTCTTTATCCCTTCAAGTTGCATTCAGATGACTGAAGCATAGACCTGACAACCAAATTTTGTCTTTTGACGGAAGAAATGAACAAATATTTTACTTCTGTGTTCACTATAGAGGATACAAACACATTCCAGTCATAGCTGCAAATCAGGAGGTGATCAGGAGAGAGGGACTTGGTGAAATTGAAATCACTCAGGAAATGGAACTGAGCAAATTGATGGAGCCGTGTGCTGGCAAGTCTCCCGGTCTCAATGGACTACATCCTAGGGTCTTAAAAGAGGTGGCTAATAAGGTAGTCAAAGCGCTGGTGTTAATTTTCCAAAATTGGCTAGATTTGGGAAAGGTGCATCAGATTGGAGAGTAGCAAATGTAACCCCTCTATTCAAGAAGGGAGGGAGGCAGAAAACAGGAAACTATAGGCCAGTTAGCTTGATGCCTGTCATGGAGAAGTTATTAGAATCAATCATTAAGGAGGTTATAGCTGGGCACTTAGAAGAGCTCAAGGCAAATGGGAAGAGTCAGCATGGTTTTGTGAAAGGAAAATCATGTTCAACCAATTTATTGGAGTTTTTTGAAGGAAAAAAGGAGAGTGTGTAGACTTACTGTACTTGGATTTCCAGAAGGCATTTGATAAGGTGCCACATCAAAGATTATTACAGAAAGGGAGTTCTTCCTCCCAACCCACCCCCTTCAGCACCAGGTGCCCATAGATCAGGAGCATGGGATTGAAGTACAACCAAAACAAAAGCAAAAGGTTCTTCAAATAATTAAAAAGGGGGTACGGCCTACAGCAAGTAACATATGCGTGGCCCACAGGCGCCACATGGTCGTACAAAGTGCAAGCATCTTGGGAGTCTGTGAATCGACACAACCTACAGTTGTACAGGACTGATGTGTGCAACAGCCTCCACGCCAGGTCCCTGATGGAAAGTGGGAGGACAACCCCTTAGAGGGCCCCACTGGGGACTTCCGCAGCCTGAAGGCAACAAGGCATGCCAGGGTGTGTCCGGGTGGTGGGTGAGGGTAAGGAAATGAAGGGTGTGCAGCAGCAGCCTGCAGCAGGAAACCCCTCCACTAAAATTCCAGGAAAGACCCCAGCGAGATTTAAACTCGCAGCCCCTGGTTCACAAGACCAGTGTTCTAACCGCTGAGTCAAGGAGCCAATTCAACTCTCCTGAGTCCGATCAAATAAACTCAATTAATGAATCAGGGGACAAATTAAATAGCAGCCCCTTAAAGGGAAACTGCAAAGATAAAAGACAAAATTTAAAGGAAACTTACAAACGTCAAACCAAACTGTGATCAAAGGGGTCAATAAAGCACCCCAGTCCCCACAGTGTCCACTGAGCATGGAAGGCCTTGACGGTGCCAGAGGACACTGCATGCTCCCTCTCCAGGGACACACAGTCACAAACGTAGCTGCGGAAGAAGGGCAGACAGTCGGGCTGGACGACCCCCTTGATCGCCCGCTGCCTGGACCTGTTAATGACCAACTTGGCCAGACCCAGGAGCAGGTTCACAAGGAGGTTATCCTCCCTCCTAGCCCCCCTCCACACCAGCTGCCCATAGATCAGGAGCGTGGGACTGAAGTGCAAACAAAAGAAAAGCAAAAGGTTTTTCAAGTAACTAAAAAGGGGGTGCAGCCTGCAACAACTTATTTAGGTGTGGTCCACAGACTCCACAAGGCTGCTAAAGACAGAGGCATCTTGGGAGTCTGTGAACCAACACATCCCGTGGTTGTATGGGACTGGTGCGTGCAACACCCTCAAGCCCAGGTCCCCAATAGAAAGGGGAGGACTCCCATGTAAACAACCTCCGCCGTCGGATGACAACAAGACAAGACAGGGCATGTCCGGGCGGTGGGCAAGGAAAAAAATTCCAAGAAAGAGATTTGAACTCACTACCCCTGGGCCAGTGCTCTAACCCCTGAGCTATGGAACCAATGTGGGCATGGGTGTTAATCACTGTACATAATTTTCACTATTGTAAATAAACTCCCAAAGGTTTCTCCTTGCTTATGGCTCCTTGCTATGATAAGCAGTGTTAGTGTTACTCAGATATGAAACCTTGGTTCCTGCATAAGATAAAGGTAGGTGTCTCGGTCTAGGGCCTCTTCCCTGTGCACTGTGTAATCTTCAGACCAAAGTGATGGTCCGGCTTCACACTCACTGGACACATTACTGATGCCTGCACCTCGATGTTGCTTGTCATTGCTGCCAGAATGTCGTGGGCAGGTGTCCATCATTCTCTCTGTGTGCTCTCAGCATATTTAAGGTGGGGCTGGCCCCCATCTGTACAGCATCTGTGACCAGTGACACTGTGCTCCTGAAGGAGTCAGGTGCTGAAGTGCTGACGAAGGATCAGGCGTTTTTAAAGTTTCACAGCCGCATCTCTATGATATGACTCTGATCACAGGATAGGAGTCAGGAATTCACAGAGGCTATGTGAGGACCTATGGGGTGTCCTCACTGCATGTTGTCATTATCCTCCTGAAATCTAACGACTATTGGGGCCTCCGCTGTGCCTCCATGACATGATCCTGAACAGTGAAGGTATGTGCGCAGCCACCAGCCACAAAGGAGTCAAACGTTCACAGATGCGGAGTGAGGATGTCCTCACTCCATCTCATCATCATCCTCCATGAGTCGTGCAGCTATGAGGGCCTCCTAAACACGCTTGCCTTGACTAGCCGGTGCGATGGCCTCATTGCCGGCATTCTCGACTTTGAGTACCTCATCACCGTCATCTCTCTCAATGGCCTCCTCATTGGAGCAGACATGCAGCTCCTCCATCTCCTCCTCAGCCAGGTTCTCCCCCGGTTGGAGCGCCGGGTTGTGGAGTGCGCAGCAAGCTACGATAATGTGTGACATCCTCTGGAGACTGTATTGCAGTGCCAAAGCACCGGAACCTCATTTTTAAGATGCCTATCATTTGCTCCAGCAAAGTCCGGTTCGCAGCATGAGCCTCGTTATACCGTTACTCTGTGAGCACTCTGAGGACACCCCACAGGCCTCTGCGGTCGCCCTTGTCTCTGCGGAGCCAACCCTACAGCCTCTGTGGACCCTGGGAGACATCAGGGACCTGAGAACTGCTCAGGATGTAGGCGTCAAAGTCACTGCCTGGGAATCATACGCAGATCTGTAGGATGTGTTTGTGGTGGTTGCACACCAGCTGAACATTCAGCGAGTGGAAACCCTAGGGGTTAATGTAGGTGACTGCCTGTTGCCACAGAGATCAAAGTGTCATGTGAGTACAGTCAATGGCACCCTGTACCCAGCTCAGAAAACCTGAGATCTGCACAAATCCTAGCGCTCTTGCTTCCTGGCTTTCCTGATCCTGGCCGAAAGGCACAAAGTTCTGTGCCTTCGTGAAGATGCATCAATGACCTCCTGGATACACTTGTATGGGAGGCTTGTGAGACCCCTTGGATCTGTGGAAGGAACCACTGGCATAGAAATTGAGCACCGTGGTCACTTTCACAGCCACTGGCAGCGAAGCCCTCCATGTCCCCGCCAAATCCTGCAGCAAGTGACATATGTGACCGACCAGTTCCATAAACACGCGCAGTCTTCAGCGACACTGGTT
The DNA here is from genome assembly GCF_017639515.1 of Carcharodon carcharias. Classification (NCBI taxonomy): domain Eukaryota; kingdom Metazoa; phylum Chordata; class Chondrichthyes; order Lamniformes; family Lamnidae; genus Carcharodon; species Carcharodon carcharias. Next base: position 6,759,074 of record NC_054470.1, read on the forward strand.
CTCAGTCAACTACAGGAATGACAGATGCCGTCTATAGACCCTGGGCCTAGTGAGGCAACCACGAGCGACAGCTCGCTGCGGACCTTCAGCTGCGTGCTCAACAGGCCCTGCCTTCCCTTACCTTGAGGGAAGTGCTCCTCACTTTCCTGAGCCAGGCCCCTCGACCGCACTCTTCTTCTTCTGATCTCTCTAAGCCATGAGGCATACCGCTAAATCACCAGGCTCCATGATTCTGATGTTCTCCTCTTGCAGGATCAAAGAGAGAGACACATGAGTTAGCCTAACAACTTCTCTTGGTTAAGTTTTATGGCCCCTTCACGCAGGCAGGAGAGTGCGGGCCACCACTTGGATGGCCGGTGTGTAGTGTGCTCATTGGCTGTCCAAAACCCCACCCACCTCCGCCCCACTCCACCTGACCAATTGGCAGGAGCTTTGCCCACTGGACTGGATGCTGTGCTCTCAGCTCAGGCACAGGCATTCTCCTAATCTGCACTGCAAGGCTGCGCTGTTAGCTTGAACCCTATGGGACACTGGTCGAAATCTTAATAAAGGTATTGCAAGGGGCTGTGACGCCTCCACCAGTGACTGCGCCATGGCCACCTTTTGCAAGGGGATTGCAGAACCTTCCCAGTTGGGCAATGGTCAGCTGCTCCCTAAAACGCACATTAATTTGCAGTCTGTGCCCAAGGGGGTGAAGAAGTCTGGAGCATTTGGTTGCACATTCGTGCTTTTGCATTGCTCGAGTGGGCAGAAAAACTTCAGAGGCCCGACTCCAAGCATGTCAATGGAGATGCTGCCGAACGGTCTCAGTTGCAAAAGAATGCTCACTTTGGACAAGCGTTTCCAAGTGCATGGCGGCTTCCCTCATATCCCACCACCACCCCCCCTCCCCTGCTCCCACAACTTGTGGTTGTGTACTTCCTTCAGTCTGTGCTACTTTTCCCACTACCCCCATCACCCCGCCATTCCCCCCACTCCCCCGCCCCCCCCACCCCGGCACTGGGGCCTTTGCTCCAGCACCACACTAAAAGACAGCCAGGAGAAAGTGACTTGCTGTGTTCCCCCTCAAATGCGCGGTGTCTCTTGTTTGATGTCCCTACGGGCGATGCTGACGAGCATTGCGCAGGGTTGTGTGCACTCACCTCTGAGTTCCCCTTGAAATTCGGCTCAGCAGGGTGCACACAATTTAAAGGCAGTTGTGAAACACACTGTGTTGAAGTCACGCCAACATGGGCAATGAATTTGACATGGGGGGGGGGGATGATGTGAGGGCACAATAATAAGATGCGAATCCATTAAAATTAAATTTCTGACGTTGGAAGGCAGGAAGCGTGACTCACCATTGGCAGGCGGAGTGGACAATCACAAATTGGTTTCAAAATGGCGTGAAACCAATTTTTGACCTTCTCACCGTATTGGCCGCGCATGCTTGCTGCCAAAGAGACAGGATAATTCTACCCTGAGTTCGAAAAAAACAATTTCAAAACATAAAACTCATCTTTGTCAGGTGATTTCCAGTAAACCATTAAGGCCTTTGCCTTTAAAAAAAGCTCCCCCCCCGCCTCCCCATCCAGCCATTAAAGTAATTACTATTCAAATAAGCAAATAGCTCTCCTCCTCAAGTATCTTGTTTATCATTTAACTCAAGTTATGTGATTTCTTGGGAAAGGCAAGCTAGCTCACAGCCCAAGGTGAATTTATGACATTTTTTTTAAAGTCCAAGTCAGTTCCCAAATGTCCAAATAATGCCAAATTTTAAAAGAAAATATAGTTCTTGAATATATGGTTTCCTAACATTATGAAAAGTGGGGGTGACTAAATGTTTCCCATTGACCTTGCTATCTTGAAACAAATGCTAGAGAGAAAGGAAATCTCTAAGATGAAATGAGTGGGTGCAAATCATCAAAGGTTGGATTGCTTAACACATTGAAATGTATGTCCAAATAAGTTGTTGGGTCCTGAAGGGTCATCTCTCAATCTTCAGTGGGGATTCCATATTCAGCAAGTAGGGGGCGATGATAGCATAGTGGTATTGTGGCTGGACTGGTAATCCAGCGACCCAGGTGATGCTCCGGGGACGCAGGCTTGAATCCCACCATGGCAGATGGTGGAATTTGAATTCATTAAAAGTCTAATGATGACCAGGAAACCATTGTCGATTGTTGTAAAAACCCATCTGGTTCACTAATGACCTTTAGGGAAAGAAATCTGCTATCTTTACCTGGTCTGGCCTGCATGTTACTCCAGACCCACAGCAATGTGGTTGGCTCTGAGATGGCCTAACAAGCCACTCAGTTGTAACAAACTGCTACAAAGTCACAAAGAAGAAATGAAACTGGACAGACCACCTGGCATGGATAATGGCAATTGCATTCCTGTTGACCCTGCAAAGTCCTCCTTACTAGCATCTTGGGGCTTGTTATGAAGCTATTAATGTATATAATATTTTGGAAAATATTTTTCTTTTAAAATAGAGGTTTAGCCTGTAGGTGTATCTCAACTGGATTAAAGCCAGCTAGCCTGGGTGCTTTGATGGGTACGAGTTTTCATATTTAAAAGAGATAGTGTTCATGTGCATTTTTTGAATAGAGCATTCAAGAAGTAGGGTGAAAATTGATGCCTTTCTAGCAGCTACCAAACCATATGTTTATATTACTAATAACATTGGTACTATGAAAGGGGTTTCATTGTTAGAGAGGTTTAGTTCAGAGGTTGCTGATACAATGGGAATTAGCATTCAATGGGGCTGGTAGGTATAACTTCAGCAGTTTTTGGGTGTGCAGTGCAGATGCTGCGTGAGATCAAAATGCAGCTTCAGTCTCCAACTCTCTTCATGGGAACCAAAGTGAAAAGAACCTCATTTTGAATTTGTAAGGTGAAAATGCTTTGCCTGGTGTTTGGTTAAGTCTATGGGTTGCTGTTGCCGTAATGGAGATTAGTTTGGGAATTTGTTAAAAGTTATCATAGTAGTAATTTGAAGCCATGTGTATCTATATTTTAACCTGTGTAAATTAATAAAGTGTTTCATTTAGTTTAATGTAAAACCTCATGAACAGGTGGTCTGGTTCCTGAATCTCAAACATAACACTTAAAATGATAGATTATGACAGTTGTTTTAAGTTTCCCTCTGAGATTTTTAAATAACTCTGCTTTACCAACTTCACCAATCATAACAGGGCTAGTGCAAAAATTGGGAGAGCTGTCTCACAGGCTGGTCCAGCAACAGCCTGACATAGTCATCCTCACGGAATCATACCTTACAGAAAATGTCCCAGACTCCACCATCACCATCCCTGGGTATGTCCTGTCCCACCAGCAGGGCAGGCCCAGCAGAGGTGGCAGCACAATGGGATACAGTAAAGAAGGAGTTGCCCTGGGAGTCCTCAACATTGATTCCAGACCCCATGAAGTCTAATGGCATCAGGTCAAACATGGGCAAGGAAACCTCCTGCTGATTACCACGTACCACCCTCCTTCAGCTGATGAATCAGTACCCCTCCATGCTGAACATTACTTGGAGGAAGCACTGAGGGCAGCAAGGGTGCAGAATGTACTCTGGGTGGGGGCTTCAATGTCCATCCCCAAGAGTGGCTTGGTAGCACCACTATTGACTGAGCTGGTCAAGTCCTAAATGACACAGCTGCTAGACTGGGTCTGCGGCAGGCAGTGAGGGAACCAACAAGAGGGAAAAACATACTTGCCCTCATCCTCACCAACCTGCCTGCTGCAGATACATCTGTCCATGACAGTATCGGTAGGAGTTTCCACCGCACAGCCATTGTGGAGATGAAGTCCCACCTTCACAGTGAGGATACCCTTCATCCTGTTGTGTGGCACTACCACTGTGCTAAATGGAATAGATTTCAAACAGATCTAGCAACTCAAGACTGGGCATCCTTGAGACGCTGCTGGCCATCAGCAGCAGCAGAATTATACTCGAACACAATCTGTAACCTCATGGCCCAGTATATGCCTCATTCTACCATTAACATCTTGCAAGGGGATCAACCCTGGTTCAATGAAGAGTGCAGGAGGGCATGCCAGGAGCAGCACCAGGCATACCTAAAAATGAGGCGTCAACCTGGTAAAGCTTTAACACAGAACGACTTGTGTGCTAAACAGCATAAGCAGCAAATGATAGGCAGAGCTAAGTGATCCCACAACCAACAGATCAGATCTAAGCTCTGCAGCCCTGCCACATCCAGTTGTGAATGGTGGTGAACAATTAAATAACTCACTAGAGGAGGAGGCTCCACAAATATCCCCATCCTCAATAATTGAGGAACCCAGCACATCAGTGCAAAAGATAAGGCTCAAGCATTCACAGCAATCTTCAGCCAGAAGCGCTGAGTGGATGAACCATCTCGCCCTCCTCCAGAGGTCCCCAGCATCACAGATGCCAGTCTTCAGCCAATTCGATTTACTCTATGTGATATCAAGAAATGGCTGAAGGCACTGGATACTGCAAAGGCTATGGACCCTGACCATATTCCGGCAATAGTAAAGAAGACTTGTGCTCTAGAACTTGCCGCGCCCCTTGCCAAGCTGTTGCAGTACATGTGGAAAATTGCCCAACTATGTCCTGTACACAAAAAGCAGGACAAATCCAACCCAACCAATTATCTCCCAATCAGTCTACTCTCCATCATCAGTAAAGTAATGGAAGGGGTCATCAACAGTGCTATCAAACAGCACTTGCTTAGCAATAACCTGCTCACTGTTGCCCAGTTTGGGTTCCGCCAGGGCCACTCAGCTCCTGACTTCATTACAGCCTTGGTTCAAACATGGACAAAGGAGCTGAAATCCCGAGGTGAGGTGACATCAAGGCAGCAGTTGACTGAGTGTGGAATCAAGGAGCCCTAGCAAAACTGGGATCAATGGGAATCAGGGGGAAAACTCTCCGCTGGTTGGAGTCATACCTAGCACAAAGGAAGATGGTTGTGGTTGTTGGAGGTCAGTCATCTCAGCTCCAGGGCATCACTGCAGGAGTTCTTCAGGATAGTGTCCAAGGCCCATCCACCTTCAGCTGCTTCATCAATGACCTTCCTTCCATCATAAGGTCAGAAGTGGGGATGGTCACTGATGACTGCACAATGTTCAGCACCATTCATAACTCCTCAGATACTGAAGCAGTCTATGTCCAAATGCAGCAAGACCTGGACAATATCCAGGCTTGGGCTGACAAGTGGCAAGTAGCATTCGTGCCACACAAGTGTCAGGCAATGACCATCTCCAACAAGAGAGAATCCAACCATCACCCCCTAAGGTTCAATGGCATTACCATCACTGAATCCTCCACTATCAACATCCTCGGGGTTACCATTGACCAGAAACTGAACTGGACCAGCCATATAAATACTATGGCTACAAGAGCAGGTCAGAGGCTAGGAATCATGCGACGAGTAACTCACCTTCTTCCTCAAAGCCTGTCCACCATCTACAAGGCACAAGTCAGGAGTGTGTTGGAATACTCTCCACTTGCCTGGATGAGTGCACTCCAACAACGCTGAAGAAGCTGGACACTGTCCAGGGTAAAGCAGTCCGCTTGATTGGCACCACATCCACAAACATTCACTCCCTCCACCACTGAGGAACAGTAGCAGCAGTGTGTGTCATCTACAAGATGCACTGCAGGAATTCACCAAGGTTCCTTAGACAGCACCTTCCAAACCCACGACCACTACCAACTAGAAAGGCAAGGGCAGCAGATGGATGGGAACACCACCACCTGGAGATTCCCCTCCTGACTTGGAAATGCCTTTCCTTTGCTGTCGCTGGGTCAAAATCCTGGAACTGCCTTCCTCACAGCACTGTGGGTGTACCTACACCACAGGGACTGCAGCAGCTCAAGAAGGCAGCTCACCCACCACCTTCTCAAAGGCAACTGGGGATGGGCAATGAATGCTGGCCCAGCCAGCAAAACCTACATCCTGTGAATGAATAATAAAAAAAATAACATCTAAAGCAAACAGGATTCTTCAATATTTGAGGAGGAATCTTTGGTATTGCAGTAAAAATATCAGAGTTATAGCTTGCCAACGTTTTTAGCATCTAATCATGTAGAGTGTGTAAGGTGAGATAGAAGTGTTAAGGGAAAACACAAGTAAAGTGTGTTGAAAATCTGTGTCTCCTCGAGCTTTGCCACTCACCCTTGACATACCTCACTCTTTGTCTGTGATGGTCAGCAGATCTTGCTTGAATGGGGAAAAGACATGCAGGCAGCCTTATGCTTCTCTGGTCAGCATCTGCTGCCTCAATATGTTGGCCACTTTGTCTTACAAGAAAGGAGAGGGTGTTTTAGCAACAACCTGAGGTTTATTGAGGGTGTGCCTATCTTGGACAAATAGCATTGATATTGTGTGCAAGATTTGAAGTATAGGAAAATGAGACTTGCAATAGTACTGAAAGTAGGAGGTGCAGAGTGTGTCTGAATAGGAAATGTGAGGGAGTGTGGTGCAGTGATTGTAGGGGAGTGAAAGGAAGTGGGATTGGAGAGTGATGTTAGTGGTGGAACTGCAGGTGACTCTAGTAGAATTTATAGCTTGAGAACTCTGCTGAGGTCTTTGAACTTTATCAACATTGCAGCACTGGCTTGGATGTTAAACTGTTCGCATTTAATTCTTCAGACATGTCTTCCCATTGTTTTCTGAAATGTTGGCTGGTGGGTTTCCTGCCACCTCCCCTGTTAGCAATAAGAAGACACAGGATCTCTCTTCCTGCCACACACCTGAACTATCCTTCAAACTGGCATTGGAGAAGGGAGGTGTGCTTTCTGGAGCACCTGAGAATGAAGATTGGGCCTCAATTTCATCTGAAAGACAGCATGTTCAACAATACAACACTAAATCTGTACTGCACTGAAGCGTCAGCATAGATTATACGTTCTTGACTCTGGCATGGTTTGAACACATTATCTCCTGACTCACAAACAAAAATAGCTGGAAAATCTCAGCAGGTCTGACAGCATCTGCGGAGAGGAACACAGTTAATGTTTCGAGTCCCTGACTCAGGTGCGAGAGTGAGCTAGATAATGCATTCCCTTTAAAGGAGTTAATTTACGTATAGGTACAGTAGATCAAATCCGGCTGTCCAAAAACCTGCGATGTCTGAAAACTGGACATTTTTTTAGAGCTTGAAGAGCTTTTTCCCAAGAACGACATTCCCTTAGTCTACTGACAGAGAAGTGCTACGGCAATCTGTGTGATTTTAGCTATAATGCTTTTAATCTATGCAAGCTATTGCAGTCATGACATTCTTAACTGGCTGCCAAAGACTATGCTAAGAAAATAATAATGTCATTTTGATTAGTCGCATGACCTAAACCCAACCCAACCCAACCCAAAAACCACCAACATCCAAAATCTGGCACCTACTTGATCACGAGGTCGCCAGTTTTGAAACACTATCTGTATAATCTTGTTATTGGACACCGAGGAGCTTTTAATTATACGTTCAGTAAAACATAGAAGACTATCTATTTCCTTGGTAATTAATGGCCTACGAATGAAACTGCATTGCTTTGGAATGTATAGTTTCTGAAAATGTAATCTTGTTAGCAAGTCAATAAAAATACAAAAAAAAGGCATGCTCTCACCTTTTTAATTAAAGGAAGAGTTACACCCAAAGTGACTTTCTTCCAAAATGGTTTTCCCTACACTGGCTCATTTAGCTGCACATTTGGCGTTACTTTCAAAACAAGGATCACATGCCTTTGCACTGGGAGTTTGTTACCTATTGGGAATTTCCTGTTGGTCACTGTAATTTGGGTGAAAGATCAGTCAACGCCTCATATATCCGTCTATCCAGGGTTTCTGCTGAAGCAACAGTGGACAACCAGGAGAAACACTGAGAAAAAATTCCAGGCATTTCCCCTTAATGCTACTAATTGATCTGACTCACTGGGCCAAGTCTTCCGGTCGACATGCGGGGGCGGGCCCCAGCGCGTGAAATGATTCGCGATGATGTCGGGCATGCGCCCCGGCCTTAGCGGGTGCCGTTGCGATAGTCCGTTCGGCGGGTTCACCCCAGAGTCGGCTGCACACCTGCCAAAGTCTCAGCAGCCTACTGAGGCCATTAAGAGATTAATCAAAGTATTTTTGTCCCAACTCACGTGCCACTGTCACACGAGGGAACATGCTTAAATAAATTTTGACCTTATTTATTAAACTATTTTATTATCTATTCAATCCCCCTGAGGCAGCTCCGTGCTATGAGGTAGCTCTGAGCGCTATCAGCCCCGGGTTAGGCTGGGTGGGCCTTAATTGGCCCGCCTGCACAAAATGGCGGCGAGCAGCCTATCGCGGGCGGCGATCGACTCCGCGCCTGCCCCGCCCACTCCGGCCCAGCATGCCTGCCATAAAAAATATCCAGGCAGCTGTGTTTATGCTGCTTATCTTTCTGTTTCCTTGCTCTCCTTCCTCATACTTCTCATGTCTTATTAGTAGCTTCAAGCTTAGGAGGGGTATCAGTTTCCATAATTCAAACTAAAAATATAACACTATACATTTTTAATAAGTACATGGGCCAAACTGAGCAAGATGGAAAAGTCAAGTTTGTAAATGGCAAACTAGGACTTTCTTTGCCTTTTAGAGATTAGAAGGCTCTGTTTTTACACTGGCCAACATCAGACAAGTTAATCCACAGCCATATAGGCTTGCTTTGGCAGAATAGGTTACTGCAGGAAAATGATTAAATGTATTCAGTGCAATTAATCAGCATGGCGAACGATTGCACATGAACCCTGAAGGATTCAACTGTAAGTAATTGATTATCCTTGACAGAACCAATAGGCTTTGCAATAACTTTGATCTCTTACTGTGGTATCAAACTGAATATTGCAAGGAAAGTTCAAAACAAACACAACGGCCTCCAGTTACCTAAATCTCTTTCAAGCTCTCTCTCCTGAACATATGTTTCACAATCACTATCCTGCCTGTATTATTGCAGGTTTTAATTAACACCTTGTGCAGATTTGTAGCACTTTATTTATCAAAGCCGTGGCTTGACCTTTACAAAGTTTTGTTGTAAATTCAAAACACACCTGGGAGGTTTGTTCCTTGCACTATTTGGACATTTCTAAGTGGATTTGCTTGGAGGAAGTTTCTGTTGGACAACCAGATTTTCCACACTTCATACAATTTAGAATAAATATTTGCAAAATGTTGATGACTTGCAGTGTTTCTCAACACTAAACTAGGAGTGTTTCTGTTCCTGTACAAAGGTGGTACCTTTAATTGTCATTTGTAAATGCACGTTATATGTACATGCCTTTGATTTGTATTTGATTTGTTAGGGCAAATCGTGTTTAAATAACTTGCTTTAGTTTTTTAATGAGGGAATAGCAAGGTTTGATGAGGGCCATGCAGTGGATGTGGTGCACATGGACTTCCAAAAGGCATTTGATAAAGTGACAAATAACAGGCTTGTCTGCAACATTGACACCCATGGAATAAAAGGAACAATAATAGCATTGATACAAAGTTGGCTGAGTGACAGTGAACAGAAAGTGGTAGGGAATGGTTGTTTTTCAGATTGGAGAAAGATATCTAATGGGGTTCCCGGGTGTTAGTGGTAGGAGCACTGCCTTTCTTGATCTATATTTAGTATACAGAGCACAATTTCAAAATTTGAGGAAGATACAAAACCTGGAATTATTGTGAACTGTGAGGAGGATAGTGATAGACTTCAAGAGCATTTAGACAGGCTGGTGGAATGGGCAGACAGATGCCAGATGAAATTTAATGCAGAGAAAGGTGAAATTACTCTTTTTGACAGGAAGAACAAGATAAAGGGTACAATTCTAAAGGGGGTGCAGGAGCAGGGCAGGTCATGAAAGTGGATAAAAAGATATTCAGGATCTCGGGTTTTAAAAATAGGGGAACAGATTACCTAAGCAAGGAAGTAAGGATGAACCCTTATAAAACTTGGCTTGGATTCACCCGAGAGTATTGTATCCAATTCTGGGCACCGCACTTTCGGAGGGATGTGAAGACTTCTGGAGACTAACTGTTTGGAGGGACATTAGAAGAGGCAAGCAGAAATGGAAAGCTCAGCTGTCTGTGAAGGGGGCCCAGAAAAAACAGAGGCCAGCGAATCCTGCACCTTCTTAGCTGACTGCCTTCCTTTGCAGCAGATGCAGCAGAGACTGTCTTGCCAGAGTGACGCTCCCTGAGCTACACCAGGCAAAGTTTAACACAGAATTAACCACCATGACTCAAACCACCATATCACAAGGCAGAAGGCTGCAACAGCTATAAGAAGGCATTAAAAGAGGATGCAGAGAAAATTCCCAAGGATGGTTCCAAGTTTGAAGGACCTCAGCTATGTGGATAGATTGGAGTAGCTGGGGTGTCCTCCTTGGAGAAGAGAAAGTTAAGAGGAGATATCATAGAGGTGTTCAAAATCATGAGGGGTGCGGTGAGAGCTGATAGGGAAAAACTGTTCCTGTAGGTGGAAGAGTTAAGAACCAGAGGGCACTGATTTAAGGTGATTAGCAAAAGAAGCAATGGCAACATAAGGGAAAATCTTTTTAAGTAGCCCATGGTCAGAATCTGGAATGTACTGCCTGAGAGTGTGACCGAGGCAGATTCAACCGAGGCCTTCAAAAGGGAATTGGAGAATTATCTGACGTGAAAAGATTTGCTGGGTTTCAGATAAAAGGAGGGTGAATGGGACTAGGTGAGTTGGTCTTCCAGACAGCTGGCACAGACATGATGGACCTCCTGTGCTATAACCATTCCACAATTCTATAATTCTATTTATTAAGTGGATGTGGTACATAATATATCTGTGTAGCCAGTGATGTTGTGTGATCTTTTACTTTTAAATATCATGTCTTTAATTGATTTGCTTTGTCTGTATGAGTTTATGGGTGGAATCAACGCAGATTTGCACTAAGTGTAGTAGCAGGCGGGTAAGATGACGTTTTACCTGCCGGCCACAAGACGACTATCCACGCTGTATTGTCCCAATCCTGCCGTATTAATTATGCATTCCCGGGAAACATGCCGGGAAGCGGCCTCTCATTCACCCGCCAAGCTATCACCTCATTACGCCAAGCATCAGATTTAAAGTGCAGCCGCATGCACATCATTCAGTGTTTCCAACTCATGACTACTGTAAAGAAGACACGGCCCTGAAAGGCACAAGATTGCAGCCCCCAGGTTTAACGTCGCATCATTGGAATGACTTTTGGATGCCAGAAAAGCCTGCCACAGTGTCCTCTAACCCTGCTCTGGCCATAGGACAGGCAGCAGCATCACCAATCCAGCATGGCAGGTGCTGGCAATGGTGGTTAGCGCCATTGCCCTGCAAAAAAGGAGAGCTACCCGGTGCCACTACAGGATGAATGGTCTCATCCATTCCGCCAGAGTAAGTCACTCTCCTCATCACTCTCAACTCACACACCCACAAACCCATCACACATCCACAGGGATCTCACACCTCAAGGGACAACACCGCTAACTCTCACACACACCCTCACATCTCCATCAGGCTCATATCCACTCAAGCCCTCATTTTCATCCCATCCATGGCTCTGCTCACCACATAAACGTTCCATGCAGTGCTATGTGTCCTGCACACACTCTCTCCATCTGTTTTCATGCAGGAGAAGCTGGCTCACATCAGCAGGTAGAGGTCCCAGACCAGGATTGGAGTGGCCCACATTAGGCCCCTCACTCACTTTGAGGAGTGTGCCATTGCACTCACTGGTAAGGATATGAACTATGCCCACGGTGACGGTGAGGTCAGTGGTGAACACCCTCATGAGGATCCAGCACGACTTCATCCCTCTCTCAACGTAACTGTGAGTGCTCTGTCTCCTGCTTTTGACTCTGCTGCCATGCACTGATTATCTCTACTTTGGTTCACAGGGAGCTCGGCCAAGTGACCGACACCCTCAGCCAGTCAGTCCCTCAGCTCCATCTATGTCCTCATCTGCAGCCTGGAGGACATCTTCTCCAGTGAAGAGGTGAAATAAGCAGCCTGGAAGACCCATCACAGCGCTTACCCACACCTTCTAGCAGCACAGAGACACACACCTCAATGCGGCCTAGATCTAGAGCAGGCTCAGGTTCACAATCTGGTGCTCACCACATGGACACGTGTCCGCAGCAGGAGGTGGCAGATTCCACTAAGCTCCCCAGCACTTGGAGGACTACTGGGGAAGAGGCATCTGTGAGGTCTGAGTCAGATGATGAACCTCTGGATTTGGCCTTCCAACTCATCCTGGAGAGTCAGCAGAAGACAGGGGAACATCAAGCCAAGATGTTGGAAGCCCCCAATAGGGTGACTCTCGAGTCGGAGGAGTGTGTCTGCCTGCTCTCTGATGAAGTGGTGCTCACATGTGCGCATATGGAGGTCTCCATCGGGAGAATGCGGACGCCATGGAGACCCTGGTCCAGCAGAACACGGAGATATGTGCAGACATACAGTCCGTCGCAGGAGCCATGGGTGAGTTCCTGTAGCAGCAATGCAAGAGGGAAATGGGGCATCTCAACATGGCTCTAGGTGCTCCTTCCTCTCAAGGAGTCAAGCCAAGGCCCCTGGGCACCAGAAGGGAGGAGGAGCAGCAGCTGGACACCCCTGGGTCATCCACTCAGGAATCTCAGAGGCTGTCCACTCCCTCTGAGTCTCCTTTGCCTGTGACCCCCTCAACCTCGTCCTCTGTCACTGCAGAGGGAGCAGATGGTCCGCAGGTGATTCTGGAGGGAGAAGTGTGTGTGTGGCAGGGCCTTTCAGAGGCTATTGCAAGCACTCTCACATGCACGTGGATCCTTTATTTATCACACTCACCTCAATGTCCTGAGCATTTTCAATGCTGCCTGCTGGGGTTCTCTATCAGTTGTCCATCTGAGCTGAGCTACATCTCCGCCCACCCACTGATCACACTCCCAAGCAGCCCCTGATCTCGCTCACCATGACTCTTGTTTCACTTTCAATTTGGACAGCATGGTCTGGATTCATTTTTTTCTGCGGTCCCCTGTCTTTTCCCATCCCCGAGTCACCCATTTCCCTTAGCCCATCACGGCTGACACCCCAGCATCACCTTTCACCTCTCCTCCGTGACCTACCAGCCTCAACCCTCTCCTTTGGGGATATCCAGCTGAACATGCACATTCCCTTCCTTCCTGAAAATCCCACCCCCATCCACACTAACCTTACCCGACCTGCTCCTTCCCACTCCCAGGGTCCATGTTTGCCTCCGAGACCCCACCAACTGTCTGGTTGCTGTCCCTTCTTCCGCTACTGTCGAACCCTCACCCTCCCATCCTGCCTTCTCACTCTGTCCTTGGTAATTTCACTATTCTTTCATATCACGCCAGCCTTCAGGTCACTCCCCAGGATGCAGGCATCAACCTATCAGACCCCTCCCTTGTACCTTCACCTGCACATGCCCCCCTCTGGACCCCCTCCCTCCTTTGAGACCCTTCCCCCACTGGAGCACTTCCTCCCACCCTTAGTCCTCCAAACTCCCGGACTCCACCCCCCTGCTTATTCCCTCCCCCTTCCTGAGTCCTCTTTCCTCCATCCTTACTTCTTCCACCATACTTACTCCTTCCCCCTTCCCAATTCCTTCCTCCACTCTTACTTCTTCCTCCACCCTTAATTTCTCCCCTCTCCACACTTCTTCCTCTCCCCAGACACCCTCCCCTCTCACACTACTTCGTCCCGCTGGACACCTTCCCGTCTCCGCACTCCTTCCCCTCCCTGCATTCCTTCCCTTACACATTCCACCCCTCTTAAACCCACCTCCCCAGTTGCTGTCTTCTCCCGTTACCCCCTTCTGCTGCCATCCTCCCTCCCCCTCTCCCAACCTCAGCCCCCGACACCTTCATTCCCCCCCCCAACCTCACCCCCCGACACCTTCATTTGCCCCATCCCAATCTCATTACCCCTCAATACCTCTTCTTCTCCCAGCCAACCTTAGACCTTTCTCTCCCTCCCCATCATCGACCATCATCTGTTGTGAGCAGACCCTCACCGGTGACTTTCCAACTTCCATGAGCTGCTTCACGGCAGAGCCATGTCCATGAGAATCCACCCAGCATGCCATGGACGCTCCTGCAGTGTGCTTTGGCTGTTGGGCACCAGCATCTTCTGCTCCTCGGACGTCCGCGATGTGAGAAAGGCCCTGGTAGGTAAGTCTTGACTTCTGCACATCACACTTGTCAAGATGTGTCCTACACCGGTGGGTTTTCCTGCCAATGTGGGCTGACGATCCAGTACGGGGGGGGGATGAATCTGGCGGGCTGGTCTTATAATGATATGCTGATGGGTTACAATGAGGTTCCTGATGTCTGATGGCAGAAATGCAGCCCACCATCGGTAGATGGAGCGTACAATCGCAAAGTGGTTTCATGACTTTGTGAAACCGATTTTTGGCCTTCTCGCCATATTGTCCGCTCATGTCACCAAACACGCCTGACGCCAGCGAGCACAGAAAATCCTGGCCTAAACGTTCTTAATATTTAAAGCGTGATGATGCCTGCTTTATCAGAAAATAATAATGGCCTAAAGCGATCGTTTGTATAATTATGCTACACTCTAAGCTTTGGTTGAAGAGTTGTACAAACTTACAAAGAGAGGACAGGAAATGTCCAGATGGTCCATTAAGCCTATCCGGTGCCACAAGATGCTAACACCATTTAAACCCACCCCATCCATCTTCTAACCCCACTTGCATTGCAATCTCTTGAGAGAAGTAAAACGGCAGAAATAAACGTAGGTTAATACAGGAAAGCCTCTGGGAGGTTCTTCTTCCATCCCTGCCATAGCAAATACATTTGTAAGAGAATTGTAATTGTAACACACCAGTATCCCTTTAGCCCATATTTCTTCTATAACAAGAACTATTTTAAACTCTCGCTGGCAAAATTATTCCAAAGCTCCATTACCATCTGTAGAATTTCCTTTTGTGAATTCCTCCTTGCCTTATGAAGTTAACTGATCTATAAAGTGGATGGAATCTAATCCCTTCATGAGCTTAAAGATCTCAATAACATTCCCTCAAGTGGACAATTTTCCAAGTTAAAAACTACCAGCTTCCTGACTGACCTAATATTTAATGGGGGGGGGAAATTTTGACTACATGCAATAATGCAAAGCAAGCTGATAGTAAATTGACAGCACATTTTGTATCTCTCTGAAGGTCAATGCACATAAAGGTTGGGAGACTTGAAAATTTGGCTGCCAACTTGCTTTCACCCTTCTAATCCCCTCAACCCCCACCCCTGGATCCTTCCAATAAGTATCATAAAATCATAGAATGATAAAATACAGTGGCATGCACATGTACCAGCTCTTTGAAAGAGCAAGACACTTTGTCCCACTACCCTAATCATTTCCTATAGCTTTGCAAATTTTCCCCCTTCAACTACTTATCCAATTCCCATTTGGCAAGTTATTATTGAATCAACTTCCATCATGCTTTGAGGCAGTGCAATCCAGGTCATAACAAATTGCTGTGTAAAAAATGTTTTCCCTCACAGTGCCTCTCATTCTTTTGCCAGCATCCTTAAATCTGTGTCTTCTGGTAACTGACCCTCCTGCCACCAGAAACAGTTTTTCCATATTTACTTTATCAAACCCCTTCATTATTTTGAACAACTGTATTGAAACTCCCCATAAGCAGATTGGACCTTCTCCGGAGGTGCCCAGCATCACAGATGCCAGTCTTGAGCCAATTCCATTCACTCAACATGACATCAAGAAACAGCTGAAGACACTGGATACTGCAAAGGTTATGGCCCCTGACAATATTCTGAGAATAGCACTGAAGACTTGTGCTCCAGAACTTGCCACGCCCCTAGCTAAGCTGTTCTAGTACAGCTTCAATACTGGCATCTATGTGGAAAATTGCCCAGGTATGTCCTGTACACAAAAAAACATGACAAACCCAACTCAGCCAATTACTACCCCATCAGTCTACTCTCCATCGTTCGTAAAGTGGTGGAAGGGGTCATCAACAATGCTATCAAGCGGCACTTGCTTTGCAATAACATGCTCAGTGACACTCAGTTTGGGTTCCACTCAGCTTCTGACCTCATTACAGCCTTGGTTCAAACATGGACAAGAGAGCTGAACTCCAGAGATGAGGTGAGACTGACTGCCCTTGACATCCAGGCAGCATTTCACTAAATGTGGCATCAAGGAGCCCTAGCAAAACTGGAGTCAATGGAAATCAGGGGGAAAACTCTCCGCTGATTGGAGTAATACCTGGCACAAAGGAAAATGGTTGTGATTGTTGGAGGTCAGTCATCCATGTCCCAGGACCTCATAGCAGGAGTTCCTCAGGAAAGTGTCCAAGGCACAACAATCTTCAGCTCTTCATCAATGACCTCCCTCCACCATAAGGTCAGAAACGAAGGTGTTCGCTGATGACTGCACAATGTTCAACACCATTCACGACTCCTCAGATACTGAAGCAGTCCATCCCATGTGCAGCAAGGCCTGGGCAACATCCAGGCTGGGGCTAATAAGTGGCAAGTAACATTCCCGCCGCATTAGTGCCAGGCAACGATCAGCACCAACAAGAAAGAATCTAACCATTGCACCTTGACATTATATGGCACTACCATCACTAAATCCCCCACTATCAACATCCTGGGTGTTACCATTGACCAGAAACTGAACTGGCCTTGCCATATAAGTACTGTGGCTACAAGAGCAGGTCAGAGGCTAGGAATCATGTGACGAGTAACTCACCTCCTGAGTCCCCAAAGCCTGTCCACCATCTACAAGACACAAGTCAGCAGTGTGATGAAATATTCTCCACTTGCCTGGATGAGTGCAGCTCCAACAACACTCAAGAAGTTTGACACCATCCAGGACAAAGCAGCCCGCTTGATTGGCACCACATCCACAAACATTCACTCCCTCCACCACCAATGCACAGTAGCAGCTGAGTGTACCATCTACAAGGTGCACTGCAGGAACTCACCAAGGCTCCTTGGACAGCACCTTCCAAACCCACGACTGCTACCATAAAGAAGGACAAGGGCAGCAGGCAGATGGGGCCTCCACCGCCTGGACGTTCTCCTCCAAGCCACTCACCATCCTGACATGGAAATATATCGCTGTTCCTTCACTGTTGCTGGGTCAAAATCCTGGAACTCCCTCCCTATCAGCACTGTGGGTGTACCTACACCACATGGACTGCAGCGGCTCAAGAAGGCAGCTCACCACTACCTTCTCAAGGGCAATTAGGGATGGGCAATAAATGCTGGCCTAGCCAGCAATGCCCACATCTCATAAATGAAAGAAAATAAAGCTTCTCTCCTTTAAGAAGAGCAACCCAAGTTTCTGATGAAAGGTCATCAACCTGAAATATTAACTGTGTTTCTCTCTCCACAAACACTGCCTGACCTGTTGAGCATCTCCAGTATTTTGGGTTTTTATCTCAGTTTCTCTAGTCTTTGCACATAAGTGAAGTTTTTCATCCCTGGTATTATTCTAGTAAGTCTCCTATGGCCTTGACCTCCTTACTCGAGTATCGTGCAAATAATTGGATACGATACCCCAGCTGGACCATTATAAATGATTTTTAAAGGCTTAGCATAACTTCCTTGCTTTTGTACTCTATACCTCTATTAATAAACATAAGGAGCCATATGCTTTTTTAAAGAATTTACTGAACTTGTTCTGCCACTTTCAAAAATGTGTGTACAAATTCTTCCAGGTCTCCTTGTTTCTGCAGCCCATTTTAAAATGGTACCATTTAGATCCTATTACATCTCTTCATTCTTCTTACCAAAATGTATTACTTCACACTTCTCTGTGTTAAATTTCATCTGCCATGAAATGATCAGATCATTTCAACAGCCTGCAAATGTCCTCCAGAGGTCTGCTCCTCCTCATTGTATACCCAAGTCCAAGTCATTAATATTTATTGAAGTACAGTGGCCCCTACATCGACCACTGGAGGACACCACTAAAAGACAACAGTTCACCACTACTCTCTGCTTCCGTGCCCCTAGAAATTTCCATATTCACACAGCCACTGCCCCCTTAATCCCATGGGCTTCAATTTTTCTAATAAATCTATTATGTGGTAACTTATCAAAAACCTTTTGAAAGCTCATAAGCACAACATTATTTGTACTACCCTCGTCAACTCTCTTGGTTACTTCATCAAAGAACTCGACCAAGTTAGTCAAATACAATTTAACAGATCCATGTTGTCTTGTCCAGAATTTCCAAATGCTAATTAATTTTGTCCCTGAACATTGTCTCCGAAAGTTTCTTCACCACGAACATTAGGCTGGCTGGTCTGTAGTTGCTGAGGTTAACCCTCTCCTCTTTTTTGAGCAGGGGTGTAACATTTGCAATCTTCCAGTCCTCTGCCATTAATCCCATATCCAAGGATGATTGTGGCCACAATTTCTACCCGTAATTCCCTCAGCAACCTAGGGTACATCCCATCTGGACCGGGTGAGTTTTCTTCTTTGAAAGTTGCCACACATTTAGGGCTGGATTTAATGCTTCCCCACCGGCGGGTTTGAAGGCAGGCAGGGGACATGTTAAATCCAGCAGGCAGCTTGCCCACTGCCTACCTGCCTGCCCCCACAGCAATTGTACCCATGGAGGGGGTGGCATTGGGTGGCCTGCCTATGAGTGGATTAATTGAGACCTTGAAGTGGATAATTAATGCCCAGTTAAGGATCTCATCCCATTGCCCCCAGGATTAAACAGGGGCAGGAGTGGCACATGCCAAGCAGCCAGCCTGGCAGGTTTCCCTTCATGGGCTGGTGGTGGGCAAGGGGGGGGTTCCCTTCTTAACTGGCCCACGGGACCATCAAAGGATTCCCCTTTAAAAGTATTACACGGCCCAGGTTCCCCTTCCATCATGGTCTCCCATATCCCATCCGCACACCCCTCCCCAAACCACAAACACTTACAAAGTTCTGATCTATCACTGAATGCCTCCTCAAGCCCCGAGTGCAGTACTGACAGTGGCCGTGATGACACTGCCTGTGCTTGAGAGCTGCCAGCCTCTGCTTGGCCAGAAGCCCTCTGAGGTGGCACATCTGTCTCTGAAGGGCAGAAATCCTGCATCCAGCCTATTCATGGCCAATTGAGTAAATAGCTATGGGGCTGCCACACTTCCCATGGGCATGCTCGCCCTGACTTTTTAGCTGAGGATGCAATGACCATGGTGCATCATATAATTCAGGCCACCTCTGAATTTTTCAAAGGACTTGCTATACCTGACCATGTGAAGGGAACAAAATCTAGAAACGGTGATCTAGATGCTGCTAAATCAAAGTCTAACTCTAGGTAAGGATCATTAATATTTAATTACCTAAGTTATGCATTCTAGCACCCTATTCAACTTTCACAACAGCCTCATTGTACTTGTGGGCCTTAGGGTACTCATGAACGATAATCCCCAGATCCTTTTCTTGCTCATTGTGAGAAATAACCCAAGACAAAATTACTTGGCACTTGGGAAAATATTGGCTAAAAAATGCAAGCCAGCATAGATTTGTTAACTTGTGTTTGAATAACTTGTTTTGGTTCTTTGTTGAAAAATCAGGGAAGGTTGATGAAGGTACTAGGATTGATGATTGATCGTTGTCTTGGGTGTGCAATCCCTAAAGACATATACTTGAATAGAATTCTCCTTTCCCAAGTGCAACTCGATGCACATGTCCATATTTAAAATAACAGTTACCAGTCAGGTTCCCCCATTGTCTCCAAATCTTCTTAAAACCTAGTTTTCCCATCTTAGGTCCTCATATCTGCAAACACATGTTTATCATCCACAAAATTACAGATTGTTAATGAAAATGCTGAAGTGCAATAATCATAACATGGATTCTTACTCCACTGGTGGCCAATGCCCAGGCAGGGTTGCTGAATCACTAAATAACTTAAACACATATCAAAATCCCTGCATGCAATATTGGCCCATAATTTGCTGTCAACATAATGGCAAAGTTAATAGTTATTTTTTTGCACACGCTTGAGAAACTTCAAATGAAGGAAGCTGCCTGATTAAACTCAGAAATCCAAATATTGTTGCCAACATGAGCTGCTCCTCCATTAGCTTCACAAAAACAGCATCTTGTTGCCTAGATCACCATAGAGATACATTTAGCCACATGAAGTTGAAGTATTTGTATGGCAGATACCAATTAAACTTGCCACAGAAAATTAGAGTTGGTCTGAAGTGATGCAGCAAACCTGCTTTGAAGCTATTTAAGCTTGAGCATATTTAATTATTAATTGATTAACTATCAGAAATTATTTTAACAAAGTGCTAACTGTTAATTATTGTCAATGGCCCTCTCTGACACTTGAAAATAAACTATTACAAGAATGGAGTCTCAATCTTTTAGGTTTTAATTATTGTTGGACTTTTTGAAAATGCAAATTTTATTTATTTTTAACTCTTCCTTTCTTACACTTTTCCTTTCTTAATCCAATCTTTCATTCCCTCTGTTCAATTCTCTTATGGCACTTGCTACTGAATTCACCCATTCTAATTTACACTCCCTGTTCAGTCCTTGTGTTGTTAATTTCAAATCCTGTAATCTGATTGGGGAAAGACACTTGCTTGCTGTGTTTACTCATGTTTCAGGTAGCCTGTTTCTCTTGCTGCAGGTTTTTCAATTCACACTTTGGTGCAAAATATTGTTGAGATTAAACAGGCGGGAACACATTTAATAAATGTCAGGCACTGTTTGATTCACTCCTACAGCGAATTATGGACCAATGTAAACAGCACCAAAAGGTATTTCAGAATAGCTAAGGTTATTTAAGAAAAGTTCACACTATTTATCTACTTTTAAATTAAGCATTTAAATAAAGCACAGTAAGGGTATCCAGTGTCCTTATTTAAATGTGATCTTCTGTGTACTGATTTTAAAAGTAAAAATTCTCTGTTTTTGTTAAATGTGTAAGATGTGTATTTGACTAGGGATGGGACATAAATACCAGTCACATCAGCAATTCCCACATTCTAAGAATTAATCAAAAATATGGCATAAGTATCACATGTACAATCCCCACATTTGAAATCACTGAGAATCCCAAAAATGCCAAAGGAATGATTCCGTGCTAAGCTCTTCCAATGGTTTGTTCTCTCTATTCACTGAAAACACATAGCTAAGAATCTGGATCAAATTCGTCTACTGCATTAGTTGCTCCCAATGCAGTTTCCTCTACCTTGGAGAGACCAAAAGCAGACTGGGTGACCGCTTTGCAGAAAACCTTCGGTCTGTCCGCAAGCATTACCCAAACCTCCCTGTCGCTTGCCATTTCAACACTCCACCCTGCTGTCTTGCCCACATGTCTGTCCTTGGCTTGCTGCATTGCTCCAGTGAAGCTCAACGCAAACTGGAGGAACAGCACCTCATCTTCCGACTAGGCACTTTACAGCCTTCCGGACTGAATATTGAGTTCAACAATTTTAGATCATGAACTCTCTCCTCCATCCCCGCCCCCTTTCTGATCTTCCCCCCTCCTTTTTGTTTTTTCCAATCATTTATATAGATTTTTCTTTTCCCACCTATTTCCATTATTTTTAAATGTATTTCCATCCCTTGTTTTATCCCTACCTTTTAGCCTTTTTTGATTCCTTCTCCCCCCCCCCCCCACCCCACCCCACCCCCACTAGGGCTATCTGTACCTTGCTTGTCCTGCTTTCTATCCTTAATTAGCACATTCCTTTAGATAATATCACCACCTTCAACACCTCTTTGTCCTTTTGTCTGTGACATCTTTTGATTATCTTCACCTAGCACTGGCCCTCTACCTAGCTCTTCTTGTCCCAACCACACCCCCCCGCCTTAAACCAGCTTATATTTCACCCCTTCTGTATTTTTAATTAGTTCTGTTGAAGAATCATGTGGACTTGAAACGTCAACTGTGCTCCTATCCACCGATGCTGCCAGACCTGCTGAGTTTTTCCAGGTATTTTTGTTTTTGTTTTGGATTTCCAGCATCCGCAGTTCTTTACTTTCATAGCCAAGAATCTGCTGTAAAGTAATGGTGAGGCTAACAGTGCTCTCCGTTATTTATTCACAAATTATACAGCAGCTTCAGGTGAATGGCAGATGAATGGTTAAATGCCAAACATTTACATTTCCTTCTTGGCCCTTGCACTGTTATTTTCACAATATTTCAGTGTGATTATTTAAGGAGTTGTTTACCCTGTTTACTGACGTTCCAAATGTCCTGTCATTAATGACAGCTATTAATATATATAATATTTTGGAAAATATTTTTCTTTTAAAATAGATGTTTAGTCTGCAGGTATGTCTTAACTGGATTAAAGCCAGCTAGCCTGGGTGCTTTGATAGGTATTAGTTTTGATATGGAAGACAAATAGCGTGCATTTGCATTTTTTGAATTGAGCATTCAAGAAGTGAGGTGAAAATTGATGCTTTTCTAGTAGCTGCCAAGCAAATGAATATATTACTAATAAAATTGGTATTATGAAAGGGGTTCATTGTTAAAAGGTGTACAACCTGTTGATACAATGATAATTAAAATTCAATGGGGCTGGTAGGTGTAGATTCAGTAGTTTTCGGGTGTGCAGGCAGAGGCAATGTAAGATCAAAAGGCAGTTCCAAGCCTCCAACTGGCTCCACATTTTGAGTTCGTAAGGTGAAAGTGCTTCGCCTGGTGTTTGGTTAAGTCTATGTGTTGCTGTTGCCTTAATGGAGATTAGTTTGGGAATTTGTTAAAAGCTATGATAGTAGTAATTTGTAGTCATGTATATATATTTTACCCTGTGTAAATTAATAAAATGTTTCAATTAGTTTAATGTAAAACCTCAAGAACTGATGGTCTGTTTCCTGAATTTAGAGTTGCATCTCAAACATAACACTTAAAATTATAGGTTATGACAGTTGTTTAAATTTTCCCTCTGGATTTTTAAATAACTCCACTTTACCAAGTTCATCGGTCATAAAAATTGGCAATTCCAGTGTCATATCAGTGCGATATTGTCAGTAACTTGCTACGCAAAGGTTTGAAAACCTAAATGCCTGAGGGCAAATTTAAGAACAGGCACTGTTAGATTCATCCCAGAGCAACTCATGATCCAATGTAAACATAGTATTATGTCCACAAATGGCATAATACTGCAGATGCTGGAAATCGGAAATTATAAACAGAAAATACTAGAAATATTCAACAGGTCAGTTAGCATATGTGGAGGGAGAATCAGAGTTAACCTTTCAACAGAACTGGAAATCGTTAGATGTGTAACAAATTTTTAGCAAGTTACAGGGGCAGAGAAAGACAGGGAAAGTCTGTGATAGGATGGAAGGCAGGAGAGATTTTAATAAAACAAAAGGATGGTGGTGCAGGGCAGAATGAGATATGAATGGAGCAAAAGATAACTCAAGAGGAACTGCAAATGGCAACTACAAAATCATAACCAGCAACATTACCAGAAGGCTGGAAAGTACCTCACTGAAAAATGAGTGTGCTATTCCTCAAGCTTCTTTTCAGCTTCATTGGAACAGTTGAGGAGGTGGAGGACAGAGAGGTTGGAGCATGGGTGGAGAATTAAAATGACAGGCAACCAGAAGCTTGGGTTCACTTTTGCGGAGGTGTTCAACATTTGGTCCGCCAAATGTAGAGAAGACTGCGCTGTGAGCAGCGAATACAGTACACTAAATTGGAAATAGTGTAATAAATCACTGTTCACCTGAGGTCTGTGGGGCCCAGGAAGGTGACAAGGATGGAGGTGAAAGGACAGCTGTTGCGTCTCCTGTATTTGCATGGGAAGTTACGGTAAAAAGGAGAGGAGGTGTTGGAAAAGTGGATTAGAATGTCATGGAGGGAATGTTTCCTTTGGAACACTGGAAGGGGAGGGAAGAGCAAGATATGTTTGCTTGTGGCATTGTGCTGGACTTGGCAGAAATATTGAAGGATAATTCATTGAATGTGGATACTGGTGGGATGGAAGGTGAAGAGAATGGGAACCCCATTGCAGTTCTGAAAGGGAGGTGGTAGGAGCAGAATTGTGAGAAATGGGACAGACACAGTCAAGCACCCAATCAGCCATTGCGATGGGGAATCCTCAGTTGAAAACAAAGGAAGGCATATTGGGAAGTTGGCATTGTCAGAGCAAATGCGCTGGAGACAGAGAAACTGGAAGAATGGAATAAAGCCCTCATAGGACATTGGTGACTGTGAAGTGCAGTCAGGAAGTGTGTTAGTAGGCTTGTACTAGATATTGATTGATGACCTAGCCCCAGAATTGAAGATGGGAAAGGAGGAGTCAAAAATGGACCATGTGAGGTAAGGAAGACTGGAAATTGGAAGCAAAGTTGATGATTTTTTTTTAGTTTGGAATGATTGTAGGAAGCAACACCAATACAGCCATCAATATATCGGAAATAGAAGTAAAGGACATATGTAGGACTGAAACAAGGAATATTCCCGTGTCCCAGAAAAAAGCAGGCATAACCAGGACCCAAATGGTTTCCCATGGTGACACTTTTCAGTTGGAGGAAATGAGAGGAGTCAAAGGAGAAGTTGTTCAATGTGGGGATATTTTCAGTGATGCAAAAAATAAAGGTGGTGTATATGGGTTGGTTAGACTTCCATTTAAGGAAGGAGCACAGACTTGCAGGACATTCTGATCATCTCTTAATGAGCCTCCTGGACTCACATTGAACTCGAAGCTATCAAATCATAACCACTGCCCCATTTTTCTCATACATTGGGTGCTGGTAATGAATCTGCTGTTGTCATTTACAGTCTTTTGTTTCTTTGCCTGTCTGTAACAAACTTGCTGTAGCAGACAGGTTTCTTACTTGAAACAGTTAACTTTATTTACAAAGTTCCTGAAGAAGCTACATGTTTGAACCAGGTCCATGACTAGAAAGCTTCACCCCTAAGATTACCTGCACTTAGGGATGATTCGTTAATACTATCACATGATCCCTAAACAGTAGGAAAGGTTTTACTTACAATCACTACATTATCCCATTACCAACCCCTTTTGCCCTGCACTATCACCTTGTTTGTCATTGAAATCACTCCTGCCTTCCACCCTATCTGAGACTTTCTCTTTTCTTTCCTCCTCACACCCATTTCCTTACTTCAGTGCTAGTAATATATGTAGACAAGGACTGCGTGCAGTCTTTTCCAGCATTATGTAACACATACGTGGATGAAACCTTAAACCTATGGTTTGTAAAGCGCCTAATTGTCCCATAACTTATTTTCCGACATGTGATGCTTCACTGCCAGAGTGAGGTTATTCTTTAAGATTGAGAAACCTGGGTGAATGGTACAAGACAGCACAGAATGAAAATGTAGATATTTGGAATAAAGCTAATGAATAGAAAATTATGGCCAATGTGAGGGCAATTTATCAAAATGTGCCCTATTATCTCCTATCCAGTGCGTAAAAAATAATTTTAAGTATGAATTACTTTGTTAAGAATTGCTACCTGATATCAATCCTGAATTCACCTGTCGCCAGTGTTTAATTTTAAATACCGCATTTTTCATTACAATTGTACAGATCTCATTTGTTATAGTCATGTTACTTTACTTTTCAAGTTCAGGAAGGATTTCTATTTGCCAACCGAATTAAATGTTGCAGGGTGCCTGTTTCTCATAACCCAGGCTCCAATCTGCATTGAGGTCTGTTACACGAAACTCAAGGGAACAACAACCAGCAATAAGATTGCCTGAAGTCAAACAGCTGTGTTTGCTTCTAAATCTGCACCAATACTTTTAAGTAATAAAAAAGTTAATAAATGCAGTAGGTTAAATTCAATAGCCTCAAAAATAGGGGCAGTAATCCAGATGAGCACTTAACTTACACCCCTTGACTACAATGCAGGCAGCTCACCAACATCGTGCTGCCTGCTGTTATAAAATATTTCAGCAACCAGCCAGTGCTAATTGTGCTGTTGATTGGCTGGATGCCTGAACAAGGGGCCAATATCATGAGCGGCTACCACCAGTTAAAGCTAGACTGCACAACTTAAAGCTACATTACAGTTTAAAGCTAGATGGCACCTCTTGAGGGAAGTCCATTGCGACTGGAACAGATGTTGGCGGTTATGCAGTAAGTGAATCAGGTCAGTGAAACACAGGAATGACACAACACGAGAGAAAGAGAAAGCAGGATCCAAGGTTTCTGGATGCAGCATTGGAAGTCTTGGTGGAGGAAGTGCAAAGGAGGAGAGATGTCCTTTATCCACAGGGGGACAAAAGGCCCTCCAGACACACGCTAAGTAGCCAGTGGGATCAATTAGCCATGGAAATCGATGTCAGGTGTCAAACCGAAGATTCAGTGCTGCAAGAATTTCCATGTCCTCACACAAGTGGTCAACATCAGTGAATCTATACTCAAATGCCATATCCTACTGTTTGTATCACTAGCCCCCCACTCTGCACAATTCACCACAGCACCATCACCCACCTACCAACAATTTTCTATCAATCTGATTCATATCTGATATTCATATGTTCTACCATATCCACATCTCACAGCTATACACAGTACCAACTTTTCAACCATGACAGCCACATTAGCCAAATACATTGTACAACACAGACTAACGTACTTCCCTCTCTCTTGCAGACGAAGATTACACACAACCAGAAACAGCATGAACTAACCAGAGAGGGACAAGCTCACCCAAAGGTACTAGCCCCATGGAGGAGGCAGTGTTGGTCATTGTTGTACTGGCCATTACTGAGACAGTGGACAGTAGAGGGGTTGGAACTGTCAATGATGATGCTATCCTCATTCGTAATTCTCCTTTTCACATCCCACCACTCCCTCACCTAAATTGTCTCCTGATTTATAAGCTACAGATGGTATAAACATGCATCTCTTACTCTTCCCTGCTCCCCACGCCACCACCTTACCTCTGTGCCTATTTCCTTTCAGACGCCTATGAACTTAACCTGGCCAGGTATTGGAGGAACAGCAAGAAGACACACTATATTTCAATTTCACACTCTCATGATCAGCTCAGATACTGACACAGTGCATAAGTTAGAGGATAACAACGAGGTGGGACCTGCACGTGGTGAAAGATAAGGCCCAGATGGACTGCAACCAGGTCAGCGGGCAAGGATAAGGCAGGTACCAGCTTGCTGGAGGAATGTTGCACATGGGTTCTTCTCAGAGGATTCAGATAAGCATGGCGAAGGGACAACCGACACATGGGTATTCACAACAAAATGTTTAATGTAGTTGTGAACCTGCTAGGAAGCCTGTGATCAATTTCAAAATGCGCATAGGGGTCCAGCACCAATTTGACCCAGGCCTTTATACAAATATTAGAGCCCATCCCTTCCAGCATGCAAATGTTGGCCAACTCCATCAGCATACTTGTGCACCCAACTGTCCAAACTCCATCAGATGGCCCATATCTCAGCTTCCATTGCAACACAAGCTGGTTCCATTAGAAGCCTGAGTGCTGCAGTGGACGCTCTGACTGAGGTCATGAAAGGTCAGTTAGCTGCCATGCAAGTGCAGACTGCTGTCATCTTGGCTGTGGATTACAGTGTGAAAAAGGGGCTTATAGGATGTCACAACAGTCCAACAATCTGCCCGCCAATACTTCACTAGGATCACTGAGGTGCCACCCCATGGGAATAGCAGTGAATTTGTGAAGCACAAACCAGGTGATCCTCTCTCAGGATGACATAATCGGTCCTCTCACCCATGTCAATCTGCCAGTGCCTTTGCTAATGCCTGTTAGCCAACCAGCCCAGTCTGCTGTCACCTATACCAAGATGGTGCATTGCGCAGCAAGCCTTCTAGGTCCAGAACAGCATGAGTTCATTCTCCAAGGCCACCTGCAGTCTCAGTCAGCAGCCTTCCACCAGTCACCAGTCATGCTGCAGTCACTGGGATAGAACTATATAGGAGACTAGGACAGGCAAAGCACATGGGTGAGGTTACTGGTAACATGCTAGAATTCATTCTTCACACACAGCCTGACCAGAAAGTGGGTGTTTAGGCTGCAGCTTCCCTTCCTCTTTCTCATCATCCATCTCCTCCTCTTCAACATCCTCATTTTTCTCTTCCTCATGCTCCAGCTTTTCAGCTTCTTACATGGAAGACAGGCACTAAGGGAATGCACAAAGGTAATTAACTAGCCTTTGCATGCATAAGGAATGATTTGAATTATAAATTTGGTTTGGAATGTTTATTTTTATATTGTGGTCAGATAGATGCTGTGATGTTCACTGACAAGAGGTGTGGGACTGATAATGAATGGGGAACTGGGGCTGTGGTTACTGGTGTCGCAGTCGAATGAGTTCGTCATGGACGGCCCAGCCAGAAAGCAGCTGATTAGGTTGCCTTCTCTTTTCCTCTTCCTCCACTTCACCCTCCTCTCCCTCTCCTTCATGCTCCTGTTCCTCCTCCTCATGGATTGCAGCATGCAGCAGACTGCCACAAATCTTGACCCGCTGTGCCGAGTACTGCAGGGCTCCTCCAGAGTGCTCCAGGCAGTAGAAGCACTGGTTTGCTCCCGTAGATATCTTGTGGCAGCATGGCTTTCATTGTATGCATACTGCACGTATGTGCTTGGTTTTCCATCAGAGTCATCAGCCATATCATCAGTGGATAGCCCATGTCACCTAGTTGCCACCCTTTGGTTTGCTATGGTGGTGGAAACATAACTGACACAATGGACTGCCAGGATATAGGACATTGACCTGTATGATCCTCTCCCTATGATCACAGCTGGACATTGAGAGAGTGGAATCTCTTTCGTTTTCACTATATGGCAGAGTGGCACCCTGCATAGGAACAAGGAACTGAGAGGTAAACATGCAATGCCCAATCCAATCTACAATTTGCCTGGGAACCAAGATTCCGCCTGCTCTCAGAATGAAGTCACCATGCTGTTGATTTTCCAAACCATCAACAAGGTTGTGAATGACAATGTAGAAGCCACGAAGAAATGCGTGTGCATTCAATGGTGCTCTGCACCATGCACAAGCCTGTAATCCTCATTCCACCTGCTTCTCTCTAGCAAGAGGGAATGAAATGTAATCAGTTCTTAATGAATAGAGAGTCTCAGTGACCTTCCTGATGTAACAGTGGTTGGAAAACTATGGTTTTAAAAACAAATTTGTTCATGGGATGTGGGTGTTGCTGCCTAGGTCAGGATTTATTGTCCATCCCTAATTGCCCTTGTTCAGAAGGGCATTTAAGGGTCAACCACGTTGCTGTGGGTCTGGACTCACATGGAATCAGCCCCCGACTGTGATTTCACGCTGACTGGCTAATTAATGGCCAGCCAGCATAAAAGGCGCGCTGAGAAACTCAGTGCTGCCGGGGTCGGGGTCGGGGTCGGGGTCGGGGTCGGGGTCGGGGTCAGGGTGGGGGTGGGGGTTGGGGGCAGGAGAAGAGCGAACGCTGAAGTCAGCGCTGAATGAAAGCTCCTTGAAGGCAGAGAGCTGTCTCAGGGAACTGAAGACTTTAAAAGCAATAAATAAAGAGTTTAAAAATCGGGACACAATGCCCATGCATCAGAATCAGTCACCAGGACATATACCTGATGAAAATTCTGTCCAAGCGTTTTTATTTATTTTTCATTTAATAACGGAAACCTCATCCTGCCCGTGGATGAGGTTTTCTGGAAAATGCAAAGGCCACCTGGCTGATTCGCTTGTCCGCCCACCAACAGTAACATTGGATGGACAATGAGAAATCTCAGTTAATTACTACTTTAATGATCTTAATAGGCCTCTTAGTTGTCAGTGTGTGCACTTCAGACTTTCGTGTGTGCCCACACACCAAGCGAAAAACTCTGCCCCCAGGCTCATATTCCAAACAGAATGCCTACTAGGTTATCCATGTCCAGCAGCAACTGGTTTGTCCAGAAGTCCACAAGTCAGCAGAAAATCCACCAGCAGTTAATACAACACTCTCTGTAGACTTTTGCAACTTGGAACAACTAAAGAAGTCACCAAACACTTGTCGAATTATAGCAACAGCCAGAAGATCTCAACCAGCTTCTAACCTGTAAATAGCTGGTGACCCCTTTAAGCAGCACTGGCTGAGTGGGGTCCTTTTGTTGAGTTGTGGGAAGTTAAGAGAGGGTGGTTAACGGGAGCATGAGCTCCAGAATGGCACCACTGGCATCAAATCAGCGAGGTATGTTGGTCTCAAATGGCACTCAAACAATGGGTGCTATTGATCTCAGTTTTCTACCAGTTTGTTGTAGAATAATCAAGTACTATTTCAAATGTAGTTCTACGAATTACTTAATGTAAGCAAGACGCAAAGCCCTTTTATCTGATTTTTCACATTCTACTCGAATCTCTTCGCGAACAGACTCCACCTTCATATTCAAAGTGATCTGAGGCACTCAAAGTATTTAAAAACAGTACGCTTTCTGCTATTGGTAAAATGGGATATCACTGGGCGTTTGACGTGGTGTAACCTCACCAAAAACTATTCCGATTGCTAGTCAGATTGATGTTGGTCCGAATGGGATCAGTTTCAATCCTTTCTCACTCCGGCAATTTGAGACCTTTAATAAAATGTGAATAAAGTCAGCAGAGCTGGAGATCACATAAGGACCCGGGATCAAAAATGGGACCAAAGTCTAACTCTGGGTTCTATCTCAGCAAGAAAGTGGTTGCGTTTTTCACTCTCCTCATCCTAGCTTTACTGGTGATTTCAACTGTTTTTACGATTCTTTACGCCAGGCTGAGAACTGGGAAAGCCGAGGAGATCTTCCCAACGCCCTGGGAGCCCCCTGGCACAGCGACCGTGCCTGAGCGGTGGGGACCTTGGAACAACTCCCGTTTGCCAAGCAACCTCTTCCCCAGTCATTACCAACTGGAGCTCTGGCCAAAGCAGGTGCCGGGGCAGGACGGTCTCTACTTTTTGATCGGCCAGGCCAATGTGACAGTGATGTGTAGAGAGGAGACTGAGATCATCCTGATTCACAGTCAGCACCTCAATTACTCCGGGGTGACTGTCACTGTGGCCGGCAGCCCCTCTGATGCCAAGCTTCGCCCCACTCCGAACATTCAAGACATCTGGGTTGAATTTGAGAACGACTACCTGGTGATCGAACTGGACGGCAAACTGGAGACAGGGCAGGAGTACATCATCCAGACTAACTACAGCGGGCACCTGGACGAGAATCTAACGGGGCTTTTCATCAGACGCTACTCGGAGAATGACAAGGACAAGTAAGTGAGAGTTTGAACAGTCCAAGTTGGGAAAGTCTCAGTTGTCGGGCGCGCTTAACCGAGCAAGTAATAATGTTACATTTGCTGCCTCTTTAAGGGAACACTTCCGAAGTTTGGTTTTCCTTTGATCCTACGTGGCTTTCTTTAGGCGTCCCCGTGTTGTCGGACAGTCTGTCCATTCTCTGTAAGAATGATATATATATATATATATAAAAAATCATCTGTGCTGCAAACAGATTATTATGATCTCGAACCTAATACATGCACGCGCTTCTGAATGATAATCTTCACCTTCAAGCTGTTGTTTATTTCCTTGTTTTCAGCCTTTGCCGTGTTTGAATTCTCCCCAAGTTCAGCGTTAATCAGCGGTTAGGTCGCTGGGCGATCAGATGGGCCGAATGGCCTCCGTGTGTGCCGTTAAAATCCTGTGATTCTGAGTACCGAAGGGTCGTTTTTGTTCACTTGATTTCTCGAGGATTTAAGAAAATGCATTTTGAAGCACAAGCACTTAATTAACGCTTTGCTGTTGTAGGTTTCTCGTCTGAGAGCTAATCTAGTCCAAACGGCTTTAGTGCCATGCACAGCACCGTGTTAGACCCACTTATACCTTTTCTTCCCCAGTGCCAATATCTTATTTCGTAAAGAAACTCAGCAATAATCTCCTTGCTCCCCACTTGGAAGAAAACTAAATGTATTATTGTATCTTTGCAATAAAACATATTCGGGAGCAACAATTATTATAATACGTACATATTGCTAAGGCAAATTATTTCAGTAATTTTATCTTGTATTTATAGCTTAAAGTTTAACTGTGCAACTTGAGTCACTGAAACCATATACTTAATACAAAAATACAAGGGGAAAAAACATGGGAATTTCTGTTAACGCAGTTTCCTACCATACACTTAAGAATATTTGACTAGGTTTTCCCTTTTCTGACATTCACATCCACATAGCTTATATTTATCATGGTTGATGTGCCGCCTGGGAGTATCTGAGACTAAACAGTATTGCCATATGGACAGCAAAGTGAACAGTCTGACTGTACCCCTTAATATGAAGTTGATTTGGCGAACCTGATTTGTGTCTGGGCTCCTAGGGGGTCTAGAAGAGGACCTGTAACATTGCACACAAAGAATGATATACTTTCACAGAATCACAGAATCACACAGTGCAAAAGAGGCCCTTGGGCCCATCAAGTCTGCACTGACACGTGAGAAACACCTGACCTACCTACATAATCCCATTTACCAGTACTTGGCCCATAGTCTTGAATGTTATGACGTGCCAAGTGTTCATCCAGGTACTTCTTAAAGGATGTGAGGCAACCCACCTCCACCACCCTCCCAGGCAGCGCATTCCAGACTGTCACCACCCTCTGGGTAAAAAAGTTTTTCCTCACATCCCCCTAAACCTCCTACCCCCTCACCTTGAGCTTATGTCCCCTTGTGACTGATCCTTCAACTAAGGGGAACAGCTGCTCCCTATCCACCCTGTCCATGCCCCTCATAATCTTATACACCTCGATCAGGTTGCCCCTCAGTCTTCTCTGCTCCGACGAAAACAACCCAAGTCTATCCAACCTCTCTTCATAAATTAAATGTTTCATCCCAGGCAACATCTTGGTGAATCTCCTCTGCACCCCCTCCACTGCAATCACATCCTTCCTATAATGTGGGGACTAGAACTGCGCACAATACTCCAGCTGTGGCCTCACTAAGGTTCTATACAACTCCAACATGACCTCCCTACTTTTGTAATCTGTGCCTCAATTGATAAAGGCAAGTGTCCCATTTGCCTTTTTCACCACCCCACAAACATGCCCCTCCACCTTCAGAGATCTATTGACACACATACCAAGGCCCCTTTGTTCCTCAGAACTTCCTAGTGTCATGCCATTCATTGAATACGTCCTTGTCAAATTACTCCTTCCAAAGTGTATGACCTCACACTTTTCAGGGTTAAATTCCATCTGCCACTTATCTGCCTATGTGACCATCCCGTCAATATTTTCCTGTAGCCCAAGACACTCAACCTCACTATTAACCACCCGGCCAATCTTTGTGTCATCTGCAAACTTACTAATCCTAACCCCCCAACATAGTCATCTATGTTGTTTATATAAATGACAAATAATAGGGGACCCAGCACAGATCCCTGTGGTACACCACTAGACACTGGCTTTCAGTCACTAAAGCATCCTTCTGTCATCACCCTCTGTCTCCTACAACTAAGCCAATTTTGAATCCACTTTATCAAAGTACCCTGTATCCCACTTTGTCTGAACTTAGTCCCTTTTCATTATTATTTATGTCTTTGATTAACTTAGATACATTTCCTCTTTTTGGTTTTACTCACCTGTGTGTAATAACCATTGCTGGTACATTTGGTGGCATTGACAATAAAAAGATACATTTCTTGAAATGGTTTATCTGTTATTTTGTCAAACACTAAGGATTTCAAGTTTATCACAATCCTATTTTGTTGTATTCAAACTTTGTGCATAAGGATGGCCTTTAAGCAACTTATTTTAGTATCTGCATAGGCACATTCGCATTTTGGTTGATACTATGGTTGGACTGTACATGCCAGTTATGGCTCGGTTGGTAATGCTCTTGCCTCTGATTCACAAGGTTTTGTGTTCAAGTCCCAGGTCTTAAGTATAAAAATCAAGTCTGACGCTCTAGTGCAGTACTGAAGGAGTGCTGTCTTTTAGTTGATGTGCTCAACTGAGGCATCATCTGCCTGTTTGGGTGGATGTAAAAGATCCCATGGAAATATTTCAATGAAGAGCAGGGAATTCTGGTGTTCTGCCCAATATTTATCCTTCAAATAATATCACAAAAACTGATTATCTGGTCATTATCACTTTACAGCTTTTTAGGAGTCACTGTGCAAATTGGCTGCTAGGTTTTCTAATTACAAAAGTAGCTACACTTCAAAAGCACTTCATTGCTGCAAAACACTTTGAGATGTCCTGTAGGCATGAAAGATGAGATATAAATACTAGTCTTTCTTTCTTTTACTTGGGTGATGACAATCCCTGCATTATTAGCTTGGACCCATCATTTCCTGAATGAAGGGAGAAAACACTTTAGAGATTTCATTTATCAAATCTGGTATCTGAAATTTGGCATCAAAATTGGCTGTTTTTCAGTGTTCATTTTTGTATTATTTTCAAAAGGGCTCCAACCATTGATGACCCTCATCTTGGTGAAGCTATCATTGTGAGCCAGTCTTGTTGCTAATATTCCTGTTGTTGCTCAGGCAACAAGTCTTGCACTAACAACTCTCTCTCTCTCTTCAGGTACCATGCCCTAAAAGGGCTTTGGCAACATGGACTTCCATGCATTGGTCCATGGTTAGGCTTGGCAAGGTACTACAGTGGTTTGCCATTACCTCCTGCAGGATCTGGCTGACCAGGAGATTATCACCTGCCACAGGCATATTGAAAAGATTAGCCTGTTTGGCCATGTTATGAATGCACCTTCCATGACCATCAAAAGTCCCAGAGTGGCTTTTTGCTCAGAGGTAGGGTGGGGGCACTACCACTGCACCACAAGACGCCACACTAACAGCTAAAAGATCATAATTATCACTCTTTAAGCATTGATTATACAAGCAATTAATAGGCACAAACAGTTGTAGTCAGGGTCACTGTGCAATTTGAACAACAAGTAACTAATGGATGGAGTTACTTAACAAAATGAATAATAGGTTATAACCTATTATTCAGCATTAATTGGATTATTGAATATTCGGAGTCTAAAACTTGTGTAAATTGAAAGACTGGTTGAGAAGTTAACTCCTTAGTTTCTGACAAGTTAACAGCATTGATAGGCAGTCTCTTGAACAGATTAGAGTCTACACATGGGCGAAATGTTCTTAGAGTTTATACAAGCTTATCCTTGTGAGTGGCATGGTTTGATTGATCTTCTTCCTTACATGGGATGATGGTGTTAGTTTCTGAAACTTTGAGTTGATGAGACCTTCAATGGTGAGGCAACCAGACCATCCATTCTGGATTAATCCACCTAATGGGTGGTCACTGTTTCTGAGATAGCTGTCTTAACTATCACTTTCTTTAATGTCAGACAACTTTAACAATGAAGTGAAACACTACCTATAACTGGTTCATATATCCGTAAAATGTGATTCATATAAAACCACTTACTCTCTGATATGGATATACTTTATACTTCTAAATGTGTCCTTTTAGATAAGCTGGATAAAGATTACTGCAGAAAAAAAACCAGATTAGGCAAAGAGAACTTCTGACTAATAAGAGAGCTTACACCTAATAAAGAGAGTCTGTCAGAGAGGATGTCTATAATTCTAGATTCAATGAATAAATCAATTTTTCCATTCACTTGACCTGCATGACACATATGTCTACATTGTTCATCTCTTTCAGTATTCACCTCTTTTGGTGTCAGTAATCTCTAACAGTCACATAAGCGTCTTGGAAGATGTTGAAATTATTGAGGCATAAATACCTAGGCATATCAAATTCCATTTTCATTTCATAAGTTCTGAATCTTTCTTTCAAGAAAGGGTTTACAAAAAATAGAAAAGGCGTAGCATATTTCCACCCCACTAGTGAGTTATTCCTTTCCTCAGCTCTTAATGCTAACCTCTTATCAGTGGTAGAGAATGCTTGTTTAAGTCAACTCATACGCCTAATTAGTTTTGATTTCCCAGCATTCAGCAAACTATTTTTTGGCCACTTTTTAAGTTAAACTCAATTTGAAGAAAACATTTTGGAAATTTGCAAAATGGCTTTTGAACAATGATGAAGATGGAAGGAAAGTTCCTCCAACAGCATGAAGATGTTGATAAGAAGGAGAGATGGTGGATGATGACTGTGAGAACCCATAGAAAGGAGGACATAACTTGTGGATCCAAATTCCCAATGAATAAAAGATAGTGTACCAAATAATTTCACTTCCTATCTCACTGTTCTTCCCACCCTTACACCCTCACAAAGTATGTCATTATCAAAGACTTCTCCCGAATTCCTACATAAATTCCCATATAATCAACCTCCCCCCAAATGTTGCAAGTGTACAAAGAAATTAACTCAGAACTCTATGTACTCAAGTGTTTATTTTCATAATATTTTTTCACAAAGTTGCCAGAAAATGTATTCACCCCCAATTAACTATTTTTAAACCACTATGTCTCCCCCTTATGACAATTAATGCACTCAACCTTGATTGGTGTAAAAATCCTACAAGATGCTCCCTGAGTGAGAGAATTTGGTAAGTGAGTGGCTGCAATGGTTCCCTGGAGCCTTAAAGCTGATGCTTATTGCAGGAAGCTGTTCTTCCAGAGGAGCCAAAATCAGACCCATGGGATCTCAATCCTTCAACACCACAGATGTGGTATGATTTTGGTGGTGTGCAGCAATGGGGCACCAGTGAAGCCCTGAGGACCAAAGTAAATTTTTCTTCTTCAAAATAGACAAACAAATTGCAAGTGCCAAGAAAGTACACCAATGCAGCTGATCTGCTGTGACTTCATCACACTGAGGCCTCGAGGTAAGTCCAGGAACAGGGAGGTGATTGGGAATGGGCTGAAAGCTGGCTGGTAGCGATCTGCAGTT
Source organism: Carcharodon carcharias (assembly GCF_017639515.1). NCBI lineage: Eukaryota > Metazoa > Chordata > Chondrichthyes > Lamniformes > Lamnidae > Carcharodon > Carcharodon carcharias. The sequence goes on from NC_054470.1 coordinate 6,795,837, forward strand.
GATTAATGGAGCCAGGAGCTGGTTAGGCTGTTGAAGACTAGAAATGCCAGTCAGGACCTGCACATCACAAGCTCTGACTCTGGCCAACTAATCTGGGGGCTCTGATGTGATAGGAGTGGAGCAGCCTTGTCTCAAGTCTATGCTCATTTCAGGCAGTCATGAGAACAGGAGAATACTTTGCACTAAAGCTGTTATGAGGCAGAAAAAAAAAATCACAGGAGTTAGTAATTGAGCAGAAACCTCATCTCCATTTGAAAATAGGTTAGATAGGTGGTAGATGAAAAGTGGAGTAAAAGGATTTGGGAACATGTTAGGCACTGTGATTATGACCACTGCTCATATTTACACGTGGTAAACACAAACTGGTTGGACTGAATGGCCTGCCATGTCCATGTAATTTCTGTGTAAATCCAACAACCTTTTTCTTACAAAGCAAAGGGAATTCAAAAATCCATGTCAGAAACTTTCTCATGTGCAGGCATTGGACAGGCCTTTAGGAAATAGGCATAATATCATCATTCAGAAAGCAGCAAGTTGACAAGTCTTTGCAGCCCATGGTTTCTGGCCATGGTCAGTGTCATCCCAGGTGTAATAGACCCAGTCAGGTGTTGAAAGTTCTGTGAAAGTGAACTACTCAGTGCAACTATTGCACCACTCGTAGTGGCCACTCCGAAAGCCATCAATGTCCTTGGAAGCTGTTCTTGAAATGTTACTATCTGGAGGTTGTTTTGTAGGTTGTGAAAAGCTTCTTGCAATGTGTTGCAGGTCCTGGAGCCCCATTTATGTATTGTCTCAACCATATAGCTGGAATTGTCTTTACTGAGATGAGATCAATGTTCCTTAAACAAATGCTCCTTTTGAATACTGGGTTTCTGAGATATGGAACCCAAGGCTTCACTGTTTCTCAACCTTCTGTGGAGGGATACACCAAAAGACAAAGGACATTAATAGAAGGAGATGCAAGGAATCGATGAGTAGTGAAGATTGAGAGCGATACAAAAATCAGTTAAGGAAAAGCTATGAGTACACCAGAAAGACAATACGGGCCAGAGTTATTTTAATTATAAGTGGTAGAGAGTGTTATAACTGAAATGGTTTATCTGGGATAAATTAGGTGGAAATATTACAGGGGATCAGAAAATAGCAAAAGTGTTAAATTAATTCTTCACATCAGTTGTTACAAATTTAAGATATGAAAAACACAAAGCATTTAGAAGACTTTTCCTCTCTGGTCGGCTTTAACACTCGTTGGATAAGAATTTGTTGTCACATGCCTTAAATTCATAGAGGAACATAGTACATTGTAATTAGCAGTAGCTAAAATCAATCGTGAAAGATTTTTTAAAATTAATTTATGGGAAGTCAGGAGGTGAGATACTCGCCACAGGATTCCTAGCCTCTGACCTGCTCTTTTAGCTACAGTATTTATATGGCTAGACCAGTTCAGTTTCTGGTCAATGGTAACCCCCAGGATGTTGTTAGTGGGGATTCAGTGATGGTAATGCCATTGAACATCAAGGGGTGATGATTAGGTTTTAGGTTCTCTCTTGTTGGAGATGGTCATTGCCTGGCACTTGTGTGGCGCGAAGGTTACTTGCCATTATCAGCACAAGCCTGGATTTTTTTCAAGTCTTGCTGCACTTGGACATGGACTGCTTCAGTATCTGAGGAGTCACGAATGGTGCTGAACATTGTGCAATCATCGGTGAACATCCCCACTTCTGACCTTATGATGGAACGAAGGTCATTGATGAAGCAGCTGAAGATGGTTGGACCTAGGATACTACCCTGAGGAACTCCTGCAATGATGTCCTGGAACTGAGATGACAGACCTCCAACAAAGACAATCATCTTCCTTTGTGCTAGGTATGACTTTAACATATGGAGAGTTTTCCCCCTGATTCCCATTGAAACCAGTTTTGCTAGGGCTCCTTGATGCCATATTCGGTCAAATGCTGCCTTGGTGTAAAGGGCAGTCACTCTCACCTCACCTCAGGAATTCAGCTCTTTTCTCCAAGTTTGAACCAAGGCTGTAATGAGGTCAGGAACTGAGTGGCCCTGGCAGAACCCAAACCGTGCGTCAGTGAGCAGGTTATTGCTAAGCAAGTGCCGCTTGATAAAACTATTGATGACCTCTTCCATCACTTTACTGATGATGGAGAGTAGACTGATGGGGCAGTAATTGGCCTGGTTGGATTTGTCCTGTTTTTTGTGTATAGGACATACCTGGGCAATTTTCCCCATAGCCGGATAGATGCCAGTGTTGTAGTTGGAACAGCTTGACTAAGGGTACGGCAAGTTCTAGAGCAGAAGTCTGCAGTACTATTGCCGGAATATCGTCAAGGCCCTTAGCCTTTGCAGTACCCAGTGCCTTCAGTCATTTTTTGATATCATTTTGAGGTATCATTTTGAGTGAATCAAATTGGCTGAAGACTGGCATCTGTGATGCTGGGGACCTCCAGTGGAGACTGAGATGGATCATCCACTCGGCACTTCCAGCTGAAGATTGTTGCGAATGCTTCAGCCTTATCTTTTGCACTGATGTGCTGGGCTCCGTCATCATTGAGGATGAGGATATTTGTGGAGCTGCCTCCTCTGTTTAATTGTCCACCACCATTCATGACTGGATGTGGCAGGGCTGCAGGGCTTAGATCTGATCCGTTGGTTGTGGAATTGCTTAGTTCTGTCTAACACTTGCTGTTTGGCATGAAAGTAATCCTGTGTTGTAGCTTCACTAGGTTGACACTCATTTCTGGTGTGCCTGGTGGTGTTCCTGGAATGCCCTCCTGCACTATTCATTGAACCAGGATTGATTCCCTGGCTTGGTGGTAATGGTAGAGTGGGGGAAATGCTGGGTCATGAGATTACGGTTTGTGGCTGAGTACAATTCTACTGCCCACAGTGCTTCATGGATGCCCAGTCTTGAGTTGTTAGATCTGTTCGAAATCTATCCCATTCAGCACAGTGTTAGTGCCACACAACACGGTGGAGGATATCCTCAATGTGAAGATGGGACATTGTCTCCTCAAGGATTGTGTGGTGGTCACTCCTACCGTTACCGTCATGGACAGATGCATCTGCAGCAAGTTGGTGAGGATGATGTCAAGCATGTTTTTCCCTCTTGTTGGTTCCCTCACCACCTGCGGCAGACCCAGTCTAGCTGCTATGTCCTTTTGAACTCGGCCAGCTTGGTCTGCCGTGGTGCTACTGAGACATTTTTGGTGATGGAGTTGAAGTCCCCCACCCAGAGTACATTCTGCACCCTTGCTACCCTCAGTACTTCCTCCAATTGGTGTTCAACATGAAGGAGCACTGATTCATCAGCTGAGGGGGGTGAGGGGGTGTTGGTGGTGGTACTTGGCGATCAGTAGGACGTTTCCTTGCTCATGTTTGACCTGATGCCATGAGACTTCATGGGGGCCAGAGTTGATGTTGAGGACTCCCAGGGTAACTCTCTCCCAACTGTATACCACTATGCCACTATCTCTGCTGGATCTGTCTTGTCAGCAGGACAGATGATGGTGGTGTCTGAGACATTGTAATGTATGATTCTGTGATTATTACTGTGTCAGGCTGTTGCTTGACTAATCTATGAGACAACACCTGATCAGTGTTGAGTGTGATCATTATTATAGTTTAGTACCCTAAGGAAGAAATCATCTTCTTTATTCTTGTAGACAACTAGGATGCACAGAGCTGAAGAATTTAGACCTACTTGTGCAAAATTGATCACAAGAAAGACATACTATCATAAGAAATTGGAGAAGGAATAGACTATTCGGCCCATTGAACCTGCTCCACTATTCATTTAAGATCATCACTAATCTAATTTTGGCCTTAACTCCATTCTTCAGCCTGTCCCCCATAACCCTTGATCCCTTGGTAGATCAAAAATTTGTCTAACTCAGCCTTGAATACATTGAATGAGCCAACCTGCACTGCTCTCTTGGGCAGAGAATTCCATAGACTAACAACCCTCTGAGAGAAGAAATTTCTCATCATATCAGTCTTAAATGGGAGGCTCCTTATCTTTAAATGTATCCCTTGTTCTACATTCCCCCCCACTCTCTCAGCATCTACCCTGTCAAGCCCCCTCAGGATCTTATACGTTTTAATAAGATATCTCTCATTCTTCTAAACCCCAATAAGCATAGGCCCGATCTGCTCAACTTTTCCTCATGAGACAACCCTTCATCCCAGGAATCAGCCTAGTGAACCTTCTCTGAGCTGCTCCCAATGCAAGTCCGCCCCTCCTTAAGTAAGGAGACCAAAGCTGTACACAGCACTCCAGGTTTGCTTTCACCAATGTCCTGTAGAGTTGTAGCAAGACTTCTCTACTTTTATAATCCAGCCCCCTTGCAATAAAGATTCCATTTGCCTTCTTAATTACTTGTTATACCTGCAAGCTAACTTTTGTGATTCATGTGCAAGGGCATTCAGATCCAGCTGTACTGTAGCATGCTGCAGTCTGAACTTAAATAAGATTCTGTTTTTCTGTTCTTCCTGTCAAATTGGACAGCCTCACATTTTCCCAAATTATACACCATCTGCCAATTTTTTTGCCCACTCACTTAACTTGTTTTTATCCCTGAAGTTTACCAAGGGAAGGAGAATAGTGATATTTAGCAAGGGCTGGAGTTTTCTCTCCCTCCCTAGTTCCTGAATACAGGACACCTGGAAGGTATGAAATACGCCCTACAATCCTTAAGGAAAATAGTGAAGAAATAAAAGTGCCAGTAGATAATATTTTTAGGAACTCTACAATTATAATTGTTGGATTTTGAGTCACTGAGCAATAGCAAGTATTGCTACAATTAATAAAAAGGAGTAAGACGTGAATCACAAAATTATAGACCAGTCAGCATAAAAATTGCTGTGGAGGAAATGCTTAACAGCAGTAGTCAGATGCTAATATTGCATACCTAAAGAGTGTTACTAGTAGTCAATATGTTTCATTATTCAATGGAACTCTTTGAGGAGGTAATTAAACTAGTGAATAAAGGTGTATGTTAGATTGGGGCCTAGATCTTTCAGTCTCCAGATGGCCAGAGATTGGTAATACCCTGCAAGAAGCAGCGCAGGACTCTGCAGAAGTCCCAACACAGTGACTCCGTGGGAATTGCCCGGGAAGTCTGAACTTCTGATGGGCCATTCCCCTGCTCCACTTGACCCTCCAGAAGATTCTCCAACTCTGAGTTTGAGCTGGAGACTTTGGACCGTTGCAACTTTCTTACCTGGATAGTTACCCAGGAAATGTTAAATGAAGAAACCTAGTCTAACCCCTGGGAATCTATACAACTGAGCCCCCAGTCACTCACATTGATCCCCTGTCCCTCTGACTCCCTGCAACCCAAGCTGACTAACCCCCAGCCCAACCTGAGTAGCTCCCACCACTCAATTATCACCCCGCCCCCCAACTCCGACCGAGCCCTCAAGCCGCCCCAACTCAACGTGACTAGCCCCCAACCTGATCTGACTATCCTCCTGCTCCAACTCACTCCCTGAACCAACGTAACTCAACCCCACCACACTACTCACCCCCTGATTACCCCTGACCCAACCTGACTAGCCCCCAACTTGACAACCCTATCCAATCCAAACTGATTAATCCCTGACCCACCTACACACACACACACACACACACCCACCTACCCACCTCATCCACCCTGCCACCCTACACCCACCTGTCTCCCTATCCCCTTACTCACCCTACCCCCTCAGCCACTTACCTTCTTACCCAGTTACCTGACTTACCCTACCCACTTACCTTCTCTCTGTAGCTTTTCAAAGAAGCTTTGGACATTTAGACTCTTTGCGTGGCACCAGCTGCCATATTCTGTTAAATAAAGGGGATGTGGTTTCTTCATGGATTCTCTCCACTGCTCCCACTGAGGTTTGCTGCACTGATTCAGTTCTGCAGGATCCCTCATTGGAAGGTTGGCCAGAAAAATCGGTGGAAGGTAAGTATGTATTTTATCGTCTGATCAGGGCCCAAAATAGGGTTTCTGATCTTGATCAGATCCGGACAATAATTTAATTGGATTTTCAAAAGACAATATCCAAAGTCCTGTGTGTAAGTCTTCCAATGCTCTAAGGAGCATTGTTTTAATGGTTTGATTAGAGGGGTGGGGGAGAGGATTAGTGGAATTCTCCATGGATCTGCTCTGCCGACTTTGTTGTTTTTGCTGTTCATAAATTATATGAAGGTTGTTACTTTTTAAATTAATCTAAAATTTACTATGACTGGTATGTGAGATTGCAAATTTAAAATGGATTTGCACCAATTGAGTGATGAGCTTAGAAATGGAAAATTGATTTTAATGTGAATCAGTCTTAAGTAATATTAAAACAGCAACATACAGAAATTGATTAGAAAGTGCAATAATAGAAAAGAGTTTGCTTCTGATTATAATATGCTCATGGAATTAGCGGCTGGTGCTGTTATGGAGCAGCATTGAATGAGAAATAGAAAGGAGCCTAGGATAGATTCTTGGGGTATACTAGAGGTAACAGGTGGGGAGAGAACCCACAGCAGCTAATTCTCTGGCTACAACTAGATAGATAATAATGGAACCAGGTGAAAGCAGTCCCACACAGCTGGATGACAGTGGAGAGGCTATAGTGGAGGATGGTGTGGTCAACCATGTCATGCTAACAGTTTCAGAAAGCTGGTGATGGCTGGAAGATGTGTTTGGTGGAACACCTTCGGTCTGTCCGCAAGCATTACCCAGACCTCCCTATCGCTTGCCATTTCAACACTCCACCCTGCTCTCATGCCCACATGTCTGTCCTTGGCCTGCTGCATTGTTCCAGTGAAGCTCAACGCAAACTGGAGGAACAGCACCTCATCTTCTGACTAGGCACTTTACAGCCTTCCGGACTGAATATTGAATTCAACAATTTTAGATCATGAACTCTCTCCTCCATCACCACTCCCTTTCCGATCCCCCCTTTTTACAATAATTTATATAGATTTTTCTTTTCCCACCTATTTCCATTATTTTTAAATGTATTTCCATCCATTGTTTTATCTCTACCTTTTAGCCTATTTCGATCGCTTCCCCCGACCCCACCCCGACTAGGGCTATCTTTACCTTGCTTGTCCTGCTTTCTACCCTTAATGTCACCGATTAGCACATTCCTTAGATAATATCACCACCTTCAACACCTCTTTGTCCTTTTGTCTATGACATCTTTTGGCTATCTCCACCTATCACTGGCCCTCTATCCAGCTCTACCTGTCCCACCCCCTTTAAACCAGCTTATATTTCACCTCTCTTCTATTTTTACTTAGTTCTGTTGAAGAGTCATATGGACTCGAAACGTCAACTGTGTTCCTCTCCGCAGATGCTTTCAGACCTGCTGAGTTTTTCCTGCTATTTTTGTTTTTGATTCAGTGACCCCTCCCTGGGACACCTTCTGGATACCATTGGAGCTCTCCACGATGTCCTCTACCCCTGCTCTGGCCACAGGACGCCCATCATTGTCATCACATGGCTTGGGAGGCAGTGGCAGAGGTGCTCAGTGCCAGTGCTGCACAGAAGAGGTTTACCATCCAGTGCAGAAAGGGGATGAATGGTCTCATCCATGCCACCAGAGCAAGGCAACTATCTCATCACTCTATACTCACACACTCACAAGCCCAGATAGAGAATGGGTGACCATCAGTCAGAAGAAAGGTGTCAGGCAGGTAGTCAGGGAATCCCCAAGGTGCATCTCGCTCGAGAACCGTTTTCTGTGTTGGAAAACGGTGAGAGTGACGGTTCATCTGGGGAGTGCAGCTACGCTCTTGGCACTGTGAGTGGCTCAGCTGCACAGAGAGGGAGGAAAAAGAGGGGAAGTGCAATAGTGGTAGGAAACTTGATAGTAAGGGGAACAGACAGGCATAGACGTGACTCTAGGATAGCATGTTGCCTCCCTGGTGCCAGGGTCAAGGATGTCACTGAACAGCTGCAGGGCATTCTAAAGGGAGAGGGCAAACAGAGATCGTGGCACACATTGGTACCAGTGACATAGGTAGAAAGAGGAATGAGGTCCTACAAGCAGAATTTAGGGAGCCAGGAAGCAGATTAAAAAACAAGACCTCAAAGGTAGTAATCTCTGGATTACTTCCAGTGCCACGCGCAAGTGAGTATAGAAATAGGATGTTAGTCCAGATGAAGGCGTGGCTGGAGAGATAGTGCAGGAGGGAGGGCTTCAGATTTCTTGGACATTGGGACCATTTCTGGACCTGGCAGTGGGACCTGTACGAGGCAGACAGGTTGCACCTGAATCAGAATGGGACCTACATCCTTGTGGGAAGGTTTTCTAGTGCTGTTGGGGAGGGTTTACACTAACTTGGCAGGGAGATGGGATCCTGAGAGGAGGTTCAGCAGGGGGAGATTCACAGCCAAAATTAGAAGAGAGAGCAAGTAAGCCTGGAAGGCACAGAAATTATAGGCCAGTTAAGGTGCAAGGGAGTTTGGCAAGGTTGGATGGTATTTATTTTAATGCAAGGAGTCTGATGAATAAGGCAGATGAGTTGAGGGCACAAATTAACACATGGAAGTATGATGTCATTGCTGTCAAAGAGACATGGTTGAGAGAGGGGCAGGATTGGCAGCTCAATATTCCAGGATATAGGGTCTCCAGGCGAGACAGGGAAGGAGGTAAAAGAGGAGGGGGTATCACAATTTTGACCAAAGAATCAATTACAGCAGTAAGGAGGGATGACATCTTAGAAGGCTCCTCAAATGAAGCCATAAGGGTAGAACTGAAAAACAAAAATGGAGCAATCACATTGCTGAGAGTGTACTATAGAACCCCAAACAGTCAGAGAGAAATAGAAGAGCAGAAATGTAGGCAAATTTCAGAGAAATGTAAAAATAATAGGGTAGTAATAGTGGGGGATTTCAACTTCCCCAATATTAACTGGGTTAGTCATAGTGTGATAGTTTAGAGGGAGCAGAATTCTTAAAATGCATCCAGGAGAGCTTTTCAAGCCAGTACCTAGAAGGTCCTACAAGTGAGGGGGCAGTCCTGGACTTAATTTTAAGGAATGAAGCCAGGCCAGTGGTGATCATAACTCCGTTAGATTCAACTTTGTTATGGAAAAGGCCAAGGATGGGCCAGAAATCAGAGTTCTAAATTGGGGGAAGGCTGATTTTAATAAAATCAGATATGATTTGGCCAGAGTGGACTGGGAGCAGCTACTTTTTGGTAAATCTGTGTCAGAGCAGTGGGACGCGTTCAAGAAAGAAATAGGGAGCGTAAAGGGCCAACTAATTCCAGTAAAGGTAAAGGATATGACCAACAAATCCAGGAAATCCTAGATGTCAAGGGATATGCAGGACTGGATAAAGAGAAAAAGGGATGCTATGGCAGATACTGAGGGCTCAAAACAGCGGAAGCCCTAGAGGAGTATAGGATGTGTGAGGGGCAACTTAAGAAGGGGATTAGGAGAGCAAAAAGGGGGGCATGAAAAAAACATTGGCAGGTAAAATAAAGGAAAATCCAAAGTTATTTTACAAGTACATTAAGAGTAAGAGGATAACTAGGGAAAGAGTAGGGCCCATTAAGGACCATAGTGGTAATTTGTGTGTGGAGCTGGAAGACATAGGTAGGGTCTTAAATGAATAATTTATATCAGTGTTCACAATTGAGAGGGACGGCATGGGTATGCAAATCAAGCAGAAGGACTGTGATATAATTAAAGAAATTAGTATAGAAAGGGAGCAAGTTCTAAGTGGTCTGGCAGGCTTAAAAGGAAATGAATCTCAGGCCCAGATGAAATGTATCCCAGGCTGTTGAGTGAGGCAAGGAAGGAGATAGCAGGGGCACTGGAAGTAATTTTCAATACATGTCTGGCCACAGAAGAGGTGCCAGAGGACTGGAGGACAGCCAATGTGTTATCATTATTCAAGAAGGGAGGAAGGGATAAACCAGGGAACTACAGGCCAGTCGGTCTAACCTCAGTGGTGGGGAAACTATTGGAAGCAATTCTGAGGGACAGAATTAATCCACACTTGGAGAGTCAGGGATTAATCAAGAACTGTCAGCATGGTTTTGTTAAGGGGAGGTCATGTCTGACCAATTTGATTGAATTTTTCGAAGAGGTGACCAGGTGTGTAGATGAGGACAATGCATTTGATGTAGTCTACTTGAACTTCAGCAAGGCTTTTGATAAGGTCCCACATGGAAGACTGATAACGAAGGTAAGAGCCCATGGGATCCAAAGCAATTTGGCAAATTGGATCCAGAATTGGCTGAGTGGCAGGAAGCAGAGGGTGATGGTTGGGGGGTGTTTTTGTGACTGGATGCCTGTGTCCAGTGGGGTTCCACAGGGGTTGGTGTTGGGTCCCTTGCTGTTTGTGGTAGATATAAATGATTTAGACTTGAATATAGGAGGGTTGATCAGTAAGCTCGCAGATGACACGAAAATTGGTGGGATGGTAAATAGTGAGGCGGATAGCCTTAGATTACAAGAGGATATAGACAGGTTGGTCAGATGGGATGATCAGTGGCAAATGGAATTTAATCCGGATAAGTGTAAGGTGATGCACTTGGGCAGGATAAACAAGGCACGGGAATACACGATGAATGGTAGGACCCTGGGAAGTACCGAGGAGCAGAGGGACCTTGGTGTGCATATCCACTGGTCCCTTAAGGTAATGGAATAGGTAGATAAGGTGGTTAAGAAGGCATAAGAAGGGATACTTGCCTTTATTAGCCGAGGCATAGAATATAAGAGCAGGGAGGTTCTGCTGGAACTGTATAAAATGCTGGTTAGGCCACAGCTGGAGTATTGCATGCAGTTCTGGAATCCATATTATAGGAAGGATGTGATGGCACTAGAGAGAGTGCAGAGGAGATTTATCAGGATGTTTCCTGGGCTGGAGAATTTTAGTTTTGAGGAGAGATTGGACAGACTGGGGTTATTTTCCTTGGAGCAGAGGAGATTGAGGGGGGTCATGATTGAGGTGTGTAAAATTAGGAGGGGCATAGATAGGGTAGACAGGAAGGAACTTTTCCCCTTGGTGAAGGAATCAATAACCAGGGGGCATAGATTTAAGGTAAGGGGCAGGAGGTTTAGAGGGGATATGAGGAAGAATTTTTTCACCCAGAGGGTGGTGGGAATCTGGAACTCACTGTCTGAAAGGCTGGTAGAGGCAGAAACCCTCTTAACATTTAAGAAGTATTTGGATGTGCACTTGTGATGCCATGGTATACAAGGCTATGGGCCTAGTGCTGGAAAATGGGATTAGAATAGTTAGGTACTTGTTTGACTGGCGCAGACTTGCTGGGCCAAAGGGCCTTTTTCTGTGCTGTAGACCTCTGTGACTCTATGACCCATCACACATTCACTGGCATCTCACTCACTGCCAGTTCAAGGGACGTCACCACTCACTCGCTCATACACACTCACACACCTCCATTTGGCCTCATCTCCTCTGGAGACTGCCTCATCGGTCCTCACCATCTTGAGGCCACTTGCACAGATCAATATGTTCTCTGCATACACCCTAGAATACCCACCTTCCGCAGACAGCACTTGCCCTGCAGCCTCTTCCCTTACCTGAGGCCACTTCTCCCCCTGTCTCAAGCAAGCCCCAGCCCTGCAGCCATTGAAAAGCCACTCCTGCCTTATGGGTGGTCTGGTAAGGAGAGGCCTGCCTGTAAGCCCCCCCCACCGAAGCAAGGTAGGCAAACAAGCCTTAAAGCTCTGAGGGAAGTGCAGTTCGGCAGGTGCACATCGCTTATGTCCAGTTGATCCAGCCTGGGGGAATGATTCCCGGGAGCAGGACTTATAATGAAATGCATATGTATTGTAATGAAGTTCCCAACGTGCAGCGATGCGAAATGCGGCCCACCACTGACGAACAGAGTGTACAACTGCAAACTGGTTTCATGGCGTCGTGAAAGCGATTTTTGGCGTTCCTGCCATGTTGTCCGCTCGTGCCTGTCAGGACACCTGAAGCCAGCGGGTACAGAAAATTCTGCCTATAGTATTTCACTTGTGACTTTGATAAGAGATGTTTCAGCACTGGGGCAGGATCAGAAACCTGAATGGAGGAATTCAAATACAGAGTTCTGTGAAAGACGGATTTGAGGGGGGGTGACAGCATGTTCAAGGACTTTGGAGAGGAAAGAGAGTTTGGAAGTGAGGCAGTAGTTTGGAAGGACAGATTGCTCAAAATTCCTCAAAATCAACTTTAGGAGTTCCAACAATGTGTCACAATGTTCTTCAGTCTTAATTTCTTATATGAAATGCAAACAAAAAGCCATCCCAGCCTCGTTGTTGTCTTTCTGTTGTGTACTACACTGAGAAATGCTCAACATATGGATTCACCGCGAGCAGCCAATATTGAACTTACTTTATTTACACCTCCCAAACAGACATGATAGCAGAGAGCAGAATATAACAAAATGTTCAGATCTTACAAAAACACTACACCTAGTTTCATAGGGGAAAATAAACCTGGTGAGACATTCATCTGTGAACTAATAATTACAGTATATTGATAACAGAGGTATAAACAGTTACTTGTTTCAACTTTTAAGTGTTACACTGCAGGGCATGAGCACAATATTAGCAATCTTCACATAAGAACCATTTTATTTCTCTTTTAGGACCATAGATACTTAAAAGTTGAAACAAGTAACTGTTATCCATATATCCTAATTATTAGTTCACAGACGAATGTCTCATCAGGTTTATTTTCCCTTATGAAACTAGGTGTAGTGTTTTTGTAAGATCTGAGCATTTTGTTATATTGTGCTCTCTGCTATAGATAAATTTCCCAGAAAGAACAGTTAATCTATATTGAATTACTTTAAAAAAAAGTCTTGCAACTTTAAAACCTTTGTATTCTGAATGGCTGGAAGGTTACTACACTTCAGCATCAACTTACTGCACAACCCCAATGTGCTGTGGCACTGTACAGGATACTTTTTACCAAATCACCAAGACTTCTATCAACACCTCCAAAACCTGCAACTTCCACCATCTAGCAGGGCAAGTTGAAGAAGCTTGGTAACACCATTATCTCCAGTGTCCCCTCCAAATCGTGCACCATCCGGACTTAGACAGATATCACCACTCTTTCAATGATACTGGGTCAAGATCTCGGCACTCCTTGCCAAACAGCAGCTTGGGAGCACTTACATCACATAGGTGAAAAGGTTTAAGACGATGGTCACCAGCACCTCTAAAGGGCAACTAGGGATGGCCATAAACCCTGGATTTTCAGAGACATCCCAATTCTGAGAATAAAAAATAATATGCATACATAGGGCTGGAGTTTACTCATTGATAGCCTGAAGTCAGAATCTGAGTTGCCCTCTGGCGGAATAGTATTTGTAGTATCCTATCTGCCTGCGACAGCTCCTGCACACATGGGGTGGCATCATCCCAGATTTGCACTAAGCGCTGTAGCGGGTGGGTAGAACAATACTCTACTCACAGGCTGTGATGGCGGGCTTTCACATCGTATAGTCCCAAACCCACCACGTTATTTTTGCATTCCTCAGAAACATGCCATTTTCATGGTGGGCGAGCTCTCATTCGCCTGCCCACCATCACCTCGTCGCTTCATCACACCGGGCACCATATTTAAAGTCCAACCATGCGCACACATCTCAGTGCTTCCAAACCACGAATGCTGCAGGGAAGATGTCCACTAAAGGCAAAAAGACTGCAGCCTCCAGGTTCAGTGACGTGTCACTGGAACACCTTTTGGATGCCATGGAGTCCTGCTGGGATGTCCTCTACCCCCGCTCTGGCTGTAGGGTGGGAGCAGCTTGACCAACCAGGCTTGGGAGGCGGTAGCAGCAGTGGTTAGTGCCAGCGCCCTTCAAAAAAGGACAGACACTCAGTGCCACAAGAGGACGAATGATCTCCTCCGTTCCGCCAGGGTAAGTCACTCTTCTCATCACTCTCAACTCTCACACTCACAAACCCCTCACACATCCACATGGCCCTCACTCACTGTCAGTTCAAGGGACATCATCATTCACCCTCTCACAATCACCACCACTGTCCTCATCCCATCCAAGGGATCAATCACCACTCACATGCCAGGCATACTTATCAACTGGCCTAGCAGGTGTCCTGCTTACACTTTCTCCATCTCTATTCATGCAGGACAAGCTGACACACAACAAAAAGGAAAAGCCGCAGACTGGTGGAGGGATGACTGAAATCAAGGCCCCCGTGGACTTTGAAAACAGAGCCATCCAGCTGGCCGGCAAGCGTCTGGACCGTTCCTGTGCTGACGGTGAGATCAGCAGCGCTCTACCAAGTGAGGGTCCAGCAGTGTAACATCCATCAGACAACCATGCCGTGACTGATGTATCCTGTTTCACAGGCCACTGCCATGCACTAATTATCTCTCCTTGCTTGCACAGGCACATCTGGGACACAGCCGACAGAGTCCATGACCCAGGGCCTCCAATCAAACACTGAAGAAAGCTTTGAAGAGGAATCTGGAGGCACCATCCTAGAAGGTCCCGACACAGTGCTTACCCACACCCTCCACCAGCACAGAGACACACACCTCTCTTTAGAATGGCCTCAGGATCACAATCTGGTGAGCACATCACACTGTCTGATCCACAGCAGGCGATGGCAGGGACTTCCCTGGTGTCCAGCACTCGGAGGACTGTTGGAGGCCAGAAACGTGCTGAAATTGAGTCAGATGATGAGCCTCTGGACTCGGCCATGTCATAGTTGCTGGAGCTGCATAGGCAAGTTCGGGAACATCAGGAAGGGATGTCCGCTGCACTCCTCAGATTGCAAGGCACGGTGGAGAAGTGCATCTGCCTTCACTCTGAGGTGATAGCTCCGGCATGCTACTGCACCAAGGTCAACACTGGTAGGATGACAGGTGTCATGGAGACCATGGTCCAGGACATTGGTCCTGCAATGCTGCGTGGGCTTAACTCCATCGCTGATGCCATAGTTGGCCTCCAACAGTCTTTTTTTATTCAATCGTGGGATGTGGGTCTCACTGGCTGGGCCAGCATTTATTTCCCATCCCTAATTGCCCTTGAGAAGATGGTGGTGAGCTGCCTTCTTGAACTGCTGTAGTCTATGTGATGTAGGTACACCCAAGGTGCTGTTAGGAAGAGATTCCATGATTTTGACCCAGTGACAGTGAAGGAACAGCGATATATTTCCAAGTCAGGATGGTGAGTGACTTGGAGGGGAACTTCCAGGTGGTGGTGTTCCCATCTATCTTTTGCCCTTGTTCTTCTAGATGGTAGTGGTCATGGGTTTGGAAGGTGCTGTCGAAGGAGCTTTAGTGAATTCCTGCAGTGCATCTTATAGATGGGACACACTGCTGCCACTGCGTGTTGGTGATGTTGGGAGTGAATGGTTGTGGATGTGGTACCAATCAAGCAGGCTGCTTTGTCCTGGACGGTTTCAAGATTCTTGAGTGTTGTGGGAGCTGCACTCATCCAGGCAAGTGGGGAGTATTCCATCACACTCCTGACTTCTGCCTTGCAGATGGTGAACAGGCTTTGCGGAGTCAGGAGATGAGTTACTCGCAGCAGGATTCCTAGTCTCTGACCTGCTCTTGTAGCCACAGTATTTATATGGCTAGTCCAGTTCAGTTTCTGGTCAATGGTAGCTCCCAGGATGTTGATAGTGGAGAATTCAGTGACGGTACTGCCATTGAACATCACGGGGCGATGGATGGATTCTCTCTTGTTGGAGATCGTCATTGCCTGACACTTGTGTGGCATGAATGTTACTTGTCACTTGTCAGCCCAAGTCCAGGTTTTGCTGCATTTGGACATCGACTGCTTCAGTACCTGAGGAGTTGTGAATGGTGCTGAACATTGTGCAATCATCAGCAAACGTCCACACTTCTGACCTTATGATGGAGAAGGTCATTGATGAAGCATCTGAAGATAGTTGGGCCGAGGGCAATACCTGGAGGAACTCCTGCAGTGATGACCTAGATCTGAGATGACTGACCTCCAACAACCACAACCATCTCCCTTTGTGGTAGGTATCACTCCAACCAGTGAAGAGTTTTGCCCCTCATTCCCATTGACTCCAGTTTTGCTAGGGGTCCTTGGTGCCATACTCGGTCAAATGCTGCCTTGATGTCAAGGGCAGTCACTCTCACCTCACCTCGGGAGTTCAGCTCTTTTGTCCATGTTTGAACGAAGGCTGTAATGAGGTGTACGTGAAAGGGGTGCTGGGCAGCTCGATCTCACTCCAGCTATCACATCCCCTCAAGGAGTCAGCCAGGGACCCTTGGCACCCATAGGGAGGAGGATCAGCAGGTACACACCCTGGGGCTATCCATCCAGATGACGCTGGGAATTTCTGGCCCAAATAAATCCCCTCTTCCTGTGACCTCCGCAGCTCCAGCCCCACAAGCCGATGAGGGTGCCACTGCCATAGAGCAGGACACCGAAAGCAGGCCAGGGCCCACCAAGTCTTGGACCTCCAGAGGACACCCGTCAAGGTCATCACAGACAGGGCATTGTAGTCAGCAAGCTGCCTCCACCTCCACTGTGGATGTCCAGGGAGCTCCAAGACATAGCGGCAGGATTAGGAAAGTTAAGAATGAGTTGCACAGCCTGGGCATGGGCGTTAATCACTTGTACATACTATTCACCATTGTCAATAAACCCCCAAGAATGTCTCCCTGCCTATGGCTCCTTGTTCTGATGAACAGTGTCCTTGTTACTCAGATGTGAAACCTTTCTGCATAAGATAAAAGGCAGGTGACTCAGTCCAGGGCCTCTCCCCCATGCCCTGTTCAGCTTTCAGACCAAAGTGATGGTTTGGCCTCACATCCCCTGGAGCACTTGGTGGCTCTTTGATGCCTCTGCATTGCTTGAGTGGGCAGATAAGCTAGAAACCTGACTCCAATCCCATCAGCGTGGCTGCACCTGAACTGTAGCAGCTGCAGAGGAACGATCACTTTATACACGTTTCCCTATTGCTTGGTTGCTTCCCTCGCCCACCATACCCCCCAACCCCTAATGCTTGTGCACTATATTCAACAGCAGGGCTACCCTTGTGGTCCCCCCCTCAAC
Source organism: Carcharodon carcharias (assembly GCF_017639515.1). Taxonomy (NCBI): domain Eukaryota; kingdom Metazoa; phylum Chordata; class Chondrichthyes; order Lamniformes; family Lamnidae; genus Carcharodon; species Carcharodon carcharias. The sequence continues at coordinate 6,812,874 of NC_054470.1, forward strand.
CCCCACAAGTCACCTCAACTGCAAGGCAACCCTTGTCCCCCGCAACAAGTCACCTCAATGGCAGATCTGCTCTTGACCCTCCCCCCACAAGTTGCCTTAACCACAAGGCAGCCCTTACCTGCCCGCACCCCTACAAGTCACCTCAACGACAGGGCTGCCGTTGACCACTTGACCACTCCCCCACCAACTTGGGTTGAACTTTAGCTTGATGTTAAACAGGTGATGGGATGGGGAGGGGGGATGATTCCGGTGGGCTAGCCTAATAATGATAGACAAATGTATTACAATCATGTTCCTGTTGTCCAATAGCAGGAAATGCGGCCCGCTGTTGTTGGATTGAGTGGATGATCTCGAACTGGTTTCACGCCATCGTGAAACCAATCGCGCCATATTGTCTGCTCATGCCACTGAACACACCCAATGCCAGCAGGCACAGAAAAGCCCAGCCTAGGTGATCCGCTTCCTCTAACCTATCCTCTAAAGCAATGTTGCCCAATACACTTGCTACTTGTGGTGAATCAACCACAGCCACGTGGCAAATTGATGCTGTTCATTTTTAGAGCCACACAATGGTGAGTTCTGTTAAAGCTATAGTTGTACTCGAGGGTCTGAGTAAGGGTGTCACTTGCTAGACCACTATTCTGTCCCTAATCTGTCCATAATTAAGCGAGGAGGAATCAGCCATATTGCTTTCAGATAGGAATCACATATTGTTCGGACCGCGATTATGTTTATGAGTATAGTTCAGTTGTCAGGTTTCTGGTGACCTGAAAGCTGAAGAATCACTTGCTCAAGAAACCAGAAAGAAAATAATTTGCCATTTGTTACCTGCTCTGTCCCTGGTCATTCTGGGTGCCTTTAATTGACAGTACAATTAGACCTGCAGGGTGTCTCGGTGGAGTGCTGTGAAAACAGAGTTGGCCTTCAGAAGGACAGCGGTCTGATTGCTTTCCATTTTCTTGCGAAATCTAATGACACAGGGAGTACTAACTGGACGACCTGGTCCTGTTTAGCTTGTAGTTGGCGGATTTCACAAAACCGTTGAGGCGAGTGAACCATGGACAGCACTGCATGGCTACAATGAGGGTTGAAATGTGCACTGTTAGCAAGCCAGGGCTTGCAGCAATAGTGAAATCTATTCAGAAGAAGTCACATGGACTTGAAATGTTAACACTGATTCTTCCTCCATAGATGTTGCCAGACCTGCTGAGATTTTCCAGCATTTTCTGTTTTTATTTCAGATTTCCAGTGTTGGGTGGCGGGGGGGGGGGGGGGTGCAGCGGCAGCAGGGGGGGTGGGGGAAGTTAAATATATATATTAAAAATGAGAACACAGTAAGAGTTTGCTGAACCTACTTAAAATCACCAGGCAGCCATTGATGCTAAACATATTAACAGTTAAGGATAATCAGATGGACATTGCATACAAAGAGGCTTTGAGATTTTGTGTGATTTACACAGAAGTCAAGAAATGAGCTAATGTCCAGTAACAGGGAGGACAGCCTCTGTCAGGCTGGACAATTGAAGTAGAGCAATGATGCGGTGAAGCCTTGAGAGCTAGACTGGAGATAAAACATGGCACAAAGTTAGATTAAGTATGCTCGACCCTCAGACAAGGGGAGGACAAATGGTTTAGCTTAGATATGGATTAGTTTAGGAATGATGAACAATGGACAAAGAAGGGGCTTTGATGAAACACAAAGTCTTGAGTTGTAAGAGCCAAGGTCTTTGCGTATGTGTTTTAATGCTGATTGGATAATATTATGTATACATCCTTTAGAATAATTGCTAAGAAAAATCACATGTTTCTATACTCAGTAGGATAGAGTTACTTTGGAGCTGGTGCGCCGGTTACCGATTGGATGTATTCAAATGTACTCAAATGTGTTATGATAAGAAAAAGTACAAGAGTAGTGAAATGTCATCAGTCAGGGAGCTGGGTCTTCATTCTTAGGAATGATTGCAGTTCCCTTGCATATGCTTGAATAAAACCAGTTAAAGGAAGCCTGAGTCTCTGTGGTCATTGCGGGATCGGTGAATGTAACTTCTCCTCTTCATCCAGCATCCGCAGTATTTTGTTTTTATTCAAATGTGTTCAACCTTCATCTTAATGGATCTGTTGAAGTGAGCAATTGAAAGGAATATTGGCGTAAGAAGAGAGATTACAGGAGATTGCCCATGAACCAAAGATCTATTAAATGTTTGGACGCTGTGTTTGGAATGGCAGGCAACAGAGCATCAGCAGGGCAAAAGTTAGAGGCAGAAGCCAATACTTAAAGGACAGGATTTTTCCGTCCGCGTGCGGGGGCGGGTCCAATACACCAACGCGTAAAATGACACGCGATGACATCATTGTGCTGAGTAGCAATGTTTGGGTCGGCGGGCACACAGCCAACTCCGGCTGATATATAAACGGCCTATTAAGGCCATTAAGCATTTAATTAAGGTTATAATAGATGCTGCCTGTCTAACCTTTTAAGGTTGGCGGGGCAGGCGAAAAGGACAAGCGGCCTTCGCGTTTTTTAGTAAATCTCATCCACGAGCGGGATGAGGTTTCCTAAAACTTTTATTAAATCAATAAAAACATTTTTATGAGTATAAAAACATGTCCCCACTCATGTAGTCACATGAGTGGGGACATATTTAAATCAATTTTTAAACCTTTAATATCGATTCAGCTCCGTGCCACAGGGAGATTGAAGCACTCTTTCGCGCGCATTTGTGAAAGAGCACTAGCCCCGACTCTCCCTCCTCCCCCCACCGCACACACAGGTAGTGCTAACTGCTACCCATCGCATCATATGCTGGGTGGGCCTTAATTGGCGTAAAATGGTGGCGCAGAGCTGATGGCAAGCGGTGATCGGCTCCACACCCGCCAAGCCCACCCACCAAAGGAAAAATTCCACCCAGAGGTTTGTTAATTAAAAGCAAAATACTGCAAATGCTGGAGATCTGAAATAAAAACAGAAAGTACTGGAAAATGCAGCAAGTCTTGGCAGCATCTGTGGAGAGAGAAACAGAGTTAACGTTTTGAGTCCAATATGACTCTTCTTCAGAACTGAACTTAGCGCTTTGTTGATTCTTTTCCCTCCCCAAGTCTCCTTATATATCAATGTTGATAAAATAGAGGCAGTTTACTCTTGAAGAAATATGTTTATTTGAAATATACTGGAGCGCACTGTCAGAAATAGAACTCTTCTGTTAACAGATTGTCATCACCCTTTGAGAGTGTATTGAGCAGACCTGCTTTGTAGAATCGTTGGAATGCAAAATCCTCTGAAGCTGTTCCCTGGCAGTGGAAGTATCGGTTTTGATTGCTGACAGCTTAAAACCTCAAACCTAATTTCAAAGGATTGTACGTTTGTTTAATTAATAGTGCCCATATTTTGTATCGAGTAGTGAATATGGTGATTAGATTGCCCCAAGTTTGGTGAGCTCAAAACTCTATTGGAAAACAGTGTGCTAATGTAGGTGTGGTGCTAGTCTCTGAACTGCTGCTTGCTGGATTCAAATTACACTGCATCCATAGAAACTCTGTCCTCCACTTCTACACTGGTACTGGGGCCTGGACTTTTCCACTGCCTGAAGAGAGAGACAAAGTTTTGCTTTAAGTGTGAAGAGAGATCAGAGAGACAAGAATGGCTGCTGAAGAAGCTGCAATCTGTCATGTAGAGTATATGTGAAGAGGAAAAGAGGCAACCTCTAGCTTCTCCAGTCACTCTTTCCTGCCTCATACTCTGTGAAATCTGCTCTTGCAACAAAGAGGGAAATATACTGCAACAGCCTTTGAGAATATGCCTGTCAAGATCAAATGAACCAATTGTTGTGTGCCAGATATGAGTTTGGGGAAGCGAGGGTTACTGTTTGTGGAATCTTTCTGTGTGCAACTTGGCTTGTTTGTTTACTTTATAACAATTATTACACTTCAAAAGTATCTCGTTGGGTGTGAATACTTTAGAACATTCTGAGGATGTGAAAGGCTCTATTGAAATACCAGGTAATTCTTTCTTTCACTCTTACATTCTTCCAGAAGTGGGTTCAAATAAACATCTGCTTGTGAACACTGTGGCACTTTTAAACATGGAAGACAACCTCTTAGAATCTGACTTTCAAGCTATGGTGCACTTGATCATAATTAGAATTAACATTAATTCCAACGTAAATGAGTGTCAGGATTATACTTAGGGCACAATTCACTAAGCAAGCAACTATTAATCATGAAGTATGTAATATTCTCCCTTTAATGACCAAACCATCAGTTATATTGTAAACAGCTAACTAGCAGCTGTGAGACCCAATTTTGTAGTCAACAGTGAAGTGACAGTATCACCACTGATCTGTAAGGAAGCTCCCCACAAAGATCTAATGATATCTGTGATGTGGATTTCATCTTCCCTGGGGTTGATTTCATTCTGACATTATAGGTGATCTCCAGCCTGCAGTAACAGTCATGACATCAAGCAGGATAAGCAGCCAATCACATATCACAGTCAATCACACGTCACAGACAGCAAAACCAGCAAGTAAAATGACAGAAACAAATATTAAGGATGTTGGAAATCTGAAATTAAAAATAGAAAACGCTGGAAACGCTCAGCAGCTCAGGCAGCATCTGTGGGGGAGAGAAACAGAAAACTTGAGAACTTTTGAAGAAAGGAGGTAAAATGAACGAATTATCTTTTACTTTCTGATCTTTTTGCAGAGCAAAATAAAAATTAGGACATTCACCGGGGATCAAGGTGGAATGTGAAGTATCATAAACACACTGTTAAAACATTTTAATTTAAAGATGAATGGAAATTATTATTATCAAGTAAAAAGCTGACATTCCACAAATATAGGTTGTTAGTTGAAGGGTCAGTCACGAGGGGACATAAGTTCAAGGTGAGGGGCAGGAGGTTTAGGGGGATGTGAGGAAAAACTTTTTTACCCAGAGGGTGGAGAGGGTCTGGAATGCGCTGCCTGGGAGGGTGGTGGAGGTGGGTTGCCTCACATCCTTTAAAAGGTACCTGGATGAGCACTTGGCACGTCATAACATTCAAGACTATGGGCCAAGTGCTGGTAAATGGGATTAGGTAGGTAGGTCAGGTGTTTCTCACGTGTCGGTGCAGACTCGATGGGCCGAAGGGCCTCTTCTGCACCATGTGATTCTGTGATTCTGAGAAATATAAAATTGGATTTTTAGGGCTAGGGTCAAAGAGATTGTTCAGCAATAATTATGACTTTATATGTTGTTTTAAAAAAAACAGTTACACCTCATTCAACAAAGCATAACTTTTTCAAGGGCTTTTACAGCAAGACTAATAGTGTAGAAGTGGAAATTCACATCAAATCAAATGATTTCTAAGATTTCTACCTGTGAGGATTTCAACATTGCACCCACTGGATGAACTAAGAATCATTGTCAGCAAGCTTTGGATTTCCACGTTTAAATGTGCATGTGTGGGTGGTAGAGGTTTCTGTCAGTTTCACAGTTATAATGATGGATGATAACACTAATGGTTTTACCAACATTGCAATTGCAAAATATGGGCCTATGTTAATCTGAGACCCCAAATTACACAGGGCAATAATGTGAGGGAAATAAATTGTGCACAAAGCACTTAGTAATAATATGAAAAACAACTTATATTTTATGAAGGCCTTTGACATGGTAAAATGTGCCAAGATGCTTCACAGCAGCATTATCAATCAAAATTTGACACCAGACCACATAAGGAGATATTAGGGCAGTTGACCAAAAAGTTTGTTCAAAGAGGTAGACTTTAAGGAGCATTTTAAAGGAAGAAAGCAAGGGAGAGAGGTTTATAGAGTGAATTCCAGAGCTTAGATACTTAGCAGCTAAATACACTACTGTGAGCTGTGGAGTGATTAAAGTTAGGGGTGTGCACTAGGCCAGAGTTGGAAGAGTGCAGATATCTTGGAGAGTTGCAGGGCTGGAGGAGGAGGTGTAGAGATATTCCTCCATGGTCTCTCCCTCCATATCTCTGTAATCTCCAGCTTCACAACCCTCCCAGATATCAACACATCTCTAATTCCGGCCTCCTGAGCATTCCCAAAAATTAAGAAATAATTATAGGGGAAACATTTTATCAACATCCACTAACATAACCCACCAAGGGGGTTGGTGGGGATGTTGAAAACAAGGAAGATCATTTTAAAATCTAGGCATTGCTCAACTGAGGGCCGGCGTAGGCGCATGAAAACAGGGTGGTGGGTAAACTCAAGTTGAACCCTTTCCAATAATATCAGCATTTTTTTTCTGAGCCATTTGCTGATCCATGGTATTGGAATGCATCATTTCAAGCTAACATTTAAGAGTCCAACTAACTGAGTAATGCTATTTGCAGCCGTCACTTTAACCACAATATGGCTGTGATTCTCTCCAGATGGTAAAGCTAATATCTGCCAGACCACATATTGTACTATTGTAGTAGCTGTTGAATAGGGATGTGTTTGTGTTGTAATCTTTGAGAATTAATTAGGTTTTGAGGCACTTTATCTGAAATTTTCATAAAAATGATATATTGTATGATTTCTAATATTACCAGACATCGGCAGTTCTAAAAGTTATGCTCAGAGTTATTTACTTTACTCTGAATCTTCTAGTTAATATTAAAAACACATATTCCTATAGCAGAACAAAGTTTGTAGGCTGCGTAAGATATCAAAGAAATTTATTACTGGTGGGCTGTAATGAAATTTTGACTTATTTATTATGTGGACTCAGCAAAAAATGTATCGACTGTAGAGTTGTGTCATGGCAAGAAGGTCCTGGTGGTAACTGTGCATGTACCTATATGTGAGAAGGAGCCAGGGTTAATAGTTATTAAGAATAAGAATACAGTTTTAAAGAGTGACAATATAAAAATATAATCACTTAAACAAATGGCACCAAAAGAGGAAAATAGCACAGAGGTGCTGCTATAAGAATAGGCCTACCCTTTGTTTGCAAGGAGTCAAATAGTTAAAAAGAGTTTTGATTTATCCCAACCTACTTTTGTTTCTTCTGCTTATTTTGGTTAAGCTTTAAAATATGTGTGTTTAAATGGTGAATGCTGATAATATTTTTAAGAACTATGTGATATGCTTCACTGAACGAAGCTACACCAGGGTCTGAGCTAACACAGAGACAGAGGCCTTGAAATCCTGCAGGTATTCTCCTGATTTTTATTTTGCTTCAGTTAGAGCAGGAGATTGAGGAAAGCCCTGACCAGTGAGATTACTGAAGCGTGTTGAATCAACATTCTTATCTCCTGCTGTTAATTCAACTCCATCACGCTGTCAAGTTCAGTTACCCCTCCAGATCAGATACCCAATGGTATCAATAGCCGCTTGGTAGTACAGAACTTGAATATTGCTGAAAAGAGAGACATATTGCTGAAGTTTTTCATCTTGGACTCATCAGGACAAAATGAAAGAATGCCAAATTACAAACGATCACAAAAATTTACACGCAGGAGAAAAGGGGTGCTGATTGGTTGGCATTGCCATGAAAAAAAGCAATGGGGAACTATAGGCTCCCCATGCTTACAGGTAATTGAAAAAAAGGCACAAGACTTGAACATACTGCTTTTGTTTGTGGAGATCAGGTCCCTGCATATGAAGGTCTGTCACTTCAAGAAAGCATAAATGAGCCACGTTATGAGCTTGATTGATAATCTTAATTTGGTTGTTAGTGTAGTCATTAGCACACTCAGGATTGTTCAGCAGCTGCTGCCCAATCATGAATACATTTAACAGTAGAAATTTTGTTTTGGGTTTTGCAAGTGTGGGTTGATTGAGTATGGTCTGTGCTCTGCCTATTACAGACAGTTGGAGGAACATGTTGCTTGATTCAATCAGCCACTCATTGGGATGTACTGCCTATGTACCTGGCAACACACTGGTACAGAAATTCATATCTGACATTGCTCAGTTGTGTGGTAGGCAGAACAACTTTCTGGACTGATGATAGCATCCTGTAAATGGAGATGGTTTGTGAGGCTTAGGATTTTTTTTGTTTTGTTTTTGTTTACCTTGGTTGTATTTGGTAGTTTGGGAGGCATTCATGCTGGAAGCAGTTTGTGTCTGGAGTAGTTTTGGAGCAGGCAGAGAGAGAATCTACCAGCAGCCAGAGTAAGGAGCAGAGGGCAATCAGGAACCAGTGGTGTTTCTGATTTGGAGTCACTGTGCAAAGATGGGGGTCGTGGGCCCATGCTCAGGCTGGAGAAATCCAAATTTGTGTTGAAGTAGGGCTCAATGATTCCCCTAGCCAGATGTTGGTGGGAAAATCCCCAAGGAACTCCTAACATCAGAAGATAACTGGGAAAAAGAGAAAAACCACAGTAAATCCTTGGAAGCTGAGGCATATTGGCTTGTTTCACCACTTGACACTCGAGAAACGGTAATGTAAAAAGGGATTTTTGGTTAAAATTCAAAGTGAAATGGGAAGTGTTCTGTTTGGAATTTTGGGTTTAAAGTGCTTACGGGAAGCAGCATTAATTTAATACAAAAACAGAATTACCTGGAAAAACTTAGCAGGTCTGGCAGCATCGGCGGAGAAGAAAAGAGTTGACGTTTCGAGTCTTCATGACCCTTCAACAGAACTGAGTGAATATAAGGAGAGGGGTGAAATATAAGCTGGTTTAAGGTTGGGTAGGGGGGGGCGGTGGTGTGGTTATAGGGACAAGCAAGCAGTGATAGGAGCAGATAATCAAAAGATGTCACAGACAAAACAACAAAAGAACACAGAGGTGTTGAAGGTGGCGATATTATCTAAACGAATGTGCTAATTAAGAATGGATGGTAGGGCACTCAAGGTACAGCTCTAGTGGGGTTGGGGAAAGACTAGCAGGGCATAAAAGATTTAAAAATAATGGAAATAGGTGGGAAAAGAAAAATCTGTATAAATTATTGGAAAAAACAAAAGGAAGGGGGAAGAAACAGAAAGGGGATAGGGATGGAGGAGGGAGTTCAAGGTCTAAAGTTGTTGAACTCAATATTCAGTCCGGAAGGCTGTAAAGTGCCTAGTCGGAAGATGAGGTGCTGTTCCTCCAGTTTGTGTTGGGCTTCACTGGAACAATGCAGCAAGCCAAGGACAGACATGTGGGCAAGAGAGCAGGGTGGAGTGTTAAAATGGCAAGCGACAGGGAGGTTTGGGTAATTCTTTCGGACAGACCGCAGGTGTTCTGCAAAGCGGTCGCCCAGTTTATGTTTGGTCTCTCCAATGTAGAGGAGACCGCATTGGGAGCAACGAATGCAGTAGACTAAGTTGGAGGAAATGCAAGTGAAATGCTGCTTCACTTGAAAGGAGTGTTTGGGCCTTTGGACGGTGAGGAGAGAGGAAGTGAAGGGTCAGGTGTTGCATCTTTTGCATGGGCATGGGGAGAAATGTCAATTCTTTTCTTCTCTGCCGATGCTGCCAGACCTGCTGAGTTTTTCCAGGTAATTCTGTTTTTGTTTTGGATTTCCAGCATATGCAGTTTTTTGTTTTTAGCATTAATTTAAAGATGCTTGTTTTTCCTCTTGTTTCTGGCAGTCAGAGTCTTTTCCTTTAAAATGTGAAATCTTGTTGCATGGTTTTTTCAGTTAATAACTGGGCATCGTAACAATAGGATGCAAAGTACTGACGATCAGAGGGACCTTGGTGTGCCTATCCACAGATCTCTGAAGGTAGCAGGGCAGGTAGATAAGGTGGTTAAGAAGGCATATGGGATACTTTCCTTTATTGGCTGAAGCATAGAATACGAGAGCAGGGAGGTTATGCTGGAACTGTATAAAACGTTGGTTAGGTCACAACTGGAGTACTGTGTGCAGTTCTGGTCACCACGCTATAGGAAGGATGTGATTGCACTGGAGAGGGTGCAGAGGAGACTGACCAGGATGCTGCTCGGGCTGGAGGGTCTGAGCTATGAGGAAAGATTGGATAGGCTGGGGTTGTTTTCCTTGGAGCAGCGAAGGTTGAGAAGGAACCTGATGGAGGTATATAGGATTATGAAGGGCATAGATGGGATGGATAGAAAGGCACTTTTTCCATTAGTAGAGGGGTCAATAACCAGGGGGCATAGATTTAAGGTAAGAGGTGGAAGGCTAAGAGGGGAGTATAGGAGAAATCTTTTCACCCAGAGGGTGGTGGGAGTCTGGAACTGCCTGAAAGGGTGGTTGAGTCAGAAACTATTGTAGCATTTAAGCAGTATTTAGATATTCACTTGCATTGCCATAGCCTCCAGGGCTATGGGCCAAGCGCTGGAAAATGGGATTAGGGTAGTCAGATCTTTGTTGACTGTGCAGACACGATGGGCTGAATGGCCTCCTTTTGTGCTGTAAACATCTATGAGTTTATGAGTAGGGAATGCTAAGACTGCTGATAGAAGTGGCCTTTCCACAGCGTGGGAAAATAGCTAGTTTAAAAACTTAAAACAAGGCAGTCTTGGTCTTGTGAAATATTTTGAAGTTTAATACGATGGCTTCCCATAGCAATTCAAATGCCTGCTTCTTGATCGCATCTATTTCGGCAGGGTCAGCAGTGAGCTATCTAAGACTAGGAGTAGATCACTAATTACTATGCCAGCAAGAGTACCTGTGCTACTGTGAAAGGGTCAGGAAATATGTCGCTATTAAGATACCAGCACTGCAGCCAACATCACTACCAAGAAAATGTTTTAACACTCTCTCTAGGATGTTCTTCTTCAGCCAAGGCCTGGAAAAATCTTTTGTCCTGGGCTGGGGCCCAATATGATTCCCTGCTGGCACTTTGAACTTCTGTCTGCCTTAAACATTGTATGCACAGCTTGTGCCATGCACATTTTGGACAAATGTTTGTGAGTTGCCTGTCTATTTTAGATGGGACTGATCCCTACCTAATTTCCAGAGAACAACTGAGATGTCTATTTTGCCTTGCAGAGCAACCAGTTTAAAATGCCTTGAATTCTGGATGTAGACCTAAAACCCAGATTTATCACAGAAAATAAGCAGCTCCAATTCTGCTGACGCAAGCTTATCTAGAAAAACATCAGTTTTATCATTATTATAATAGAACCATACTGGACTGTTCAAAGAAATCAGAGAATGATACTTACATTTTAACAGGGGTAGATGATCCTTAGGGTGGTGTAGTGTTAGCGTCCCTACCTCTGGGCCAGAAGCTCTGTGTTCAAGTCCCACTACAGGACTTGATGGCTACAGAAGGTGCATTCATAATGTGGCCACAAATAGGTTGACTGTCAACCTATAAATTCTTCCAATCTGTCTGACGGCAGGAGGTAAGATTGGGAGAGTTTCCTGGCCAGCCACACTGCAGAAGGCATTGGCTAACCACTGCAGTACTTTGCCAGGCAGAATCATGGACCAATCCATTGGAAGTCCATGGTTCCCAATGCCGTCTTAGGGCCTGGTCCCTGAAGAGGAGTAGGAGATGATCCAGGACCAGATTCTCAATGGTTCTGGCGAAGGGTCATCAAGCTGAAGAATTAACTCTCTTGCTCTCTCCACAGATGCAGCCAGATCTGTGGACTTTTTCCAGTATTTTCTATGTTTATTTCAGATTTCCAGCGTCAACAGTACTTTGCTTTTATAGCAACTTCAATGTTGAGAACGTGAACTGTGAGACCATACAGTAAATGAAAAATAACCTTATTTATACATTTAAAAAGGGAAATTTAGTGCAGGACGAGGCATTTATTTTATTGCATGTTTCACCACAATAACTTTAACTTACTGTAAAATAATCAGAACTTGAAGGCCTCCTGTATAGATTTCAGAAGTCAATTGGATGTAAAGCAGACATGCTCAGTTGTTACGAGATACAGAGAGTTTTGCAGGCTAGGCCCAGTAGGTTGGGTCTTGAGTCCTGTATTGTTTTGCCAATATTTGTGAACTGTAGCCTTTCTGCTGGTCTGGAGCCTGCCTCTGCCCAGTTAACTGATTATTTTTCAGTGAAAGATCTTGTTTCAAACCTAAAGATTTAACACAAATAAGGAAAATACACATCTGATTCAGTCGGTAACTGGAGGTGGATGTACAGGGAGGTACTTTGAATAGAAAGATTGGTAAAAGCACAATAGTCATGATGCTATGGTTAACATGGCAAGCTTATTGGACCAGCAGATCTTTTTCTGCCCATCAATTTTAATAAGTTCGGTTACAAGGATAATTGTGCCATTAGAAAGCTAATTGTTTCTCGGAATAATCGTGATGGGTTAGTGTTGCTAGGGACATGGAGACAGTGGGAACTCATTTAATACATCAATGTAACGGGCGAGGTTTCCTGCTGGCATCATGGACTTATAATCCTCACCCTCTGTGACATTGAATCTGGAACCAGTAGTTCCAGCCTTAGTGAAAGTTTGTGAAGAACTGATCTCATCCCACAAATACAGATTTTCTGCAACAGTCTTAGCCAGGACTTGAGCCTGGATCTGCAGATGGAACTCACTTGTGCCACTCAACAGGCTGGTATGCTTTGTTCATCCCAGTGTACTGGCTGCCTGGTGAAACTTAGACTGGAACTCAGGGAATTCTCTTCCTTGGGCACAACCACCCACATAAAGAGTCACATTTGGGACAGGTGGACATTCAACTGCAAACAACCCTCTCAGAACCTTGCTCATGAGGCCTGGACCTGACATATTCCCAGATCTTCTGCTGGTCTCCTGTTGGACTTACATGACGAGTGTACAAAAAAGACTAATGTATTTCTGTGACTGAGATATTTTAATGGGTTATCTTTATTTTTTTTCCGGGGGTTACATCAAGGCCTGAGTAGCCTCTACCCAATGGTTTCCAGTAGCAGCAGGCTGGCAGGTGCCTAAGATGAACATATAGAGGCATTGGGCACCCACCAGCCTCAAGCAATTATGGTACTCTCCTGTTATACCAAATACTCTGACAAGGATAATGCTGGGGCCATTAATAGACAATGTTCTGGGAAAGCCTCCAAGATCTCAGACTACTGATTTTCAAGACTTGTAATTGTTGTGCTGCAGGACCATGTTCCATAATCTGAATGGTCTTTTACTTCCACAATTTTGCTCTTTTACTCTTAAATGAAAAGAGCAATAATTAGTTGTATGTTTTTCCTCCAATCAGAATTATCATTGCATCACTGTTGGAACCAACATATGCCCGATCAGTTTTCCCATGCTTTGATGAACCTGCTATGAAGGCAACTTTCGACATCAGGCTTGTGCACCGCTCCCAGTTTGTGGCACTTTCTAACATGCCAGCAATTGGTGAGTAAGAAGACAAAAGTGGTAACTCTAAAAGCAATCTGGTTTCTCTAAATAAACCATGCCATTGGCAACTAGTAAGAGCAGCATTGTTCTACACATATTCTGCATTTGTGTTACCGATCTGTAAATACACTGCAAGATTATTTAGCGATTACCATGTGAAGAGAAATTCTGCCTCATTAGCATCTAATTTTGGTTAAAAAGAGAAAGTACTCATGCAATCATGAAATACAGAATGACTGTTATGATGTTCTGCTGTGAATGGAAAATCGCGGCTGTCAGTCTGATTTACTGACTCGCACTTCTGCCTGTGAAGACTCACGTGCAAAGTCTGCCTCTGCATGTCACATTAATGATATATTTGTTACTAAGGGGAGTACTCCAATCAACTGTGGCATTGGACAGATGCGGAACAGCTGTAGATGAGATTGGATATTTGAATGAGACGGCCTTAGATATCTTCTCCATCTGATTCTTCTGCTCAGCATTTCCTGGCCAACTTTGATTTGTGTGTTACAATATCACCACACATTTTATGTTGTCTCCTCATCAAACTGAATGGCAAAAGCATTTGAGTAAATATCCAACACAATTTCCCAGTTTTTGCCTCAGGTTTGCAATTTTAATCTTCAACTCGAATGAATGTAAAGAAAGCATCTAAGGGAAGCACCCCTTTATCCCTCTCCTCCTATCCCTTTATTCCCCCCAGCATCCCCTCCTCACTAGCAGCTTAAACTCAAAGTTGGTTCCTGAGCTTAGTGAGCTGATCGATTGTGATACTATACACTTTCAAAATTAAACTGCTGGTATGCACTTTAGTGCAGGGAAATAGATGATCAAAATGGAATGGGTAGGGGGCCCAAGACAGGCCAAGGATGGGTGGCCAATCATTGCCAGTGCTTCTGGGCGGAGGGGTGAGTGGGGTGGAGGGGTGGGGTGCAGTGAGCAGGGGGGGTGGTGGGTGGGGGCGGCTGTCAGGTGGGGAGAGGGCGGGGGAGAGATGTTCATGACCCTGACCATTAGATGGACAGACAGAATGAAACTGAGTATATATTCCCAATATGTAGAGTGTTGGAGTTTCCAAAACTTGGGATGTTTTCTTCATGAAGTAAGAGCAATGAACTAGTTGTTGGAGGTGTACTTGTTGCTGGCAACAGCCGATATGAGCAGAAATGCTTAATTCTGGAGCTTGCAGTCTGGTAATCATCTTTAAGGAGTGATTGCTGGACCTGCAAGAGAATTTTTGTAGTTTACTTTTGGTTTGCAGGAGAGAACTGATCTTCCCTCCGACAGCCCGAGGACCTATGAAAATACTGCAAGACTTTTCCATCCCCACAAGGTAGGTTCAGAGTGTTCTGACCAGGTGAGAAGGGGTGAACTGGCTCCCCTCTAACAACCTCCTCAATTGGTCACAACAAAGGTTTAAGTTTTTTTTTCACGAGGATATGCCTTTTCCAAACCCAAATGTATTTTACTATTTAAACTCTGAGCAATAAGAAGCCAATCAAACAAGTCAAGGAAAGAGCAAATTTATTAACCACTAAATCTGAGAAAAATAATAACTTTGCATCCACTGGGATGGCAAAGTAAGTCACAACCAGAATCGTCCCCCCCGAGGCCCGATTTACCTTTATGCCAGGGGGAAAATATGCCGGTGCAGGACATGTCTGGACAATCGTGGTGTGCAGAAGTTGGGACTTATCTTTAGGGCCTTGCTCAGATTGTGGACATCCAAGAAAAAGAGGATGCTGGAGGCCAACAGCTACCGGACCCTGGAATAACACGTGCATTGTATGGTGGCTAGATCCTCATGCACATGGCTCTGCTGTGAAGCAGCTCTTGGAAGGTGGGAGGTCTCCACACAGCAATTTCAACTTTGCTGAGGCTTCAAAAACTTCATGGACTTCACTGATGCTTCAGAGTCTTTGCCATGGGCAGATATGTGCAGTACAGGAGAGGAAGGGAGAAGAAGGTCTAGGTGTGAGTGTTGGGGTGGCGGGGGGGGAATGCGGTGGGGAGGAGGAGGACAAATGTGTCGGGAGGGGTGAGGTTGGGGGGGGAAGCGAGGGTGTTGGTGGGGTGAAGTTGGGAGGGAAAGAAGGTGTAAGGGGGAAGGAAGGTGCAGGGGAAGCACTTGCAAAGCCTGTAAGTGAAGCTGAAAGATAACATTACCCATTATTCAGCAAAAGTGACTATTTCTGTGTTCACCTGTGCACTTGTGATCAAAATTTCTTAACTTTTCTAGGTCTATCACTTCATCAAGGTGCTGCCCTGATATCCGCAGCAGGGCTGGAGACAGCCAGTGGAACAATTAGCCTTATTGCCTCTGCTGACTTTGGCGTGCGTCCTCTGGAGACCCAAGGCCTTGAGGGCCCTGGCTTGCTTTGGCTGTCCTCCTGTGGGCCAGCTGCTCCCTCTGCAGTGACAGAGGATGAGGTTGAGGAGGGTCACAGGCAAAGGGGACTTGGAGGGCCTCTGGGATTCCTGAGTGGATGACCCAGGGATGTCAAACTGCCACTCCTGCTCCCTTTGGGTGCCCCAATTCCTCAAGGAGAAGGAGCACCTGGAGGTACGTTGAGGTGCCCCATTTCCCCCTTACATTGCCACTGCAGGAACTCACCTGTGGCTACTGCGATGCAATGCTGGTCTGCATGCATCTCCCTGTTCTGCTGGGCCAGAGTCTCAATAGTGTCCGCCATCCTCACCATGGAGAGCTTCATTCGCGTACATATGGGCACCACTTCATTAGAGAGCAGGCAGACGCATTCCTCTGACTCGCATGCCACTCCTTTGAGGGCTTCCAACAGCTCTGTGTGATGTCCCCCGGCCTAATGCTGACTCTCCAGGATGACTTGGAAGGCCGAATCTAGCGTCTGGTCATCCAGCTTGGACCTCACAGATGCCTCTTCCCCAGAAGTCCTCCGAGTGCCGGGGAGCTCAGCTGAACCTGCCTCCTCCAGCTGCAGACAAGTGTCCATGTGGTAACGACCAAATTGTGAATCTGAGCCTGCTCTAGATCTAGGTCCCACCGAGGTGTCTGTCTCTGTGCTGGTGCAGGGTGTGGGTAAGTACTGTGATGGGTTTTCCAGGCTGCTTATTTCCAGCCCTTCAGTGGAGGAGATGGCCTCTTGGCTGGAGGTGAGGACGTGGATGGAGCTGAGGGACTGGCTGGCGGAGGGTGTCAGTCGCTTGGCCAAGCTCCATGTGAACCAAAGTAGAGATAATTAATGCGTGTCAGCAGAGTCAAAAACAGGAGAGAGAGCACTCACAATTACGCTGAGAGAGGGATGATGGAGTACAGGATTCTTGTGCGTGTTTGCCACTGACATCACAATCACCACAGGCATGGTCCATGTCCTCACCAGTCAGCGCGCTGTCAGGCTCCTCAAAGCGAGCAAGGGGCCTAATGTGGGCCACTCCACCCCTGGTCTGGGTCCTCTTCCTGCTGCTGTGAGCCAGCTCCTCCTGCATGAAAACAGATGGAGGTAGTGTGAGCAGGACACACGGCACTGCATGGAATGTGTGGTGAGCAGAGACATGGACGGGATAAGGACACAAGCTCCAGAGAATATGAGCCTGATGGAGATATGAGGGTGTTTGTGAGAGTTAGTGGTGTTGTCCCTTGAGATGTGAGATCCCTGTAGATGTGTGATGGGTTTGTGAATGTGTGTGTTGAGAGTTACCCTGGGAGAACGGATGAGAGCATTCATCCTCTTCCTACACTGGATGGCT
Organism: Carcharodon carcharias; assembly: GCF_017639515.1. NCBI lineage: Eukaryota > Metazoa > Chordata > Chondrichthyes > Lamniformes > Lamnidae > Carcharodon > Carcharodon carcharias. The sequence continues at coordinate 6,829,816 of NC_054470.1, forward strand.
GACCTCCTCTGTGCTCCATTGGCAGTGACCACCACTGCCAGCACCTCTCAGGCCGGATTGGTGACCCTGGTGGACCTCTTACGGCCAGAGCACGGGTAGAGGAAATCGCGGCTGGCCTCAATGGCATCCAAAGGGCGCTCCAGTGAGGCATCACTAAATTTGGGGACTGCTTTCTTCCTGTTTTCTGGGGCCATCTGTTGCCTGGAGCAGTCCTGGTCTACGGACATGAAGTAGGCTGTGCTCTGGTGTGCTTTAAATATGGCACCCGGAGCAAGCAAGTGCTGAAGTCATGGCGTGGTGGACAAATCCAAGCCCGCCCATCAGTGATCCAGCGTGTTTCCCATGAATGCGTTATTAGGTGGTTGATATGACGCAAAAACCCACCATTGCAGCCGGCAGAAGAAACATTTTTCACGCTCGCTACTGCACTTAGTGCAATTCAGGGACTATTCCACCAATTGTGTATTTCCAAGAGGTTTTGAGCATGTCTGCAGCAGCCATTGTTTCAGTATCCAGTATTTTTAATTTTTTTATGTCCCTTCCTTAGACATTTACAAGTTTTGATGGGTGTCTGGATTATAGGAAATGTCTCTCTTCATATGCCCCTGGGAGTGATTTGTTTGTTTCTCACCTTCACCTTAGAATGTGGCCTTGCAGTTTGTTCTGTCTCAATTCAAATTGCAAAATTTCCAGTCAACTGAGAGTTGAAAAGTCATATTTTCAAAAGTAAAGGGGCAGAGCCTGGTGGCTGGGGTTGTAGGATTCCAATGAGCAGTGTAACTGAAGGTGCAATAAAAGCAGTAGGCACTGGGGAAAAGAGAGTTAGAAGGGTGTGTTCAACAACATATTACATTTCTCTAAAGAATTTACAGGCATTGCAGATCTTACAAAAACCTCAATGAAGATCCCTGCCAAGGAAGGCTATAGGAGAGCTTGGTCCAACTTTTTGAGGAAGATCTGCAGCCAACATCATCTGGCCAGAGAATTCTGCCAGAGATAGTAAATACAACCACGGCTCTCAACTTTTACAATATTAGTTAATTACAAGATGTCTCCGGGGATCTTAGAATACCACCAAAGATTCCATCGAGGCATTCATTTGCTAACTCACTGACAATCATTTTTAGTTCATTCAGTTTGGCTAGACAGCAGCCTGATAGAACCATGGCATTTTATTCAGTTGCTTTGTTTCCTGAAGTGCAGAGTTCAATCGGTGACATTCATGTAACGTTGTGTGTACATACAATAAGCCTCCTAAACTTTCTGAACTTACTGAACATATACATTGTATATGACCAGGTGCAAATAATTCCAAAAGTACTGCTAGATTCTCTGAAAGGTGCTCTGCCACTTCAGTCCTGGCCAAAACTCTGCTCATGACTTAGGGGGCAGTGTTACAGTCCAAGTAAGAGATTTGAATAATCTTGATAGAGTTTGTTTTTTAAAAAAAACATTGCATTGCCAGGGTATCCCTGACCCTCCAATGAGTGTATATGAGGGGCGCGGAACCTTCTGCCCCCACAGGAGGTGAGGAAGGAGGTGGGAGGGCCTGAAAATTCGGTGGAGGACTTTAGATCCAATGCCCAATGTCTTCCCGCCTCCACAAAAAGTAAGTTCTGGGCAGGAAGGCCATGGTCGACCTTCCTGCCCTGCCTCCACTTGAGACCCTTAAATGGCTAGTTAACAACCACCCAGAAGCCTCTTCCTGCCTCTGCATGACAGGTTAAACTGTGTGAGCTGCATGTCAGCTGGAGCAGGGTCCCTCAATCTGCATTAATCTGTGCATGATTAAGGTCAATGGGCATGGGGCAGGGAATGGCTGCTGACCCCCCTTCTTCACCTCTCCACCACCCCCTCCCTGCCCCCCAAAAGAACCAACCACCCGGCCATTTCTTACCTTTTCCCTGGGGCCTGGGACTCCAGGGGATGCTGTTTCAACAGCAGCTACAGCCTCCTCCATGGTTCTGTTGATGCCAGCCGGCTCTGGCTAGCTTGGCAGCTCTTGGAAGGCAGGACTTCTGCCCCCGGGCAATTGATTCTGGAGGAAGGTCCACTGCTGTCCCTGATTCTGCCTGATTGGCATAAGATCCGGCAGGCCTTCTGAAGGAGAGGCAGCGTGGGGGGTCTTGTCAGCTCTCTAGCCAGCAGGCGAGACCCTCACCACCAATGGAAGATTTCACTCCAGGAATTCAGGTGCACACTTCCCATTACTGTCCATCCCAAATACGCACCCAACTTCCTCTAGATGCTCCTAAAGGATAAGACTCTGGACCAGAAGTGTGAGCTTCTAAAAAATACTTCAGATATTGCTCCATATATAACTTTAAAAATGCACACTTTCCTGTAGTAACATGATTTTGATTCTGGGCACTTTCATCAACCAGTGTATGAGCTCATATGCATATTGTTTTTGCAGAGAAGGGCAGTATTGGTCTTATTAAGATCAGAGATGCCACTAATGACAAACCCAATCCAGGCATAACTAAATTGTTGGTGAAATTCCTCTTTCTTCCAATATTGCAGAAGATTACCACTTGTAGCGATGTTGTAAATGTATTTGAATAATACATATTTACAATATTAGTACATGTAGCCTATTTCCTGGCCCACTCCAGATCCCAAAAAGTATAAATCAGGTGAGTAGATTGTAGTAATTATGGTTTTATTTAACGTAATGTACCTTTAAGAATAATACGTGTTAGGAAAGATCACATGATCAATAGGAGAGTAGCAAGGGCTACCTCAGCAGACAGTCTAGAGATAGGGTTGGAGTTGAAAGCACACATGTAGTTGCTGCTGAGTATATTGTAAATAAGCTTAATGTTTCCACTTAGAAAGTTGTCTGCAGATCAACTCTAATACTAACAGTACAACCCAGCCACCCTACAACATAGATAAAACAGATCTAGCGATCCAGATTTATAAAATCATTATAACCTAGAGCACGTCATGTGTGCTGTGACTGAAGGCAGATCCTTGGCTCATTATCTGCTGAAGCTTCAGCCTGAGACATTTTCCTTGACAGTCTTTTTTAGTCAGTGATGGTTTGCCATTGCTTTCCACGCACAGGGGCTGGGTAAGGAGGCAGACCCCAGCAAACCTACCTCAGCCCGAACAGCAGTTGAAACCCATGTTGGCGTTATTCTGAACCACATTTTGCCCAAATGAGCTCACCAGCCTCCCAACCTAGGGAGCGCATTGGAACAAAATCTAATGAATCACTAGGCTTTGGCACAAGATGTATAGGATATAAAAGCAAGGGAGTAATTCACAGTTCTCACTTGGAGCACTGCTTTCAGTTTTGGGACTTCAGAAGGATCCTGGTCCAGTGACGATTCTTCTGAGTGATACCTAGGATGATTTTGCTATGCTGTGAGACCCGATAACCTCATGTTCCTCAAATATGAAAAGGGTGTTTAAAATAATGAAGCGGTTTGACAAGCTGATTGGGACTTTTCCCTTTAGTGGGAGAATCCTAAACGAAAGGTGGAACTGCCACTCTGGGCCTAAGTTCCATGTGGGGGCAGGAAGTTGGAGTATTCCCCGCCGCAGATCCCAGTGGGAAATCACGCGATGCTGGGCTCATTAATTAGGCAGTCGAGGGTTTCCCAACATTTCTCCTGGTGGGCCGGGCAGGATGTTGCGTGTCCTGTGATCATATCCAGGTGCCATTCTTAAAAGGCGCCCAGATAGCAACTTTCATTTCGCTATTTACAAAAGACCAGATCATGGTACGTAGATGCCAAGAAGCACCAGCCCCCAAATTAGACACTGCATCGCTGGAGGTATTGCTGAATGCAGAGGAGGACAGGACAGATGTCCTTTACCTTAGGGATGGGAGGAGGAAGCCTACCCTTCTCACCACCCCTTCATGGGAAACAGTCTCCAGGGTGCTGAGTGCCAACTCCATGCACGGGAGGACCGTCCTTCAGTGCAGACAAAGGATGAATGACCTCATGTGCACCGCCAGGGCAAGTGAACACTCTACTGCCCTTACTCATCTGACTGAATGAGAACTGCGACATGGGTCTCAGTAGCAAGGCCACCATCTGCGCTGCCCATGCATAAGCTAGTCTCAACGTGTTGCGTTGTTGCCTCATCACCACACTGCAGTCCATGTAGTCTTCAGGTATCGAGGTGACTGTATGCTTCTGACCCTGCCACATCGAGAGCTCACATTTGGCGGGGAAGGGTTGTTGGCATAGAGGGCAGCATCAAGCGCTGATGATGCCATGCCTCTGTTGGTCTTGTCCTTCTGGCTGCAGGAGTTCACTGCTCTGGAGGGTGTTGCCAAAGAACCTTTGTGGATTAGCTGCAGCGCATCTTTCACACAGCACTGAGATGCCCGTTGGTTGGTAGTGAAGATTGGCATCATGTGAACATCACCTGCATCCCAATTGCTCTCAAAGCATCTTTTCACCTTGCACAGGGCAAGTTATTGCACAACGTGCTGAGAGAGAGAAGACAGGAGGGGGCATGCCCAATCTCCGCCTCCTCAAACTATTCAAAGAGCCGGCTTCCAAGCAGGCAGGAGAGGATCGAGACCGTGAATTTGGAGATGGTGTGTCGATGTCCGCCCACCATCCAATATGCAACCATGCTTAATGACTTCACAAAGAAACCTAAGGGTCATGCTCAATGCAATGTTGGAGGCTGTCCATGCAGTCACTCATTTTCTGTTCTTTCCATTACAGGTGCCATCAAGAAGAGGGTTGGGCCCAATCCCAAACCTTAGTCTAGCTCCAGCTCCAGCCTGCAGAGGAGCAAGGACAATGAGGATGACAATGATATTGGACCTGTTGAGCCATCACAGCAGTCACTGGTCCTCCACCAGCACAGAGACACACACCATGGTGGGTACTAGAGCTCGTTCATGCAGGGTTTCACATTCTGGTGGTCACAGCATGAATACGTGTCCACTGTAGGTGGAGACAGGGCCAAGCTCACTGGCACTTGAAGGGCTTCTGGGCAAGGACCCTCTGCCAGTTCTGAGTCTGATGATGAGCCTCAGGGAGCATTCTAGAGAAGATGCTGGAGATGTAATGAGAGGTGGGGGAACATCAGGCAGAGATGTCGGAGGCTCTTGACAGAGTGGCACATGAGGTGGGGGAATCTGTCCAGCTGCTCTCTGAAGTGGTACCGACGTGTGTGTGTTGGATGCAGTGCCCTTAGTTTGTAGGGGCTAAAGGATCCAGGGTGCACGCTTATTTCAGGGTGACCAAGTTGGTACAGAGACAGAGAACAACATACATGCTGTTTATTTACAAACTAAACTCAGCAGCTACACTTGTGTGCTCACAACTCAAAATTCTGTCTTCACTCCTCAGTGTCTAACTCAAGACTCTTCCACGTAGAGGTAGTCCGCACTACTCTGCTATTGGATATTAAGATCATGTGACCTTACATTACAATACGTCTTGAAGGTATACTACATATCAGATTACTACATCCCTTCCCCTTTACTGAAAAATACATTTTTAAAATTTTTCAATATATCAAGTTATTTACACAGATCAATTATTTTCAAAGTCAGTCTCTCTGGAGGTTTCCTTATACGTGTAGAATGTCTCAACTCTACAGCTTCTGAAGTTTGCTTTGGGATCTCCCTTATTGAAGTCATCTGAGCATCTGGTTCCACAGTAGGTATCTGTAAATTTGTTTCTTCGACTCTTTCAGGCACAGTCGTCCCTTCAAATACATTTGTACTCAACTGAGTTCTTTTAACAGGAGATGTTGGTTCAGTCTCGAACACTGATGGAATCACTTCTGGATATTTTGTTTCTCCACCTCGTATGTGATCCATGTCTCCTTATTATTTGATCTCCAACTTCCACATAGTAGGAAAGAGTCCCATTACTACATTCATTTCACTGAATAATCATGCTGGTCCTTCTCTAAAATTTTTCACAAATACCTTCTCTCCTATGTTAAATGTTCAGTCCTGACTGTGACAATCATGTCCTATTTTCTGACTTTCATGCCTCTTTTCTAATAACTCCCCAAGTTTGGTTTAATTAGGCTCAGTCTCGATCGGAGACGGTGCTTCATCAACAATTCCACAGGTGTGACACCTGTTGTTGAATGAGGGGTGGTTCTATAATGGAAAAGAAAATGTGCTAATTTAGTCGTTATCGAATCTCCAGATAATTTCTTCAGACCTTCTTTGCTTTAGTGACTGGCCAATGTCCAGTGGCGTACCACAGGGATCTGTGCTGGGTCTCCTATTATTTGTCATTTATATAAATGACATAGATGACTCTGTGGGGGGTAGGATTAGTAAGCTTGCAGATGATACAAAGATTGGCTGGGTAGTTAACAGTGAGGTTGAGTGTCTCGGGTTACAGGAAGATATAGATGGGATGGTCAAATGGGCAGATAAGTGGCAGATGGAATTTAACCCTGAAAAGTGTGAGGTGATACACTTTGGAAGGAATAATTTGACAAGGAAGTATTCAATGAACAGCATGACACTAGGAAGTTCTGAGGAACAAAGCGACCTTGGCGTGTGTGTCCATAGATCTCTGAAGGCAGAGGGGCATGTTAGGGGGGTGATGAAAAAGGCATATGGGCCATCTGCCTTTATCAATCGAGGCATAGATTACAAAAGTAGGGAGATCATGTTGGATTTGTAAGGAACCTTGGTGAGGCCACAGCTGGAGTACTGTGTGCAGTTCTGGTTGCCACATTATAGGAAGGATGTGATTGCATTGGAGGGGGTGCAGAGGAGATTCACCAGGATGTTGCCTGGGATGAAACATTTAAGTTATGAAGAGAGGCTGGATAGACTTGGGTTGTTTTTGTTGGAGCAGAGAAGACTGAGGGGTGACCTGATCAAGGTGTACAAGATTATGAGGGGCATGGACAGGGTGGATAGGGAGCAGCTGTTCCCCTTAGTTGAAGGATCAGTCACGAGGGGACATAAGTTCAAGGTGAGGGGCAGGAGGTTTAGGGGGGATGTGAGGAAAAGCTTTTTTACCCAGAGGGTGGTGACGGTCTGGAATGCGCTGCCTGGGAGGGTGGTGGAGGCGGGTTGCCTCACATCCTTTAAAAAGTACCTGGATGAGCACTTGGCACGTCGTAACGTTCAAGGTTATGGGCCAAGTGCTGGTAAATAGGATTAAGTAGGTAGGTCAGGTGTTTCTCACATGTCAGTGCAGACTTGATGGGCCGAAGGGCCTCTTCTGCACTGTGATTCCGTGATTCTGTGAATGTCTGAACTGCTGCCTCAGAGAGTCCATTTGAACAAGAGTGGTATGGCGAGGTTTTCACATGAACAATACCATTGAGGCTTGTAAATCGGTCAAATTCAGTACTTGCGAATACTGTTCCATTATCTAGTACTAGCACTTCAAGTAATCCATTTATAGTGAAGCTTTGTCATAGTTTGTCTATTGTCGCTGAAGATATGGGTGACCTCACTTCTTATATGTCCATCCATTTTGAATGAGCGTCTATGATAAGGAGAAACATTGTTCCCATAAAAGGTCCCACATAGTCGATGTGTACTCGTACCCATGGCCTTCCTGGCCACTCCCAGGGATGTAATGGAGCTACTGAAGGTAATCTGCAAACTTGTTGACACTGCAAACAATTTCTCACAGTCTTTCCTATTTCTCCATCCATTCCTGGCCACCACATACAGCCACGTGCTATTGCCTTCATTATGCAAATTCTGGGATGTGCACTGTGAAGTTCAGATAACAATAGGGCTTTCATTCTTTTGGAGGAGCAATCACTTGAGCTCCCCACAATAAGATACCTTCTTGGCTGGTTATCTCGTATCTTCTCTGGAAATATGGTTTCATTTCATCAGATTCTTGTGTTTGTGACCAACCATGAAGAACTTGGTTTCTCACTTTGTATAAGACTGGCTCTCGATTCGTCCAATCTTTAATTTGTTTAGCACATATCGGTGATGAGTCCAGGAAGTTCAACAGCAAAATGTACTCCTGAGGAATTGGAACATCATAATCTTTTACTTGCAAGGGTAACCAGTTGAGTGCATCTGCATTTGCAATCTGACTTCTGGGTCTGTGGATAAAAGTATTCTCATATGCTGCCAAGATCAATGCCCATCTTTGTACTCTCGCACATCGAATAATCCTAATAATGGCTTGTGGTCCGTTATGATAGTAAAATGATGACCGTGTACATATTGATGAAAGTTCTTAACACCATACATGATTGCCAGGCCTTCTTTTTCAATTTGTGAGTACTTTTTCTCTGCATACTAATTGTTCTCGACACACATCCTATAGGTCGTTCTGATCCATCATCCATTCAATGGAAAAGCACTGCTCCCACTCCATAAGGTGATGCGTTACACGTTGATATCAACTCTTTCTTTGGGTCAAAATGTACTCGAAGTGTAGATGACTATAGCAACTGTTTCACTTTTGTGACAGCTTCTTCTTGTGGTGTTTGCCATTCCCATCGCTGGTTGTTCTTCAGCAAATAATATAGTGGTGCCAGTTCTATCGACAAATTAGGCAAGAAGCATCCATAATAATTGATCATCCCCAACAATGGTTTCAGTTCGGATGTATTCTTTGGCGCTGGGGCTTCTTTAATGGCTTTCACTTTTTCTTCAATTGGATGTAGGCCTTATGAATCTAGGTAAGTTACTTCTTTCACCTGAAATGTGCACTTTTCCTTTTTCAGTCTCACTCCAACCTGCAAAAAAACGTTTCAGAACTTCTTCCAAGTTCATCAAATGTTTCTTCTCAGTGAGTCCAGTAACGAGAACGCTATCTAAATAAACTACAAAGTGGGACAGTCCCCATAGTAAACTTTCCATGGCCCTTTGGATTATGGCGTAAGCAGAAGATACGCCAAATGGTAAACAGGTGTATTGGTATAATCCCAAATGTGTATTTATGGTGACAAACTTCTGGGATGCCTTCTCTATTTCCAATTTCTGGTAGGCATGACTCATATTTAAATTTGTGTAGACCTTTCCATCTGCCAATTTAGCAAATGAATCTTCTATTTTAGGTATGGGGTTTCCATCCAATTTTGCCACTTTATTAACTGTTAATTTGTAGTACCCGCATATTCTAATGCTTCGGTCAGGTTTGAGAACAGGTACAATTGGAGCTGACCACTCTGAAAATTGTACTTGTTGTATCACTCCCAGCTTCTCTAATCTGTCCAGTCTGGCATCTACCTTATCTCTTTTTGGTTGAGGTTCCCCACCCAACATGGAGGATGGCATCATTTTGCCCTCCTTGAATGGCTTCTGAGTCTCACACTGTACCTTCCATTGCAAGAGTGATTTCCAATGCCTTCTGAAAGTCTAGATTTGTTTCAACCAGTAATCTCCTCTGAATCACATTTTTGTTTATACCGCACACCAAACAATCTTTATGCATATCATTGATATAAACTCGCAATATTCAGTTAACTACTTCAGACTTGCCACAATCGACTGTCTCCCCTGCAGCTCTATTTCTTGAGTTAAATTTAAACAGTGTATTGTCAACGACGCTCGGGCTGGTAATGATTCTTTACAAGGTTCACTAAATCATCAAAACTTTTCGAGTCTGGGATACTGGGCACCAACAGATTTCAAATTAATCCATACGTCTTACCCCTACACATGGACAGAAGGATCGTGCGCCTCTTCTCCACCCCCGCAATGTCATTCACCTGGAAGAAGAACGTGAGGCGTTCGACATAATGAGACCAATCGTCTGAGGTTGGATCGAACGGCTCCACTCTTCCAAATTGCGGCATGCTCTGAGGGGATCACTTAGACGCTCAGGAAGGAAATTTTTCTTTACTTACAACTACCGTGCAAGGTACAGCCCGATTTCAGTTCTTCTGGATTCCTTCATTTTTTTTTTTTACCTTTTGCCTCGTTTTTTTCATTGATTTTTCATGCTTTTACTCTCTGTTGGATCCAGTGCCCTTGGTTTGTTGTGACTAAAGGATCCAGGGTCCACACTTGTTTCAGGGTGACTGAGTTGGTACAGAGACAGAGAATATCAGGAGATCATTGTTAGAATAAACACATGCACTGCAGTGCACATCAAGGTCTCCATGTGGAGAGTGCCGGGTGCCATGGAGAACCTGGCCCAGCAGAATTCCCAGTTTCCAACAGACCTGCAATCCATCGCTGGAGCCAAGGGCAAGCTTTTGCAGTGGCTACATGAGAGCAGAATGGGACACCTCAACCTCCCTCCAGGTGCCCCTTTCCCTCAAGGGGTCAGGCAAGGGCCCTCGGGCACTGAAAGGGAGAAGGAATGTCAGGCTGACACCCATGGGCCCTCCACTCAGGACTCTGAGGGTGTCCAGCCCTTCCAAATCCTCTGTCTGTGACCTCATCAGCTTCAGCCTCTGGTTCCACAGAGGGCGCACATGCCCCAAAGCAGGAAGCCTAAAGAAAGCTGGGGTCCTCCAGGCCTTGAGGATCCACAGGACACCCACCAAAGTCATCAAAGACAATAGGGCATTATGGTTAGCAGGCTTCCTCCACCCCTGCTGCAGATGTTGGGGAAGAACCTCAACGCAGTAGCAGCTAAAGTAAAATGAAGAAGTTCTGATTTCATGATGGTAACACTGTTATAGCATAGCCGATGGTAAGTGCTGAGTTGTTCAAATCCCAAACGGAAGCTTGAAACTGCCACAACTTGTTCTGCTGTTTGTATAAGTTTCGAGAAACATGCCTGGAATTCAGTAGTAACAAGACCACCAAGTCTTATAGGTTTTTACAAAACTAGATTAAAAATTTATTAATAAGAGAAATGTTTTTAAACACATACATAGGTCTACAAATTTCTACTATGATAACTTTTAAATCCCCTAATCAATCTAACTCCCATTTACACTTTCATTAAGGCAATAGTAAGACACACAGATTTTAAAAGACCCAGGCAAAGAAACATGATACCCTGAACAAGTTGAATTCAAAGTGAGTTTTCTTAACTTCAGTTCTTTGAAGACAGCAACTTGAGGCACAGATGCTGAAGGCTTTTCACCCTTGTTAAATCTCAAAATGCCTCCCTTACAAACGGTCTTCTCTCCTTTATATATATATTTTCCTCTCTGAATGCAAATTCCCATTGTTTCACTATGTCTTTTGAACATTACCTCTCTACTAATAGAAAATCTATCATAGTTTTTAAAAAAATTAATTCATGGGATGTGGGCTTCGCTGGCTGGGCCAGCATTTATTGCCCATCCCTAGTTGCCCTTGAGAAGGTGGTGTTGAGCTGTCATCTTGAACCGTTTCAGTCCCTCTGGTGTAGGTACACCCACAGTGCTGTTAGAAAGGGAGTTTAAGGATTTTGACCCAGCGACAGTGAACGAACAGCGATATATTTCCAGGTCAGGATGGTGAGTGACTTGCAAGGGAACTTCCAGGTGGTGGTGTTCCCATCCATCTGCTGCCCTTGTCCTTCTTATTGGTAGTGGTCATGGGTTTGGAAGGTGCTGTCAAAGGAGCCTTGGTGAATTCCTGTAGTGCATCTTGTAGATGGTACACACTGCTGCTACTGTGTGTCAGTGGTGGAGGGAGTGAATGTTTGTGGATGTGGTGCCAATCAAATAGACTGCTTTTCCCTGGACGGTGTCAAGCTTCTTGAATATTGTGGGAACTGCATTCATCCAGCTCTCACATTGATGAAGCAGCTGAAGATGGTTGGGCCGAGGACACTCCTCTGAGGAGCTCCTGCAGTGATATCCTGGAGCTGAGATGACTGATCTCCAACCACAGCCATCTTCCTTTGTGCTAGGTTTGACTCCAACCAGCGGAGAGTTCCCCCCCACCCCTCCCCGATTCCCATTGACTTCAATTTTGCCAAGGCTCCTTGATGCCACACTCGGTCAAATGCTACCTTGATCTCAAGGGCAGTCACTCTCACCTCACCTCAGGAGTTCAGCTCTTTTGTCCATGTTGAACCAAAGCTGTAATGAGCTCAGGAGCTGAGTGGCCCTGGCAGAACCCAAACTGAGCTTCAGTGAGCAAGTTATTGTTAAGCAAGTGCTGCTTGATAGCACTATTGATGATCCCTTCCATTACTTTACCGATGATGGAGAGTGGACAGATGGGGCAGTAATTGACCAGGTTGGATTTGTCCTGCTTTTTGTCTGCAGGACAAACCTGGGCAATTTTCCACATAGCCGGGTAGATGCCAGTGTTGTAGCTGTACTGGAACAACTTGGCTAGGGGCGCGGCAAGTTCTAGAGCACAAGTCTTCAGTGCTATTGCTGGAATATTGTCAGGGCTCATAGCCTTTGCAGTATCCAGTGCCTTCATGATGTCATGTGGAGTGAATCAAATTGGCTGAAGGCTGGCATCTGTAATCATGGGGATCTTCAGAGGAGGCCAAGATGGATCATCCACTTGGCACTTCTGGCTGAAGATTATAGCAAATGCTTCAGCCTTGTCTTTTGCACGGATGTGCTGGACTGCTCCATCATTGAGGATGGGGATATTTGTGGAGCCACCTCCTTCAGTGAGTTGTTTAATTGTCCACCACCATTCACAACTGGATGTGACAGGACTGCAGAGCTTAGTTCTGATCCATTCATTGTGGGATCGCTTAGCTCTGTCTATCACTTGCTGCTTATGCTGCTTGGCATGCAAGTAGTCCTGTGTTATAGCTTCACCAGGTTGACGCCTCATTTTTGGGTATGCCTGGTGCTGCTCCTGACATGCCCTCCTGCACTCTTCATTGCAATTCCACTAGTAACCTTTGGAAAAAATAAATGAACACACTATTCCTTACTACTTCTGCTGGCTATGTATACATTACACCCCCTCCTTTGAATTCAAGCCACTATAGTTTGTGTAAAAATGCAAATGTTCCGTTTACAGTTCACATTCTCAAAGTTCCCATGCTTGCCTAATGAACATTTCAAACCTAACCTCTCTTCTTTCACCAAAACACTCAGAGTGGCTACCCCTACTTCAATTAACACACACACACACACACACACACACACACACATACGTACATCCCACTATTACCCTGTTTTACAATAAATTCCAATAACATTGTGGAAATTATTATATCTTCCCAACAAGCACAGCTGCACTATCATTGTTCATTGTTAATGCCATTTGTTAACATATGCAGAATCACACAGTGTAGAAGAGGCGCTTTGGCCCATTGAGTCTGCACCGACACGTGAGAAACACCTGACCTAATCCCATTTACCAGCACTTGGCCCATAGCCTTGAATGTTATGACGTACCAAGTACTCATCCAGGTACTTTTTAAAGGATGTGAGGCAACCCGCCTCCACCACCCTCCCAGGCAGCGCATTCCAAACCGTCACCACCCTCTGGGTAAAAAGGTTTTTCCTCACATCCCCCCTAAACCTCCTGTCCCTCACCTTGAACTTGTGATCCCTCGTGACTGACCCTTCAACTAAAGGGAACAGCTGCTTCCTGTCCATGCCCCTCATAATCTTGTACACCTTGATCAGGTCATCCCTCAGTCTTCTCTGCTCCAATGAAAACAACTCAAGTCTATCCTACCTCTCTTCATCACTTAAATGTTTCATCCCAGGCAACATCCTGGTGAATTTCCTCTGCACCTCCTCCAGTGCAATCACATCCTTCCTGTAATGTGGCGACCAGAACTGCACACAGTACTCCAGCTGTGGCCTCACAAAGGTTCTATACAACTTCAACATGACCTCCTTACTTTTGTAATTTATGCCTCAATTGATAAAGGCAAGTGTCCCATGTGCCTTTTTCACCACCCCACTAACATGCCCCTCTGCCTTCAGAGATCTATGGACCTTTGTTCCTCAGAACTTTCTAGTGTCATGCCGTTCATTGAATACTTCTTTGTCACTTCCTTGTTGCACTTCAAGGTGGTCGGATGTGTTTTTAACATGTCTGTTAGTTTTAAAGTCTGTGCACACCCTCTGTATTGAAGGGGACAACCCAGGCTGTGTCTGTGTCTCCCAGAATCATGCATGTGCAGGTAGGAATAAATCTTTGTCAGGGACCTTGCGAGCAATGTGCAAGAAGCCTCCTACACACGCTGGTCCTTTTTTTCTTCACACCCTTTTTGATCCAGATGTTGCTGCATCTTCAGAACTACTGGGATTCCCCTTCAGTTGTCCAGTTGAGCTGACCTGCAGCTCCACTCACCCAATGACCCAACTCCCATGTAGCATTGAGATATCTGGACAGAGGCAGGTTCACAGCAGCCTTCCACCTGTTACCCACACTCTCCAGAGACCATCACCATTGACCCCCCCCCCACACCGGTATCACAGTCAGCCTCTCCACGGTCACCTTTGAACGCCCCCCACCCCTACCTGTTACCCTTCAGCCCATCACAGTCACCATCCAAGTACTTTGCCTCCCCAAAGAGCCCACCTCAGTTACTGTCAAAATGCCCAACTCGTCCTTCATCACCCAAAGATTTGTGGTTTTGTTTTGTTTCTCCTCCGCACAACCCTAACTGCCCTTTCACCCATCATCACAGGACAATCATCTTCCCAACCTACCGCACACCATTGCCCTTTTAAGAGTTACAATTCCATCCTACAACCAATTCCCTGGCGTTTCCACCAAGGATTCATCAATTGATTCCACAGACACCTCCCTTTGAACCCGACCCCTACCTTCCCCGTCTAAACCTGCCCCCCCCAACTCACCATCCCCCTTGTAAACCTGCCCCCCCCACTCACCATCCCCCTTACACACCTGTCCCCCCCACTCACCGTCCCCCTTGTAAACCTGCCCCCCCCACTCACCGTCCCCCTTGTAAACCTGCCCCCCCACTCACCGTCCCCTTCTAAACCTGCCCCCCTCAACTCACCGTCCCCTTCTAAACTCACCCCCCCAACTCACCGTCCCCTTCTAAACCTGCCCCCCCCACTCACCGTCCCCTTCTAAACTCACCCCCCCCAACTCACCGTCCCCTTCTAAACCTGCCCCCCAACTCACCGTCCCCTCCTAAACCTGCCCCCCCCACTCACCGTCCCCTTCTAAACTCACCCCCCCCAACTCACCGTCCCCTTCTAAACCTGCCCCCCAACTCACCGTCCCCTCCTAAACCTGCCCTCCCCACTTACCGTCCCCTTGTAAACCTGCCCCCCCACTCACCGTCCCCTTCTATACCTGCCCCCCCTACTCACCGTTCCCTTCTAAATCTGTCCCCCCCCCACTTACTGTCCCCTTGTAAACCTGCCCCCCAACTCACTGTCCCCTTCTAAACCTGCCCCCCCACTCAGTGTCCCCTTCTAAACCTGCACCCTCCCGCCACCCCCCCTACTCACCATCCCGTTTTACATCTGCCCCCCCAGTCCCTTTCTCCACTGGCACCCCCTCACTCATTTCCCCCTTCCCCCTACTGCCCTTCCCATGCTCCTGCTCCATTCCCCCACCGCACCCATCTATGAGCCCCGCCGGACTTCAAACTCTTCCCACCCATTCCCTGGCCTTTTGGCCTCCACAACCACCCAACCTCTTTGAGCCTCCCCTCCCACTATTCTCCCCCACCCCACCACAAAGACCATCGATGTTCTCCACTGTCTGTTGTAGCCATACACCTTCTGCCCGATGCTCCACTCACTCACTGGTCTACATGCTACTCCAATGTCCACTACCGTGCGACTGCCACATCTGCTCCAGGGTCCAGATGCTGCTCCAGACCTCCATCCAGATAAGCCACGACATGTGCATGCCACATTGGTCCAGGCATGTTTTGGACCCACATGAAATCCCGCTGGCGGGGTGGGCGAATGGATGGGAAGGTGGGGGAACAATTCCAATTGGGTCTTCATTTGAATCCTGACAATGTGATGCAAAATGGCTTCCCAATGGCCTCTGGTGGGAGCGGTGACCCGCCATTATCCTGTAATAACTGCTGGGACCTGAAGTTCCCACCGTTGGGAAACCAGTTTTTGAGCTCCTACCATATTGTCCGCTTCCACCCACCACGATCCCCACCACTTGCAGGAGGGGACAATTCTCCCCCAAAAAAAGTTCCCATAAAGGGTTGAGAGAATGTACAATGCACTGCTCTGGAATCCATAAATATAGCATCGCTCAAGGTTTTAATGGGAAAGTAGGTATTTACTCGGGAAATAAAGATGAAAGAAACATGGAGAAATTGCAGGGAATTGTGATTTAAAAGACTAAGAGCTACCATAGCTAACACAAGATCTTTAAAACAACCATGGGGTCAGGGCCTCTGAAATCTCAGCAGAGACCAATGGTTCCCATCAAGACTGAGATTCCCACAACCCAAGTCTCTGATGAAGGGTCATCAATTTGAAACATTGGGCGGAATTTCCCACCCCTGCCATGGGTGGGTTTCATGTGGAAGAGGAAAATTTGGAGACCAAAAATCGGATTCCCAGTGGTGAGAAAACAGTTTGGAATCTTCCCTCACCACTTTCACGGCTGGTTGATAGTGGGCTGATCCCTGTTGGGAATGCCATTTGCAAGCATTGCCACGTCATGAATGCTCATTAAAAACGCCACTCGTGAGAATCGCATTCCCCCTCCCAATCTTGCGTCACGCCAGCGGGAAAGATACCGGCCTGAAATACGTTTGGAAATGAGTGGGGTATGCAGCAACCCACCCTCACTTTGCTCATGACTTTGAGGTGAGTACAATGTTCAAAGCCTACCTGCAACAGCGCTACTCCGGTTTCTCAGCAATGGCTGTGTGATGCAACACTGTAGGTTTGGTCTGCTCATGGTGGGTGCTTAGTGGGAGGACACCACTCTCAGGCAGGGCTGCACCCTGAAAGAGAGATCAGAATTGCGACCATGGTGGGGGTTGGGGGGGGTGAGATGCAAGTATGGTGGAAACATTGGAGCAGTGGGATATGGTGGGGTTGTGGGTGGGGGGGAAGGATGATGGAGACATGAGGGCCAATGGGGTATGGTGGGGTTGGGGAGGAAGGATGATGGAGACATGAGGGGCAAAGGGGTATGGTGGGGTTGGGGGGGAATGATGGAGACATGGGGGGCAAAGGGGTATGGTGGGGTTGGGGGGGAAGGATGATAGAGACATGGGGGGCAATGGGGTATGGTGGGGTTGGAAATGGGGAATGATGACAGGTAAGGGGAGACCAAGGGCAGGAAAATTGGCACCTGACATGGAAAATTAGAGTATGGTGGGGTTGGGGGGGAATGATGGAGACATGGGGGGCAAAGGGGTATGGTGGGGTTGGGGGGGAAGGATGATAGAGATATGGGGGGCAATGGGGTATGGTGGGGTTGGAAATGGGGAATGATGACAGGTAAGGGGAGACCAAGGGCAGGAAAGTTGGCACCTGACATGGAAAATTAGAACGCAGACACAGAAGGGGGTGAATGGGAATCGAACCGTATGAATGGGAGGGGATGTACGCAGACTCCAGAATACTGTAGGATGGGTGGTGGGGTAGTGTTAGTGTGGCCCAAGAGGGATAAATTGCGCAGAGAGTCATGGGATGCAGGGGGAAGGGAAACTGTGTTGCGATTAGTCATGAGGAAACAGGGAGCTCTTTGAAGAAAGTCATTATCCCTAGTCCACAGTGAGAGATTAAAGGCAGTCATGGAACTTTGTGGCCATGCTACAGGGCTTTGCATGGTATGCACACAGAGGGGTAGGGCCTGTGTGCTCAATTGGAATAAGACAGTTTGATGAGCAGCACTTGGTCATTGTCTTACAGTCGGTGGCAGTGAGGTTATCTGGCTTGGCACTGGGCTGCAGATGGGATGGTCATGGTTAGGGGAGGCATCTGCAGCCTGTAAATGGGGGAAAAGTAATAAAAGGGAGGGGGAATCTCAAAGCTCTCCTGGGGGGGGCCAGGAATGTCCACCACAATGACAACAGGATCCAGGATTACTGGGGGAGGCTGGAGAATAACTGAAGGGAGGGTCTACCTGCACATTGTGAGGGTCCAGGAAAATTGGAGGGACCCAAACATTGACGGGGGAGGGTCGAAGCTGGTCTCAAAATTCAACACCACCACCTTGAAACCACGAAGTACTGGCACAGTTTAAAATCAAAACTGGAAAAGTATTTACATGGGAGGGGTCTGTGGCAGTGTGGGAGGAGCCCATGGCTAGACTAAGGGGATCTTTCAGGGGCACTTCTTGGGGTCACAATGTTGAAATAGAGTCAGAACTGTGAGAGAAGAGGAAGACTTCCTTGAGAAGGTGCCATTGGAGCCAATGCCTTTTGATGAGCATTAACAAGAGACTGCATGGGTCATTGGCCTAACAATATAGTTGCTCCATTTTAGTGTTAACAGAGAGGAATGTGATAATGGAAAATGCAGGCAACCATAAAGGAAGCACAGCTGTTGCATATCTGCCAGATCATCAAAGAAAGCCTCTAAAATGCTTTCTCCAATTGACATGGATAATGGGCCAAAGGGCATCCAGTGATTGTTGAAATGTAAGTTGACCTTAATCAGTTTACTAGATCAGAGGTTGTAGGAGTTTCTTTGGTAAGGTGGCACACTTCCTGAATGTGTCCAACCCCCTTCCATCCTCTCTGGGATTGATATGTAAAGTATCAGGGTTACCTAGATCTGTGAGTTTGTGCTGCAGCTACAAGTCAGTATCAGCAAAAAGCCAGTAGCACAGACAGAGCTCTAGGGCATGACAGTGGCTATCTGTTTGCGAGTGGGGGGGTGGGGGGTTGACTATATTTGCCCACTATTTATTAATCTGTTGATCTATCAGTCCACAGGGAGAAAAGGTTTGGATAATGGAGCCTGTGCTCAAAGCTGCCTCCTTGATGGCAGTGATTCAACTGAGGAGGTGAAGAAGGGTTCGGTGCTACCTTGCTCAACGTCGAGAGCAGACCCAGCCTGAGGTCCATGGTCCAGGGGAGTTCAGCAACATCCAGAGGATGAAGAGGTCAAGAAAGCTGGTGGATCATATCTGCCACATTCTGCGGGAGTATCTAATGCCCTGTGGGTTGAAGGACACCCCCTGCCAATGCCCCTGAAGGCCACTGCAGCACTCAATTTTTTTGTCTGCGGCTCATTCCAGTGATCCATAGGATCCTATGCAGCACTTCACAGTCCTCAGCACATGAATGTATCAAGGAGGTGACAAATGCCTTCTACAGTAAGGCTCATCATTATGTGAAGTTCACACTCGCTGAAGCTGGCCAGGCAGCTAGATTTCTGGGGTTTGCAGCTATCTCAAGCTTCACTGAGAGTACAGGGTACATTCGATTGCACACAGGTGGCTTTGAGAGCTCCATGGCAGCAGCCCCTGATGTTCATTAACAGGAAAGAGTTCCATTCCCCCAGTGTTCGACTAGTGTGTGTGATCATCAGAAGCACATCATGCATGTTTGTGCCAGGTACCCTGGGAGTTCCCATGACTCATACATCCTGAGACACTCCCAGGTACCTCACATATTCAAAGGGCCTCGGCGATTATAGGACTGGCTGCTTAGGGATAAGGGGTACCCACTCAAACAATGGCTCATGACACCCATGCATCATTCTCAGAGTGCATCGGATGTGCACGTAGCTCAGCACAATCCATCATCGAGCAGACCATTGGCATCCTGAAGATGCATTTCCAAAGTTTGGCCTGCTCAGTTGGGGCTCTGCAGTACTCTCCAGAGAGGGTGTCCTGCATCATCGTGGTCTGTTGCACCCTTCACAAACTGACGCTTCGAGGGTCTGCTTCCATATGAGGATGCTATCGAAAAAGGACAAAGTGGAAGATGTGGCCGTGCCACACTGATAACCATAAGATTCCAGGAGGAGTAAGGTCCAGACAAAGGGACACGGCCACATTCCTTCTGTCCCTTAGTGCCATGCCAACGCACTGAGAGGCCTTTACAACCAGTAACATCGAGAGCAAGTTCAGCATTCAGACTTGCACCTTCAACCCTCATAATTCACTAGGCCCTAAGCTTTGGAAAGGCCAGCGGCGAACCCTGTATCTGTGCGCTCTGGGAGGTGAAAGCTGCCACAACAGCACAAATGCTGCGTCAAACGAGTTGATGCGATCATTGCCACCTTAATGAGAAACTTTCAGCAGACACTGAGATGCATGCATGATTGGATAAACCATCATGCCTGCAGGTCTTGTGCTTTAGCGCTACCGGTGAAGGCAGCCGTCTCATTTTGCGAAACAATTGCAGCTGCCCCTCCAAGGCCAGTGAGCAAGGCTAACTCCATGTTGTCTTGTAAGGAGTAGAGATTACTTACGTGCTTTGCAACACTTACAATAAAGAGTTTGACACATCTCCCTGACATAACACAAGGGTCGAGTAGCTAGCGTGAGTCATCAACACATCACGTGAACGTGAGGCTCACAAAGGGAGTGAACACTGAATGGGAGCATAGCTCACTTTGGCAATAAGAGAGCACATATGCATATGCACGATGCTTTGAAATGACCAGATAATTACCATGAACAGCAAATGTATTTACAAAGGTGCATGGTGTAAACAGTGATTGAACATCTGTGACCCAGAAGTGATGTCAAAGTTTCTTAAATTTTCTTGTCTTGGTGCATCCCCGACATTCAGAGCAGAGATGGGGGCAGCCTGCTGACTGCTACACCCTGTTGACTGTGATGATTTTAGCGGGTGTCCTCTAGAAGGCTGAGACCTGGAGGGCCCCAGCCTGCTTTCGATTTACTGCTGTGGGGTAGGTGCACCCTCCTACCCTGTACAGCTGGAGGTGATGGGGTCATAAGCAGAGGGAATTGGGAATGACTGGATACTCTCGGAGTCACCTGTGTGAATGGCCCCAGGCTCTCCAGTTGCAGGTCCTTCTCTCTATGGGTGCCGGAGGGCCCCATTCTGACACCCTGAGGAGAAGGGGCATCTGGAGAGAGGTTAAGGTGCCCCACCCCCTCGCCTGGCCATTGATGGATCCCACCAATGTCTATAGCGATGGAGTGCAGGTCCGAGCGCAAATGAAGCAGGATCTGCTGGACTAAAGTCTCCAAGGCGGCCACCACCCATGGTGACCTCTAGGCTCTCGCATGTTGGAGGCACAACATCAGACAGAACTTGGACAAACTCCTCCAACCATTGCTCTAGTTTGTTGACTGCCTCTCAAATCTCTACTTGATTTTCTGCCACCCCCAGCATGTGTGACTTGAGGGTTTCCAGAGATTCATCATCTGACTTGGACACAACGGGCGGCTGTTCTTCAGCAGTCCTCCAAGTGCCAGAGACCTGGGCTGTCACTGCCCTTGACTGCTGTGGAGACATGTCTGTGAGGTGTTCTCCAGAAAGTGACCCTGAGCTTATTCTTGAACTATGACCCACCAAAGTGTGTTCCTCTGTGCTAATGGAGGGTGCAGATGAATGCAGTGATGGCTCTTCAGTGAATGCATCCTCATCATCTTCCTCAGAGGTGGGCTGGGGGCTGGAGCTTATGTTGGCTCTGCTGCTCTGTCTGGACCTGCTGCTGCCTAAAAGAGAGAGAAGATAGATTTAGTTTATGAACAGGCTGAGTACAATATTGTATGTCACTCACTGAGAGTGTCTTGACTAAGACCTCCCTCAAGAAGCTTGACACCGTCCAGGACACAGCAGCCCACCTGATTGGCACCCCGTACACAAACACTCACTCCCTCCACCACCAATGCACAGTGGCAGCAGTGTGTACCATCTACAAGATGCATGACAGAAACACACCAAGGCTCCTTGGACAACACCTTCCAAACCCATGACCACTACCATCTAGAAGGACAAGGGCAGCAGATAGATGGGAACACCACCACCTGGAAGTTCCCCTACAAGCCACTCACCATCCTGATTTGGAAATATATTGCCATTCCTTCACTGTCACTGGGTCAAAATCCTGGACCTCCCTCCCTAACAGCACTGTGGGTGTACCTACACCACAGGGACTGCAGCAGTTCAAGAAGGCAGCTCACTACCATCTTCTCAAGGGCAATTAGGGATGGACAATAAATGCTGGCCTAGCCAGAAAAACCCAGATCCCTTGAATGAATTTTTAAAAATGTGATCAACTCATGGAGGGCTCATCCGATAAAGCTCCTGTATGTTGGCCGTCCCACCTCCAGTATAGGATCTATCCCTCTTGTTGGTATCGCAAAGAGATTAATGTCTATAATGTTATTAGAAATTATTTTTTAAAATAAGGTTTAGTGATGTCTGTGTTTATGTACGTGTATGTATGTGTGTCTTAATTGGATTAAAGCCAGCCGGTCTAGAGGCTTTGAGGTACAGCAAGAAGTAGGTTTGAAATGGTAATTAGATAAACATGGGGAAGTTTAGAACCAGAGGTGTCAAGGAGGCAATTTGCATTTTTAAGTAAACCATTCAAAAGAATGGGTAGAATCTTGCACCTAGCTAGAAGACGCCAATCAATGTGTTTATTTTTTCAGCTTACTAGTAAAATTGATAGAACGAAAGGATGTTAATGTTAGAAGAGGTAAAATTAAAAGCCTAGTGATACAATGGAAAATTTACATTCAAAGAGAAAGATATGTATAAAGCAGAAAAGAGATTGTGCGTAAGCAGAGGCATTTTAAGATCCAACAAATGTGAGAATCCTCAAGCTGCTGTCTGCAAGGACCCAGAGCTGAAAGAAACCCATTTTGAATGCGGCTGTCCAGGGTGTGCTCTGCCAGGCATCTCTTTAAATCAATGAATTTTACTGTTGTCTTAATGGAGGTGTAACTGAGAGATTATTAGGGGATTTTTGTAGATACATCTGTCTACAAAATTACTACTATAGCATATGTTTACAATCTTTCTTGTATTAATAAATGTTTAATTCAGTTTTATAAAAACCCTATTGAGACTCAGTGGTCTTATTACTATTGAATTCAAAGCCTGCATCGCAAAACATACAAATTGCAAAATGGGTTCTTACAGTTGTTTCAAGTTTCCCTCTGGGATTTGAGCAACTCGGCCTTTTACCATCGGCTGTGTCATAATATTTTGGGCAAGCTTGGCCTGCATAAAGACAAATAGATGAAATGTGATGAGAAGGGATGAAGCAGAGGTTGAGAAGCATGCATACCTCCTGTGCATGTTGAGCCCATCCCAGTAAGGCCTGAGGATGGAGTTCGTGCAGCACAATAGATGAGATGCTGGTGGTGTTAAAGTGTCCGTGCGACAATCAGTGTCCCCCGCTATTATTGTGTGAGGTCCCTGACAGTGTAACCCTTTGGGCGCATGATGCCATGATGACAGTGAGATTGGAGTAAGTTGAAAGTTGACTTACCCTGGCGGAGCGGATCAGATCATTCATCCATTCATCCTCTTCCTGCACTGGATGGCTTTTCTCAGGTGGGTGCCTAGACAGCTGACTGCCCTTTCAACCACGTCTGCGGCCGACGAGATGAGACTGTTAGGCCTCCTGTGGCCATCCCTGGTGTAGCCAACATCCCGGTGCTGCTGGACCCCATGCATTACAGCCTCAAGGAAGCCATTGCTGAACCTTGGTGCAGCCTGCTTCTTGGGTTCAGCTATCTTGAGAGGTTTCCTGAGGTCAGCAGGGCTGGAGAGAGTGAATGTGTGCGTTCGGGTGACCTTTAAATATGGTGTCCGGATATTCGAATCCATTAGGTAACAGCGGAGCGGATGAACTGATTCAAGCTGCCCATGTGATTGTGGGAAGCTACTTGCCAATGCATAATTAATGAGCTTCTGAGCGTGAAATCGGGCGTGATTTCCCACCTCGCGGGACCAGCAGGAACACATCGCGAAACCCACCCACCCACCACGGCACTTAGTTTCCAAAATGGAAAATTCTGCCCATTAACTCTGTTTCCCCCCACAGATGCTGCTTAACTTACTGAGTATTTCCAATCTGGGCATCCTCTGGTGTTTCACTCCCCTTCTCCACTGAAATCGCATATGCAAAAGCTTCTCATTTGCTCGTCAAGCTGTTGGTCTTCAAGCTGCAAGAGAGTGGGGACAGCGAGCCTTTGTTAGGTTTTCAGTGATGTTCATGTAGGCCAACTGTTGTCAGTCAACAGGCTTCTGTACGTTCTGCTACTCCTATCAACCAAATATGGCTGCATAACAAACCACTATAGGAGACTGGTGAATGTCCCATAAGACAGTGTAAAATTTTAAGAATCTGTTCAATAACAATAAAGCACATAAGTTCCTCATTAGTGTTGAAACCTACAAAGTTCGAAAAATGCACTTCACCATTCCAGGATATTGTGTAAGAGCATCATGCCAGTTTCTGTGCATGAGATAATTTCTGCCATCCCATATTTAGTGCTGCAAAAGCTTGACTCACACAAATGAAAATGTCACCATTGCAGAAGGTAGACGGGTGCCCAGAACATTACACAAACATGTCTGGTATTATTAAAAAGTCTTGCATTATGTTCTTGAGAAGTAACAAAGTAGGTTGGTGGTTTGGATTAAAATAATTTTACTTCAGCATAAAAAGCAATTTACAAGCACAGTATTAACAGCAGACAGCACAATTGAAATTAGCATGTGTTCTGCTCATTGTACTAATGAAGAGAAGAAGTTGATTATCCTTGTATGCTATTTTTCTTTAGCAAGTGGACTTTTCTCTTTTCTCTCCAATTGGTTCTTTTACTGCACATTGCACATCAGGGAGGGGGAGAGTTACCTGAATGCTTTGTACCAGGAAGCAGGCACACTACTTAGGATAGGGTCTTGATTTGGTTAGTGGTCAGGGACAGGAGGGTGTGACTGCAAGTGAGGCAGCTAAGGGGACACAGAGGGCAGGAGTGCAGGAGTCTCAGCCTTTGCAATTGTCCAATAGGATTGAGGTTCTCTTAGCTTGTTTGGATGAGAGTGAGGGCCGCAAAGTGGATGAACAACAAACTTATATGGCACCGGAGGAAGCCATCCAAGTGGGGGAGCAAAAAGGAATGTAGTGGTAGAAGGGGGCAGGATAGTGAGGAGGATTGTTCTCTGCAGTTAAGAGCAGGAGTCCAGGCGGCTGTGTTGCCTCCCAGTGCCAGGGTTCAGGACATCTGCTCAGGGCTGGGGAGAAACTCGCATTGGGAGGGAGAGAATCCAGTTTTCATGGTCCACGTAGGTACAAACAATATAAGTAGAACTAGGAAAGAGGCTCTGCATAGAGAGTATGAGGAGCTAGGCACTAAATGCAAAAGCAGAACCTCCAAGGTTATGATACCTGGATTATTATCTCATCCATATGCAAATTGGCATAGGGTACATAAAGTTAGAGAGATGAATACGTGGCTCAAAGACTGGTGTGGGAGAAGTGTGTTCCAGTTCATGGGGCACTGGCCCTAGTTGTGGGAAAAGTAGGGACTGTACCATTGGGACAATCTATTCTTGAACCATGCTGGAACAAGTGTTCTTGTGAGCCTCATAACTATGGAAGTAGAGAGGGTTTTAAACTAAATAATAGAGGAAAGAGATCAAATTTGGAAAGATGTGGTAAATCAAAGAGTAGAGACAAGGCAAGAAAGAAAGTTATTAATGTGGGAAATGATAGATAGGGACAGAGTGTACATGGACTACAAATCTAAGAGTAAATCAGGAGGTAAAGCTAGAGTTTACAAAAGTAATAAAAGGACAAAACTAAAGGCTCTGGGAATCGTCCCAGATTAGCATCAAGTAGCCGGCTGCAATGGTGAGTTTTCACGCTGTATCGTCCCCATTCCCGAGAAATGTGCCATTTCGATGGTGGGCAGGATCTCATTTGCTCATCATGCCATCACCTCGCCACTTTATCACACTAGGCGCCATATTTAAAGTGTAGCCTCGTGCACCCCTCTCAGCCCAGGATTGCTCCACAGAAGACATGGCCCCTAAAGGCAAGAAAATTGCAGCCCCTTGAATTAGTAAAGCATCCCTCAAGAACCTTTTGGACTCCGTGGAGGCTCACCACGATGTTCTCCACCCCCACTCTGGCAGCAGGAATGCCAGCAATATTGCCACTCTGGCTTGGGAGGCAGTGGCAGCAACGGTCAGTGCCAACGCCCTGCAAAAGAGGACAGCCACCTATTGTTGCAAGAGGATGAATGATCTCTTCCGTTCCCCCAAGGTAAGTCACTCTTCTCATCACTCTCAGCTCACACACTCACAAACCTATCACACACATCTGCAGGGTCCTCACACATGGCCAGTTCAAGGGACACCGCCATTCACTCTGTCACACACATTGTCCTCATCCCATCCATGGGACCACTCACCACCCACAAATTCCTAGCATACTTATCATCTGGCCTGGCAGGTGTCCTGCTTGCGCTCTCCCCATCTGTATTCATGCAGGACAAGCTGGCACACAACAAGAGGGAGAGGCCGCAGAGGTCGTGGAGGAATGCTGGAAATCAAGGTCCTCATGGACTTTGAAAATAGAGTAACCCAGCTAGCTGGCAAAGGTCTGGACCATTCTTGTGCTGGCAGTGAGGTCAGCGGTGCTCTTCCAAGTGAGGATAAAGCGAATGCAGTGCAACATCCATCAGATAACCATGCTGTGAGTGAGTTCCACTGTTCTGCAATCCCCTGCCATGCACTAATTATCTCTCCTTGCTTTTGCAAGCACATCTGGGAAATAGCCGATGGAGTCCATGACCCAGGACTTCCAATCAGGCCCTGAAGAAACTTCTAAAGAGGAATTTTAAGGCAGCTTCATTGAAGACCTGTCACAGCGTTCACCCACACCCTACACCAGTGCAGAGACACATACCTCGGTGGGACCTAACATTAGAGTAGCCTAGGGGTCACAATCTGGTGAGCACATTGCACTGTCTGACCCACTGCAAGTGGCAGCAGGGACTTCCCAGGTCTCCGGCACTTGGAAGACCACAGGAGACCAGAAATCTGCTGAGTCCAAGTCAGATGACAAGCCTCCAGCTCAGCTTACATGAGTTGCTGGAGCTGCAAAGGCAAGTTTGGGAACATCAGGAAGGGATGTCCGCTGCACTCCTCAGATTGTAAGCACGATGGAAGAGTCGATCCGTCTTCAGTCTGAGGTGATAATGCCATCTTGCCAATGCACCAAGGTCAACACTGGTAGGATTGCAGCAGCCATGGAGACTTTGGTCCAGGACATTGCTCCTGCACTCTGCGCAGGCTGAACTCCATCACTGGCGCCAAAGTTGGCCTCCAACAGTGTGCACTCGAGAGGGGTGCAGGGCAGTTCAGTCTCACTCCAGCTTCCCCTTCTCCTCGAGGAGTCAGCCAGGGGCCAGCGGGTACACATAGGGAGGAGGAGCAGCAGCTCAACACCCCAGGGCCATCCACCCAGGTGACTCAAGAAGTGCCCAGCCCATCCGAATCCCCTCTTCCTGTGATCCCAGCAACTCCAGGTCCACAAAACGACAAGGGTGCCACAGCCACATGGCAGGTCCCCAAAAGCAGGCTGGGTTGTCCAGGACTCTGTCCTCTAGAGGACACCCGTCAAGGTCATCACAGACAGGATGTAGCAGTCAGCAGGCTGCCTCCACCTCTGCTGTGGATGTCGGGGGAGCACCAAGACGGAGCAACAGGGTTAGGAAGGCTAAAAAGATGTAGTTGCACAGCCTGGTCACAGATGTTAATCCCTTGTACATAATGTTCACGGTTGTAAATAAACTCCCAAGAATGTCTCCCTGCCTATAGCTCCTTGTTATGATGAGCAGTGTTCATGTCACTCAGATGTGAAACCTTGGTTCCTGCACAAGATAAAGGCTGGTGTCTCTGTCCAGAGCCTCTTCCCTGTGCTTTGTCCGGCTTCACACTCCCTGAGCACGTTGGGGATGCCTGCAACTCAATGGAGCTTGTCACTGCTGCCAGAATGTCGTGGGCAGGCACCACAGAGTTCCATCATTCTCTCTGTGCGCTCTCAGCATCTTTAAGGAGGGGCTGGCCCCCATCTCGTCAGCATCTATGACCGGTGACGCTGTGCTCCTGAAGGAGTCAGGTGCTGAAGGCTGACTAAAGATCAGATGCATTTAAAGTTTCATGGCTGTGTCTCCATGATAT
Organism: Carcharodon carcharias; assembly: GCF_017639515.1. Lineage (NCBI taxonomy): Eukaryota > Metazoa > Chordata > Chondrichthyes > Lamniformes > Lamnidae > Carcharodon > Carcharodon carcharias. The sequence goes on from NC_054470.1 coordinate 6,857,682, forward strand.
GACCCTGATCACAGAGCGCAAGTGAGCTGCCCTTGGCCAGACAGGAGTCAGACATTCTCAAAGGCTGTGTGAAGATCTATGGAGTGTCCTCACTGCATGTTGTCATCATCCTCCTGCAATTGAGCAACTATTAGGGCCTCCGCTGTGTTTCCATGACAGAGGTCTTATCAACAGAGTGTATGTGTGCTGCCATCAGCCAGTCTGGAGTCAAATGGTCACATATGCAACGTGAGGATCAATGATGTCTCCTCACTGCATGTTGTCATCATCCCCCACAATTCTAGCAGCTATGAGGGCCTCCTAAGGATGTCTGCCTCATCTGGCCAGTGCGATGGCCTCATTGCGTTCAGCACTGCCTTCGAGGACCTCCTCACCCTCATCCCCATCAACGTTCTCCTCATCAGAGGAGATGTACAGCTCCTCCATCTCCTCCTCAGCCAGCTCTTCTCCCAGTTGCACACCAGGTTGTAAAGGGCACAGCAGGCAACAACGATGCATGACAGGCTCTGTGGACTATATTGCAGAGCTCCACCAGACGGGTACAGGCACCAGAACCTCATTTTCAGCATCCCAATGGTTTGCTCCACCGAGGTGTGAGCTGCAGTATGAACCTCATTGTAGCTTCGCTCAGCTGCAGTATGAGGCCCCCGCACAGGTGTCATCAGCCACGTTCTCTGTGGGTCGCCATTGGCCCTGAGGAGTCAACCCTGCAGCCTCTGTGGATCCTGGAAGACAACAGGGGTCTGAGACCTGCTAAGGATGTAGGTGTCATGGACACCCTCTGGGAACTGTGCACACATCTGCAGGATGTATTTGTGGTGGTCGCACACCAGATCACCATTCAGCGAGTGGAAGCCCTCGCAGGTGTTGTAGTCGACCGCTTGTTGCCACGGAGATCTGAGATCCATGTGAGTGCAGTTGATGGCATGCAGTACCTGTGAGAAACTTGAAATCTGGGCAAATCCCAGCGCTCGTTCCTCCTGGCTTTTCTGGTACAGGGCGAAATGCACAAAGGTGTGGCCTTCACAAAGACGGCATCTGTGACCTCATGGATGCACTAGTGAGTGGCGGCTTGCGGTATCTCACAGATGTCACCTGTAGAACCCTGAAGGGAGCCACTGGCATGAAAATTGAGCAATGCAGTCGCTTTCACGGCCACCAGCAGTGGATGCCCACCATGTCCCTGTGGCGCCAACTCCTGCAGTAACTGGCAGGTGTGACCGACCAGTTCCCTAGACACGTGCAGTCTTCAGCGACACTGGTTGTCAGTCAGTTGCAGGAATGAAAGGCAGCGTCTGTAGACCCTGGGTCTAGCTAGGCACCGACCAGAGATGGCTCGCTGTGGCTCTTCTGTGGCGTGTGCTGGAGCCCCAGCTGCCCTTTCTTCCAGAGGATGCTGCTCCTCCCTTTCCGCAGCCAAGCATCTCCCTCACTCTCTTCTCAGTCGTCTCTGCTCTCTGTACGCCACGAGGCATACAGCTAGTTCACCAGGCTCCATGCTGTTGATGCACTCCTCCTGCAGTGTGAAAGAGAGAGATGCGTGGGTTAGCATGGGTGTACTAAGAGCCTCTCTTGGTTAAGTCTGAAGGCCCCTTAACGCATCCTGGAGAGTGCTGGCCACCACTTGGATGGCCAGAGATTAATGAGCTGCATGGCTGCCCGAAACCCCACCCACCTCCACCCTACTCCACCTGGCTGATTAGTGGTAGCCTTGCCCATTGGACTGCAGGCTGTGCTCTCAGCTCAGGCACAGGCATTCTGCTAACCCGCACTGCAAGGCTGCACTGTTAGCTTGAACCATGGGGGAGACTGGTCCAAACCGGGATGCTGACATTGCAAGGGGCTGTGAGCATCTCCACCAGTGACTGCTCCATGACCAGCTTTAGCAAGGAGATTGTACAATGTGCCCAGTTGTCCAACTGTTCTGCAGACCACTCAAATGCTCATTAGTTTGCAGCCTGTGCCCGAGGGGTGAAAAGCTCTGGAGCGCTTGGTGGCACCTTCATGACTCTGCATTGCTTGAGTGGGCAGATAAGCTAGAGGCCTGACTCCAATCATAACAACATGGCTGTACCTGAACTGTCTCAGCTGCAGAGGGATGGTCACTTTATACAAGGTTTCCCAAATGCATGGCCACGTCTCTCCCCCCATCCCATACTTGCTTGTGCACTGCCCTCAACTGCAATGCAGCCCTTCCACCCCTGCCAAACATGCCTTGACCACAGTGCTGCCCTCGCACCACCCCCCCCCCACAACCCCACGGCCAAAGTCGCATCAACCTTGAAGTCCAAAAGACGACCCTGGTAAGCACTGCGCAACCTTACTGTGCACTCACCTCCAAATTCCCCTTATAGTGCAGCCCTCCAAGTGCACAGCTTAGATATGCTGTTGTGAAACACACTGGCAGATGATCCAGCGTGGGGTGGGGGTGGGGAATGATTCCGGTGAGCTGGGCCTATAATAATATCCAGATGTATTACAATGAAGTTCCCAACGTCCGATGATGGGAAGCGCGGCCCGCCATTGATTGTTGGAGTGGACGACTGCAAATTGGTTTCATGAAGTCGTGAAACCCGATGTTTGGCCTTCTTGCCATATTACCCGCTGATGCCACCAGCAGGCATGAACAGCTCTACCATCTGTATTTGAATGCACGTAGCATTCAAAACAAAACAGATGAATTGATAGGACAAATAGAAATACATAAGTACAATCTGACAGCCATCACACAAACATGGTTGCAGGGTGACATAGATTGGAACCTGTATATTGAAGGGTAAGTGACAGTTAGGAAGGACAAGAAGCTAGGAAAAGGTGGAGGGGTGGTTCTGTTAATTAATGATGATATTTGCACATCAGAGAGGGATTATCTAAGTTCAGGAAACCAGCATGTAGAAACAGTGTGGGTAGAGAGGATAAATGATAAAGGCAAGAAATCACTTGTGCGAATGGTGTACAGGCCCCCTAACTATAACCATACAGTATGACAAGGTATTAAGGAAGAAATAATGGGAGCCTGTCAAAAATGTACAGCGATAATCATAGGGGATGTTAATCTACATATGGAAAAATCAGATGGGCAAAAGTAGCCTAGATGAGGAATTCATAGAATGTTTTCAGGATAGTTTCTCAGAACAGCATGTTCTGGCACCAACCAAAGAACAGGCTATACTAGACTTGGTATTGTGCAATGAGATAGGATTAATTAATTATCTCATATTGAAGGTGCCCCTAGGTAGCAGCGATCATAATATTATTGAATTTTACATTCAGTATGAGGGAGAGAAGAGTGGGTCCAACACCAGTGTTTTAAACCTAAATAAGGGCAATTATGAGGGCATGAAAGCATAGCTAGCTAAAGAGAACTGGAAAACTTAGCTAAAGGATAGGTCAATAGAAATATATTTAAAGGAATATTTCAGAATACACAGATTAGATACATTCTAATGAGAAAGAAAAATTCCAAGGGGAGGATGCATTATCCATGGTTAACTAAAAAAATTAAAGATAATCTCAAATTAAAGAAAAGGCATATTATTGCACAAAGATGAGTGGCATGTAAGAAGATTAGACAGAATGTAAGGATGACCAAAAGATTGATAAAGAAGGAGAAATTAGAGTAAAGAGAAAGCTAGCTGGAAATAGAAAGATAGATAGTAAAGTTTCTATCGATATTTTAAAAAGAAAAGAGTTAATAAAGTAAGCATTGGTCCTATAGAGAATGAGTCTGTGGAATTAATAATGGAAAATAAGGAAAAGGCAGATGAATTGAACTAGTATTTTGTGTCAATCTTCACTATAGAGGATACAAGTAACATCCCAAAAATAGTTATAAATTAGGAAATGGAAGCGAGGGAAGAACACAGAGAAAATTAAATCACCAGGGAAGTGGTACTGATAAAATTGATGGAATTGTGAGTTGACAAGCGCCCGGGTCCTGACTGACTTCATCCTAGGCTCTCAAAAGAAGTGGCTAGTGAGATAGTTGATGCATTGGTTTTAATTTTCTATAATTCCCTAGGTTCAGAGAAGGTTCCATTAGATTGGAAAAAAGCGAATGTAACTCCTTTATTCAAAAAGGGAGAAAGACAGAAAGTAGGAAACTACAGGCCAGTTAGCTTCACATCTGTCATAGGGAAAATGTTAGAAGCTGTTATCTTAGACGTTATAGTAGAACGGTTGGAAAAATTCAGCACAATTAGGTAGCATCAACATGGTTTTGTGCAAGGAAAATCATGTTTACCCAATTTACTGGAGTTATTTGAAAAAGTAACATATGCTGTGGATAAAGGGGAACCAGTAGATATGGTAGATATACTGTATTTAGATTTCCAGAAGGCATTTGATAAAGTGATAGGTTATTGCGAAAAATAAAAGCTCGTGGTGTATGGGGTAACATCTTAGCATGGATAAAAAATTGGCTAGCTAATAAGAAACAAAAGGTAAGCATAAATGGGTCATTTTCTGGTTGGCTAGATGTAACAAGTGGTGTGCCATAGGGATCTGTGCTGGGGCCGCAAATTTTTACGATTAATATCAATGAAGGGATGAAGGGACCAAAGGTATGGTTACTAGATTTGCTGAATACACGAAGATAGGTAGGATAGTAAGATGTGAAGAGAACACAAGGAAGCTACTAAGGGTTATAGATAGGTTAAGTGAATGGGCAAAGACCTGGCAAATGGAGTAAAATGTGGGAAAGTGTGAAATTGACTATGTTGGCAGAAAAAATTAAAAAGAAGCATATTATCTAAATGTTGAGAGACTGCAGAGCTCTGAGATGCAGAGATATCTAGGTGTCCTAGTGCATGAATCGCAAAAGGCTAGTATGCAGATACGGCAATAAATTAGGGAAGCTAATAGAATGTTACCATTTATTGCGAGGGGAATTGAATACAAAAGTAGGGAGGCTATGCTTCAATTGTACAGGACACTAGTGAAACCACATTTGGAGTACTGTGTGCAGTATTGGTCTCCTTATTTAAGGAAGGATGTAAATGCTTTGGAAGCAGTTCAGAGGAGGTTTACCAGAATAATACCTGGCTTGGGCTGGTTGTCTTATGAGGAAAGGTCGGACAGGCTAGGATTGTATTCGCTGGTGTCTAGAAGAGTACGAGGCGACTTGATTGAAACATATAAGATCCTGAGGCGTCTTGACAAGGTGGATGTGGAGAGGATGTTTCCTCTTGTGGGAGAATCTAGTTCTAGAGCCCACTGTTTGAAAATAAGGAGTCACCCATTTAGGACAGAGATGAGGAGAATTTGTTTCTCTCAGAGGGTTGTGAGCCTTTGGAACTCTCTTCCTCAAAAGGTGGTGGAGGCAGAGTCTTTGAATATTTTTACGGCAGAGATGGATAGATTCTTGATAAGTAAGGGGGTAAAAATAAAAAGGAAATATTATCTAAATGGTGACAGTTTATTTACGAGTAACTGCCCAGTTTGCAAGGTTGCTAATACTAAGTTACATTTCTCCTCAATGTTAGCTACACGCCACAGTTTGATATCATCAGCAAACATTGATACTGAGTTATTTGTTCCCAAGTCTGAGTCATTACTGCAAATTGGAAATTATTCCACAAGGACCAGTGTTGGGGCCACAAATAATTCATAATTTGCAGTAATGACATGAACTTTGGAACAAATAACTCAATATCAACGTTTGCTGGTGACATCAAACTGTGGTGCATAGCTAACATTGAGGAATATTACAACTTAATATTAGAAACCTTGCAAACTGGGCAGTTCAGTGGGAATAAATTGTCACGTAGATGAATCTGAGAAGAAGCACTTTGGTAGAAAAAAATAAAGGTGAGCCACACTTTAGAAAATTGGGGGTAGGCAGGAATGTGGAGTTGAGGTTACAGTCAGGTCAGGCATGATCTTACTGAATGGCAGAGCAGGCTCGAATGGGTGAATGGCCTACTCCTGCTGCTAATTCGTATGTTCATAAATTCATATATTGCCTTATACGATAATCTCTAGACTAATTCCTAGTGTCTTATTTATGCAGTGTGCATCGGCATCCTTCAACCACCCTGTGATTACTGCAGCAGTTGCACTGTCCTTGTTGTAAAAGTCACAGTCTGAAAGTTTCTATTGGCAGGACTTCAAGTTTCAGCCCCTTGTTTAGTAAACAGGTCAATCTTAAACACACTGACTGTTGCTAGGATAATCTTCATCTCTTCATCTCCACCCCTCTCTCATGTCAACATCTGGTGTGCCAGTTCACATGCAATCATTGCGATAATGGGCTGAATTTCCCCAAATTCGGGCAGGGTTGTGTGGGGGGTGGGTAGGAGCGAGCGCCCCAATCGGGTCCTCAGGGAGATTTGCTTAACTTGTAAACATCTGAATAAAGTAATTAAAAACTCTTAAGACATGTCCCCTCATGTGACAGTGTCACATGAACTGGGGACATGTCAATAAATTTTTAAAATAATCTTTATTGCATTTTTAAACACTTCATGAAACCTCATCCCGCCCGTGGATGAGGTTCCATAAAAAAATGCAATGGCCGCCTTGGCTCTTCGCCTGCCCCCCCAGGTTGGACGGGCAGCTCATTTAATTATATCAATTAGTTTGTAACAGGCCTTAATAGGCCTTTGACAGTTTGGTGGGTGAGCGGCTGACTCGGTTGTGAGTCCGCCAAACTGAAAATCTAAGTGTCGCATGGTGGTCACCAAGCGTCATTTTATGTGTCAGCGAGTGAGCCCCACCCCCGCTCACTGACTGGAAAATTCTTTCCAATAGCTCATTCCCCAGAGCGAAAAAACAATAAAAACTGGAAAATGAGAATACTAGTCCGAGCTGGTCTTGTGTACCTTAAAATGGAACACCAGTAAAAACTGGGAAATAAGAATATTGGTCCGAACTGGTCTTGTGTACCTTAAAATGGAATACCAGTAACAACTGGGAAATAAGAATACTGGTCCGAACTGTTTTTTTCCTTCTGGGCTATTATCAGTGTACTCTTGCTTTGGATGAAGCAACCTTGAATTCTTTCAGAATATCAGAAAACTCCCGGTTTCCATCACACCTGCTGCAAAGTCAGGCATTTCCTTGAAAAAAATATCTGTCAGAGACTAAACCCATGAGTACTAATAGATAAGTCAGTATAATGCCAGCATTTTCACCATTGCAGAAGCAATAGGAAACTATTCAACTTGAATGTTTTGAATTTTTAGATGTTTCTGAAAGACTGGACGTGGATGGTAAATGGAAAGTTACAACATTTAAGACCAGTGTGAAGATGTCTACTTATGTAACTGCTTTTGCTATTTGTGACTATGATTACATTAACACAACTTTCAATGACATAGAGGTAACTATCAATGATCTTAATATTTATTATTTCTAGGAGTGTTATTTGTATTTTTTTCCTTTAGAAATTTTAACTCTGCTGTATTGACTATATCATATTTAATTCAAGTTGAAAATAAATTAGGTTAATGGAAAGACATGTTTCTGAACTAGTTTAGCAGCTTTTAAATGGAAGTCATTTTGAGGAAAACTTAATAAAGAAAAAAAACTGGATTTATAAAGATTAGCACACGTGGAGTAAGGGAATAAATAGCTGAATGGATAACAACTTGGGGCTAAAATATGGAAAACAGAGAATATTGGTAAAGAGTAGCTATCCAGACTGGAAGAAGGTAGAAATTATTCTTCCACAAGGATCAGTGTTGGGGCCAAAAATAATTCATCATTTGCAGTAATGACTCTAACTTGGGAACAAATAACTCAATATCAATGTTTGCTGATGACATCAAACTGTGGTGTGTAGCTAACATCGAGGAGAAATGCAACCTAATATTAGAAACCTTGCAAACTGGGCAGTTAAGTGTAAAGAAACTGTCAAATAGATGAATCTGAGATGATGCACTTTGGTGGAAAAGAACATAGAGATGAGCCACACTTTAGAAAATAAGAAACTGAATGGATTAGAGGGCTAACATGATCAATTGGGATACAGGCAAACAAATTAAAGGCAGCATCAGAGGTTAGCAAAGCAATTAAAATGCTAACAGCACTGGTATTAATTCTAGAGGTGTAGAATTCAAAATTAATAAGCTATGTTGCATAGTAACATGGTCAGGTTGCACTGAGAATTGTCCACTGTCTGCTGTTTGTACTATAGAAAAGACTGCAGATACTCAAGCACAAAAGTCTAAGCTGAAACCCCAGTGCAATACTGAGGGAATGCCACATTTCTGGAGGTACCATCTTTCTGATGAGAAGTTAAACCAAGCTCTCTCAGGTGGACATAAAAAATCCCCTGACACAATTTTAAAGAAGAGCAAGTAGTTACCCCTGGGATTCTGGCCGATATTTATCCCTCAATTAACATCAAATACACAAATTATCTGCTCATCATCACGTTGCTTGTGGGATTATGCTGTGCACAAATTGGCTGCCATGTTTACTACATTGCAAAAGTGACTACACTTCAAAAATACTTCTTTGGCTGTTAAGCACTTTGAGGAATCCTGAGGTCATAAAAGGTGCTACATAAATGTAAGTCTTCCATTCATCAAAAAAGACAGAGAAAGTGCAAAATAGGATAGGACCAAAACTGAGACACTACAGCTTTGGGGAAAGAGTGAATAGGTTGAGGATGTTTTCTTTAGAAAGAGAAGACTTAGAAGACTTGATCGAGACTTTTAAAATGATGACCTGAACTTTTGTAAAGATGGAGACCTCTCTGTCATTATGAAAGTGGCAGTGGAGGCCCAAATCGGGAAGTCCTTGCCACCGAACATGGCACCTACCATTTTCTCAGCGGGGTGGGGAGAATGAGGGCAGGGTGCAATGCATGAATCTGTGGTTCATGGAGGGAGCTACATGTGTTAAAGTGCAGCTGCCTCAGCTGATCTGATTTTTGCTGATGGGATATGCACTTTAAATGTGCTCAGAGAAGGTCTAAAGCTGCCAGAGTTCTTTGGAGAGGTAGAGTACCCTTTTCGAAATGACCCTGGGACACCTTTGAGAGAGGTCAGGTGCCCTTAAGGAGAGGGTAAGGTAGCCTTTTGGATATGGTCCCAGGACACTTTTGGGGGAGGTCAAGTTCACTTTGGGATTGTTAAAATTAGGCATGAATGTGTATATAAAGTGCTTAAACTCATTGGAACCGTTAAGCTCATTTGAACTATAAAAAAGGAGCTTTCTACCTTCAAGGCTTTAAAAATCCTCCTCTTTAAATATTTAGGAACATAGGAGTAGGAGTAGGTCACTCGTCCTTTTGAGCCTGTTCTGCCATTCAATAAAATCATGGCTGATCTGATTGTGGTCTCAATTCCACTTTCCTATCTGTCCCGATAACCCTTTACTCCTTTGTCTATCAAAAATCTGTCTAACTCAGTCTTGAATAAGATCAAAACCCAATCTCCACTGTTCCCTGGGTAGAGAAATCCATTTACTAATGACCCCCTGAGAGAAAGAATTCTCCTCATCTCCGTCTTAAACGGGAGACCTCTGACTTTTAAACTGTGTGCCTTGGTTCTAGTCTCCCCCACAAGTGGAAAAATCCTCCCGGTATCTGCCCTACCAAGTCCCCCCAGAATCAAATGTGTTTCAATAAGATCACCTCTTATTCTTCTAAACTTCAATGGGTATAGATCCAACTTGTTCAACCTTTCTTCATAGACTAAGCCCCTCATTCCCAGGAATGAGTCAAGTGCACTTTCTCGGTACTGCTTCTAGCACAGTTATATCTTCTTTCAAATAAGGAGACTAAAACTACATAGTATTCCAGATGTGGTCTTACCATTGTGATGAACAGCTACAGCACAATTTTCCTACTTTTATATTCCATTCCCCTTACAATAGATGCCAACTTTCCATTTGCCTTCCTAATCACTTGTGGTATCTGCATTCTAACTTTTTGTGAATCACGTACCAAGACCCCCAGCTCTCTCTGTACTACCATGTTCTGCAATCTCTCTTCATTTAGATAGTATGTTCCTTTTCTATTCTTCCTGACAAAGTGGACAACTTCACATTTTCTCACATTATACTCCACCTATCTGTCAATTTTTTTTGCTCACTCATTTAACCTGTCCATATCCCTTTGCAGGCTGTCTACCTCACCTTGACAATTTACTTTCCTACCTTTCTTGGTGTCATCAGCAAATTTAGCTACCATATATTTGGTTCCTTCATTCAAAACTAAGGGCCATAAAAGTAAGGTAGTTATTAATATATCCAATAGGGGAATAGGGAGGAGTTTCTTTTACTCATGAGTTTTTAGAATTCGGAACTCACCACTTGAGGAAGTGGATGAGGCAAATAGATTAGATTCTTTCCAAAGGGAATGGAAAGATATGCTGAAAGCTGAGATGAGAAAGCTAGAATGGGAGGAGCCATATGTGAAATACAAACATCAGCACCCACAAGTTGGGCCAAATGACCTGTTTGGGGGCAGTATATTCGGTGTAATTCTATGCAATATTGTGCCTGTCACCACTTCAGGGCGTCCATGCGATTTCCAAACAATGAAGTAATGTTGAAATGTTGTCCCTGCTGTAATGTAGGAAATGTGAGAAGTTTGAATTACTAGAGATAACAAATCAGTCAGCAAGGGCAGAGAATTACATCAACTGGAGGGAGGAGATGGTCCTAAGTTTTAATATGAAACCAAAATTTTAATTAAAAATTATTTATAAATGCTGTACTTTAAATTCAACAACTTTTTCAGATTCGCATTTGGGCTGATAAAGCAGCCATATCAAAAGGTGAAGCTGATTATGCATTAAATATAACAGTTCCAATACTTGCATACTTTGAAGAGTATTATAATGTGAGTTACCCCCTCCCCAAATTAGGTAAGTCACTTATTTGTATACTCTTATCCTATGATTCTAAGGCCAACTGCAACATAAACTAAAATGTCTTGATTCATTTCATCTGTCTGTCAGTCTGTCTATCTATCTGTCTGTCTCTATTATTTAAAAATGCAGTTTACAATCATAATCATTTCAGTATTCCGTGGTTTTGTGAGTAATGTCTGAACCATTTTATCTCCCGGGTCTCATCCAAATTAGTCAAACCCAACTCCCAACCAAAGCTGTAGGCTTTAACTTGAAGGTCATGGGCAGGAGCAGAATTTCAGGATTTTAGCAGAAAGCTGAGGGACTGTGCACAATTTGCCTGATTTTCTGTTAAATTCACAGCGAGTCCAGATTATTTTAGCAGGCTTCATTTTTTTCATCATTGATGAGGCATCCACTAACCAGAATTGATGAGGTTAAAATGGCAGCAGTTAGAACCCAACCATCATTTTCATCCATTCACTTTAGGAGTCATGGTTTAAAATCATTGCACTTGAATTCAAATCCTACTGCAGCAAATTAGGAAATTGAATTCAGTAAATCTGGTCATTTGTGGACTAGTACTAGAAAATGACATAGTCATAAAAACCCAACTTGTTCACTAATGTCCTTCAGGGAAGGGGCCTGAGTGATCGTGTAAAATGGCCATTACCGAATTGACTGCCTATTTTACATATCTCCCAATTTTTGTTGTCATTGCAGGAAATAACTTCTCTCTCTTCTAATCTTAAACATCTGCATTAGAGTGCTACTTTGGGCTGCATTAGAGTATTTAAGTTGGAGTTTGGCGAGAGGGGGACTTTTAAGGGTTAATTTAAGGGTTAATTTCTATCTAAAGTCGAATCTTTCTTTAGTTTAGCAACCACCTAAAAGTTGCTCTTTGTATTGGGAGAAGGTGAGTTTTAGTCCAACTTTAAAATGGCTCTGCTTGCAGCTGCAGCTAGTTAATTAGATAACTTGCTTAAACAGGTTTTCAGAAGCTAGATTCAGAGAGCTTAAAAGCAGGCTGTCAACAGTGCTGCCTGGTATGCACTGGAGTGCTGGTTTGGGTTGCTTTAGAGTGCTTAGCTTGGAATTTGGTGAGAGAGGGAGTTCGCTGAAGAGGGAAGGAGGGTTCCTTCATCTTCTACCTTTCCTCAGTAAGAAGAGCGGCGGCCTTGGTAAGTAGGACCTCGTAAGCATTTCTTCTATCCTTAATATTCTCTAAACTAGAGGAAGTAAAAGTAAAGGGAGTAATTTAAGGGTAGGTCATGGCAGGGCAGCTCAGCCAAGTGGAATGCTCCTCCTGTGCAATGTGGAAAGTCAGGGACACTTCTAATGTCCAGGGTGACCACATGTGCAGGAAGTGTCTCCAGTTGCAGCTACTTGAAATTCCTGTTTTGGAGCTGGAGCTGCGGCTGGTGTCACTGTGGAGCATCCACAAGGATGAGATCTTTGTGGATAGCATGGACAGTGAGGTGGTCACACCGGAGGTAAAGAGTGCACAGGCAGAAAAGGAACGAGTGACTGCCAGACAGAGTAAAAGCACTAGGCAGGTAGTGCAGGAGTCCCTGGGTCCATCTCCCTCGCTAACAGATTTTTTGTTTTGGACACTGCTCGGGGAGATAGTTTCTCAGGGGAAAGCAGCAACAGCTAAGTCTGTGGCACCAGAAATGGCTCAGCTGCTCAGGGTGGGGGTGGGGGGGGGGGTGGAGAAAAAAGAGTGGGAGAGCAACAGTGATAGGGGATTCTATCGTAAGGGAACAGACATATTTCTGCGGCACAGACGCAACACCAGAATGGTATGATGCCTCCCTGGTGCCAGGGTCAAGGATGTCACTGAGTGGCTGCAGGTCAGTCTGAAGGGGGAGGGTGAACAACTAGAGGCCGTGGTCCATATTGGTACAAACGACATAGGTAAAAAGAGTGATGCAGTCTTGAAAGCAGAATATAGGGAGCTAGGAAATAAATTAAGAAGCAGGACCTCAAAATTAGTAATCTCAGGATTACTCCCAGTTCCACATGCTCACGAGATCATGAATAGGAGAATAGATCATTATGAATGTGTAGCTGGAGAGATGGTATAGGAGGGAGGGATTTATATTCCTGAGGCATTGGGACTGATTCTGGGGAAAATAGGAGCTGTGCAAGCTGGACGGGTTGCACCCCAGCAGGACTGGGACCAATATCCTCACAGGGGTATTCAGTAGTACTATGAGGGAGGGTTTAAACTAGAGTGGTAGGGGAATGGGAGCCTGAGTGGGGAGACTCAAGGGAGGGAAACAAAGATAGGGATGAAAGACAGAAAAGGAGAATGCAAATGTGGAAGGCAGAGGAAACAAGGGCTAACAGAAAATAGGACCATAGTACAAAAAAATGTATAAAAATGTTAAAAAGCAAGTCTAAAGGCACTGTATCTGAATGCGCAAAGCATTCGCAATAAGGTAGACGAATTAACAATGCAAATAGATGTAAATGGGTACGATACAATTGCAATTACGGAGACATAGCTGCAGGGTGACCAAGGCTGGGAACTGAATATCCAGGAGTACTCTAATCAGGAAGGACAGGCAAAAAGGAGAAGGAGGTGGGGTGACATTGTTAGTTAAGGATGAAATCAGTGCGATAGTGAGAGAGGATATTGGCTCAGAAAATCTAAATGTAGAATCAGTCTGGATGGAGCTAAGAAGCAACAAGGGGAAGCAAACATTAGTGGTGTTGTATATAGGCCTCCAAACAGTACTGGTCAGGTAGGGGATGGTATTAAACAAGAAATTAGAGATGCATGTAACAAGGGTGCTACAATAATCATGGGTGACTTTAATCTACATATAGACTGGGCAAACCAAATTAGCAATAATACTGTGGCAGATGAATTCCTGGAGTGTGTACAAGATGGTTTTTTTAGACCAGGACAACAAGGAGCCAATTAGGGAACAGACTATCCAAGATTTGGTATTATGCAATAAGCAGGAGTTAATTAATGACATTGTGCTGCGGGGTCCTTTAGAGAACAGTGACCATAACATGATAGAACTCTTCATTAGGATGGAAAGTGAAGTAGTCTGATCCGAATCTGGGTCCTAAATCTAAACAAAAGAAACTATGAAGGCATAAGTTGGCTAAGATAGATTGGGGAACTTCATTAAAAGACATGATAGTGGATAGGCAATGGGTAATGTATAAGGAATGAATGTATGCATTGAACCAGTTATACATTCTTTTCTGGCACAAAAACACAACAGGAAAAGCGGCCCAACCATGGCTAACAAAAGAAATTAAGGACAGTATTAGATCGAAAGAGAAGTCATATATATTTGCTAGCACAAGTAGCAAACCTGAGGATTGGGAGAAGTTTAGAATTCACAAAGGAGGATCAAGAGATTGATTCAGAGGGGGAAAATAGAGTATGAGAGTATACTTGCAAGGAGCATAAAAGCAGACTGTAAAAGCTTCCGTAAGTATGTAAAAAGATTAGTGAAGACAAACGTAGGGCCTTTACAGTCTGAAATGGGAGAATTTATAATAGGTAACAAGGAAATGGCAGAGCAATTAAGCAACTACTTTATGCCTTCATGGAGGAAGATACAAATAACTTCCCAAAAATGCAAGGGAACTAAGGGTCTGATGAGTAGGAGGAGTTGAAGGAAATTAGTATTATTAAAAAAAATAGTGCTGGAGAAATTAATGGGACTGAAAGCCAATAAATCCCCAGGGCCCAATAATCTACATCCCAGGGTACTAAAGGAGGCGGCAATGGAAATAGTGGATGCATTGGTTGTCATCTTCCAAAATTCTATAGATTCTGGAACAGTTCGGGCAGATTAGATGGTGGCAAATATAACCCCACTATTTAAACAAGGAGGGAGAGAGAAAACAGGGAATTACAGACTGGTTAGTCTAACATCAGTAGTAGTGAAAATGCTAGAGTCTATTATAAAGGATGTGATAACAGGACACTTAGAAAATATCAACAGGATTAGACAAAGTCAGCATGGATTTATGAAAGGGAAATCATGTTTGACAAACCTACTGGAGTTTTTTGAGGATGTCACTAGCAGAATAAATAAAGGAGAACCAGTGGATGTGCTGTATTTGGATTTTCAGAAAGCTTTTGATAATGTCCCACGTAAGAGGCTAGTGTGCAAAATTAAAGCACATGGGATTGGGGTAATATATTGGCATGGATTGAGAATTGCTTAGCAAATAGGAAACAGAGAGTAGGAATAAATGGGTCTTTTTCAGAGTGGCAGGCAGTGATTAGTGGGGTACCACAGGGATCAGTGCTTGGGCCCCAGCTATCAATGATTAGATGAGGGAACCAAATGTAATATTTCCAATTTTTCTGATGACACAAAACTTGGTGGGAATGTGCGTGGTGAGGAAGATGTTAAGAGACTTCAAGGCAATTTAGACAAAGTGAGTGGCCAAATAGATGGCAAATGCAGTAAAATGTGGATAAGTGTGAAGTTATCCACCTCGGTAAGAAAACAGAATGGCAGAGTATTAGTTAAATGGTGATAATGGGTGTCCTGTACACCAACCACTGAAAGCAAGCATGCAGGTGCAGCAAGCATTTAAGAAGGCAAATGGTATGTTGGCCTTCATTGTGAGAGGACTTGAGTATAGAAGCAAGGATGTTTTACTACAGCTGGACAGGGCCTTGGTGAGATCACACCTGGAATGTTATGTGCAGTTTTGGTCTCCTTACCTAAGAAAGGATATACTTGCCATAGAGGGAGTGCAGCAAAGGTTCACCAGACTGATTCCAGGGATGGCAAGATTGTTGTATGAGGAGGGATTGGCTCCACTAGGCCTGTACTCACTGGAGTTTAGAAGAACGAGAGGGGCTCTCATTGAAATGTATAAAATTCTGACAGGGCTGGAAATACTGGATGCAGGGATAATGTTTCCTCTGGCTGTGGTGTCCAGAATAAGGGGTCACAGTCTCAAATATGGGGCAGGCCATTTAGGACTGAGATGAGGAGAAACTTCTTCACTCAGAGGGTGGTGAACCTGTGGAATCCTCTACCACAGAAGGCTGTGGCAGCCAATTCACTGAAGATTAAGAAGTAAATAGATACATTTCTAGACTTTAAAGGTGTCAAGGGGTATGGGGAGAGAGCGGGAGTATGGCATTGAAATAGAAGATCAGCCATGATCATATTGAATGGCGGAGCAGACTCAAAGGGCCAAATGACCTACTCCTGCTCCTATTTTCTATCTTTCTATGTCTCTCAATTGGAGCATCCCTTAATCTTCTATACTCATTGTTTGACTCTACTATTCATTTGAAGGTATTGACCTAGAAATTTATTTGCTGGTGTGAACTGGGCACAGGGAATAGTCCACATGGTGGACTGGTTAGGCCTGAGGCACACCGAATATTGAAGGAGAGTAGATGAGCGATCAAGAGAGAGAGGGTCAAGCAGAAGTTGCCAGGTCTTCAGGGTTGTAGTAGGGTTGAGAGGAGCACTCCTGCTCCTCCTGATGCCACGTTCAAGTAAGGTTTTTTTTTAGAAAATTTGCCTTTCGATGATGGCCTGCACATGTCAAACATGCTGTCCTGAATGCAGCACATTTAGTGCCAGTGTGTTCAAGATAGACCCAGTTTGCAAAAGGGACCTCAAACACATTTTTGGCTCTTTATTTGCATTTGCAAAGGGCCTAATGACTGTTTCAGGCATGGGCCCTGGAATTTCCTTTTTGTGCTTTACCAAAGTGGTGAAATTTGCACCTCATGCTTCCTGCCAAATTAAATGCTTTGATATCAATTTTACATGTGTAACGTGGATATGGCACCAGCCAATTGCTAGGCTATTGTGCAGTATAACTTATTACATGACTGCATTGCAACTGACTCATTGTGTTCTTATCCTTTTAGATATAATAGCATTGCCTTACTATGGAGCAGCGGCAATGGAAACCTGGGGTCTGATGATGTTCAGAAAGGATTCGCTGTTATATCGTCCAAAGATGAAATTCTTTGATGATGACTTAAGCATTTCTATAATACTTGCACATGAGCTGGCACATCAGGCATGTTTGCGCAATGCTTTTTTTTATATATTAGTCGCTGTATTAATTTCTGTTGGAAGTTAGGGATGGTGCAGAAACTGTTCAGGGCACACAGCTATATTCTATATTTTGTGATGGTGATTGTTTTAAATTGTTGTTTGAATTAGGTGATTGCAAGTACTGAATACGGGTTTGAAGAAACTGTCTAACACACAAAAGATGGCATTATACAGAACCCTGGAATAATGAAGTAATTGTGATGTTAAAAGTTTGTATTGAAAAATTTTATTATATGTGTATGCTGTATCGTGTTTACACTAAACTGGCCTCTGACTTGTCTAATAGTCTATGGGACATTCACCAGTTTCGAATGGTGGGTTGCCATGAAACTTTATTTGGTTGGTAGAGATTGAGTGGCAGGAAGGTATTGCAGCCTGTTGATTGGCAGCAGGTAGCCTGTATGAACACCAGTGAAATCCTCATTGATCTTTCTTGTCCCACTACTCACCATGCATCTCCAAGACCACCACATTTACCAGCAACTGAGAAGCCTTTGCATCTGTGATTTCAGTGAGGAATGACACATCCAAGTACTGAGAATAGGTTGGCCCCCTTCTCTGAAATAAGTTTGTTCCATTCATGGAATTGTCTACATCTCTCTGCATTGTCTGTAAACAAGCCTTCATCTACAATGCTTTGGATATTCCAGGAACTGCATCAATATCACACACCTACTTCCTAATCAAACGTCGGCCAGAATGTTCAGCAACCCCCACCCCATCCCGAAGCAGACTGGCATTTGGGAATGGCGGGGTTAAAATCAGGTGGGATGGTGCCGTGCCCATTGCCTACCACTGGAATCTTGCCATTAGCGGGGAAGGTAGCAGGTGGCTTGTCCACCTTTGGGCCAATTGAGGTCCATAAGTGGCCAATTAAACCCTGGCAAGCCAGCTGCAGGTTCACAGGGGCAGGTGGGTTTGGGAGGGTCCCTCCTGTTCAGGTACCCTGTGCCCCACAGAGTACCCCTCCCACCCACCCAAGTGAAATGACCACACTACTTCAACCAATTCTCCCAGTTTCCTGGCCTCCCAATCACAGCCACCCCCACTGGAGGTTGGTCATGTCAGTCCCAGCACAGCGTGACAGAAGTCTCTCAGGATAGTGTCCCAGGCCCAACCATCTTCAGCAGTTTCATCAATGACCTTCGTTCCATCATAAAGTCAGAAGTGGGGATGTTCGCTGATGATTGCACAATGTTCAGCATCATTCACGACTCCTCAGATACTGAAGCAATCCATGTCCAAATGCAGCAAGACCTGGATAATATTCAGACTTGGACTGATAAGTGGCAAGTAACATTCGTGCCACGTAAGTGCCAGGCGATGTCCATCTCAACAAGGGAGAATCTAATTCTCTCCCCATGACATTTGATGGCATTACCATCACTGAATCCCCCACTGTCATTGTCCTGGGGGTTACCATTGACTAGAAACTGAATGGACTAGCCATATACATACAGTGGCTACAAGAGCAGGTCAGAGGCTAGGAATCGTGCAACAAACAACTCACCTCCTGACTCCCCAAAGCTTGTCCACCATCTACAAGGCACAAGTCAGGAGTGTGATGGAATACTCTCCACTTGGCTGAATGAGTGCAGCTCCAACAACATTCAAGAAGCTTGACACCATCCAGGACAAAGCAACCCACTTGATTGGCATCTCATTCACCATGATAAATATTTACTCCCTCCAACACCACTGATGTATAGTGGTGGCAATGTGTACCATCTTCAACATGCACTGCAGCATTCACCAAGGCTCCTTTGACAGACCAGAAGACATAGAAATAGAAGCAGTTCATTCAGCCCATCGAGTCTGCTCTGCCTTCCAATGAGATCATGGCTGATCTGAAAATCCTCAACTCCACTTTCCTGCCTTTTCCTCAAAATCCTTGATTCCCTTCCTGATTAAAAATCTGTCTATCTCATTGGTAACATTGAATAGACAATGACCCCGCCTCGACAGCCCTCTGAGGTAAAGAATTACACAGATTCACAGCCCTCTAAGAGAAGAAATTCCTCATCTCTGTCTTAAATGGGTGACCCCTTACCCTGAGATTATGCCTTCTGGTCCTAGACTCTCCCACAAGGGGAAAATAACCTCTCAGCATCTACTCTGTCATATTCAGCCCCTCTATTATTCCTGCCAAAGTGCATAACCTCACATTTTCCCACATTATATCCCATCTGTCAAGTTTTTGCCCACTCAGTTAGGTAGCCAATTCTCTATCCATAATAATATACTACCCCCAACACCATGGCCTCTTAACTTATTAAGTAGCCTTATGTGCGTCACCTTATCAAACACTTTTTGGAAATCCAAATATATTACATCTACTGGTTCCCCTTTATCTATCCTGCTTGTTATCTCCTCAAAGAATTCTAATAAATTTATCAGGCATGATTTCCCCTTCATGAAGCCATGCTGAGTCTGCTTGATTATATTATATATTTCTAAATGCTCTGCTATTACATCCTTTATAATAGACTCCAATATTTTCCCAATGACAGATGTTAAGCTAGCTGGCCTATAGTTACCTTTTTTTTGTCTCCCCCCCCCCTCTGCCACCCCATCCAATTTTTGAATACGAGTGTTAAATTGGCAGTTTTCCAATCTTCTGGAACTTTTCCAGAATCTAAGGACCCTTGGAAGATTACTACCAGTGCATCCACTGTCTGTGTAGCTACTTCCTTTAATATCCTAGGATGCAACCCATCAGGTCCAGGGGACTTATCGGCCTTTAGCCCCATTAGTTTCCCTAATACTTTTTCTCTAGTGATAGTTATTGTATTTATTTCCTCCCCACCCCCCTCCCCACCATTTTGCCCCTTGATTATTTAGTATTTTTGGAATGCTATTAGTGTCTTCTACCGTGAAGACTGATGCAAAGTATTTATTCAACTCCTCTGCCATTTCCTAGTTCCCCATTATTATTTCTCCAGCCTCATTCTGTAAGGGGTCTATCTTCACTTTGGCCTCTCTCTTCCTTTTAAAGTATTTCTTACTGTCCGTGTTTATATTGCTTGCTATTTTACGCTCAAAGTTTATTTTCTCCCTCTTTATTGTTTTTTGGTCATCTTTTGTTGGTTTTTAAAACTTTCCCAATCTTCTGGCTTACTACTGATCTTTGTCTCATTGTATGTTTCTTCTTTCAATTTGATACTATCTTTCACTTCCTTGGTTGACCATGGTTGGTTATCCCCTTTCTAGAATCCTTCTTCCTCACTGGGATATATCTGTGTCGTGAGTCATGAACTATTTTCTTAAATGTCTACCATTGTGCATCGACCATTTTTTCTGCTAAACTCCTTTCCCAACTCTAACCAACTCTGCTCTTATTCTTTTGTAATCATCCTTATTTAAGTTTAGCATAGTTGTTTTAGACCCAAGCTTCTTACTGTCAAACTGAATGCTAAATTCAACCATGTTATGGTCACTGTTTCCTCAGGGATCTTTTACTTTGAGATAATTTATTAAACCTACCCCATTACACATTACCAGATCCAAAATAGCCTGATCCCTGGTTGGATCCACAACATATAGTTCTAGGAAACTGTCCCAAATATGTTCTTTGAATTCTTGCTCACGGCTACCTCTGCCAATTTTCCAATCTATATGAAGATTAAAGTCACCCATGATTAATGTAATTGGCTTTTTTTTACATACCCTCATTATCTACTGATTTATTCTCTGTCCTACAATATAGCTACTGTTAAGAGGCCTGTAGACTACTCCCACCTGTCTTTTTCCCCTTGTTATTTCTTACCTCCATCCATATGGATTCTACATCTTCCAATCCAAGATAATTTCTTGTACTTAGTCCATCTCGTACTAACAAAGCTACCCCACCATCCTTTCCTTCCTGTTGTCCTTTCAAAAAGTCATATACGCCTGAATATTTAGTTCCCAGCTTTGATCTCCTTGTAACTATGTCTCTGTAAGGGCTATAAGATCATACCCATTAGCCTCTATCTGTGCTGTTAATTCATTTATTTTGTTTTGAATACTTCGTGCATTTAAGTAAAGAGCCATTCATTTTGCCTTTTTACCATTTTTCCCCCTTTGACCCTATTTTCTGCTTTTTTTACGTTGGTACACTCTATCCTTTCCTGTCACACTCTGGGTACCATTACCTAAATAGCTGCCCTGCAATGCTGCCATATCCTTTTGCTTTGTAAGCCTATGCATCCCCTCTCCAGAACCTTCCTGCCATTCTATTTATTTTAAAGCCCTTTCTACAGCTCTAGTTATTCGATTTGCCAGGACACTGGTCCCAGCACAGTTGAAGTGAAGCCCATCCCAGCTGAACAGCTCCCTTCTACCCCAGTACTGGCACCAGTGCCCCATGAACTCCCACATCAATCTTTGAGTCACACATTTAACTCCTTGACTTTATTTATCCTATGCCAGTTTGCCCATGGCTCAGGTAGTAACCCGAAGATTATTACCTTGGAAGGTTCTGCTTTTTAATTTTGCTCCTAACTGTCCAAATTCTTTTAGCAGAACCTCCTTTCTAGTCCTATCAATGTCATTGGTACCAGCATGGACGACAACAATGGGATCCCTTTCCTCCCACTCCTTCCTTCCAGTTCTGAGATGTCCTTAACCCTGGCACTGGGCAAGCCTTCAAGACTCATGCTCATGTCTGCAGAGGACAGTATCTATCCGCCTAATTATTCTGTGCCCTACCACTACTATGTTCCTATTTCCTCCCAACCCACCTCTTGAATGGCTGCCTGTACCACGTTGCCTTGGTCAGTTCACTTGTCCTCTCTGCAGTCCTCGTTCTTGTCCACACAGCAAAAACCTTGTAGCTGTTGGACAGTTGTAGGGTCCGAGGCTACTCAAATACTACCCCCCAGGGACCTCATACCTGCTTCACCTGCAGTCACACCCTCCTGTCCCTGATCACAGACCGAATTTTAATTACCTCATCTGAGGGGTGTGACCACTTCCTGGAGCAAAGTGTCCAGGTAACTTTCCCCCTCCCTGATGTGGCGCAGTGTCTGCAGCTCGGACTCCAGCTCCTCAACTCGAATCCAAAGTTTCTCGAGCTGCAAGCACTTACTACAGGTGTGTTCGCTCTGGATCAACTTGGTGACCAGCTAGCCCCACCTGCTGCTCCAGCAACATATCGCCCATCCTGTCATCGCTATCGTATTTTATTTACTTTATTAAATAATTACTCTTGACACTTGAAGAATACCCCGCTCTTTACACTTAATTGAAATTATTTTCTACACCAGTGTCGACCCTATACTTAACAAGCTATTTTTAAGAAAA
This sequence comes from Carcharodon carcharias, assembly GCF_017639515.1. NCBI lineage: Eukaryota > Metazoa > Chordata > Chondrichthyes > Lamniformes > Lamnidae > Carcharodon > Carcharodon carcharias. Next base: position 6,879,847 of record NC_054470.1, read on the forward strand.
AGAGAAAAAAAAGACTAGAGACATAAACAAAAACTAAAGACTTTACTTTTATTTTAAAGCCTAGAAATACATAACAATCATACTCACCAATCAGCTGCTCTCCGTGCTGTTTTAATGGCCTCTCCATGCCCTTTAATGGCCTCTCTCTCCGTGCTCTTTAATGGCCTCTCAATTCTCTCTCTGTGCTCTTTAATAGACTCTTGCCTCTCTCTCTGTCTCCATGCTCTTTAATGGCCCTCTGGTTTCTACCACTTAGAAGGACAAGAGCAGCAGATGCATTGGAACATCACCACCTGCAAGTTCCCCTCCAAGTCATATACCATGCTGAGTTGGATTTATATCGCCCAGTGAAGGAGGCTTCACTGTCACTGGGTCAAAATTCTGGAACTCCCTACCTAACAGCACTGTGAGTGTTCCTACAACACATGGACTGCAGTGATTCATGAAGGCAGCTCACCACCACTTTCTCAAGGGCAGTTAATGATGGGCACTAAATGCAGCCAGAGCCAGCAATGCCCAAATCCCATGAATAAATATTTTTTTTAGAATGAGGTCAGCCTGACTGGCCCCAGCATGGCTCTCTGAATTACCTTCCGGACCAGCCTCCTCAATGGCTGCTCATCAGGACTGACTGCAGTCTCGGCTTAGCCACAGCTCCCGGGACTGAAGAGCTGATATTCTCTCACGTTGCAGTGGAGGCCACGACCTCAGGCAACTAATCGCCCGATGACCATAAAATCCAGTCATGGCTTTCCAGGCTTGGGGAGGCAGTTTCGCTCCCAACATTTCAGCCGGTGGCTGGGTCCACCACCTCACGTAAAATCCAGCCTATGCATTCTAAATTTTGAAATAATGCCCACCTGTATGTTTTGCTACAGACCTTTACATCTGCTGTAGCCCATGATTTCCCACAGTAGGCACGCTCTCCTAGGTGAATGTTTTCCTGCCATGAGCTCCCCAAGATTGTACTGATGATTTCAGGAGTCTGCAGGAGGACAGTCTGGTTGGATTTGCATCAGATTAAAAATCTAGGCTCACATATCAAAAGTCCTTAGTATAGTTCAACATTAGTAACAATTTTAAGTTATTGTCTATGCACTTTCTCTCTAAAGGGTCTTAATAAATAGATAACGTTCTTTTGGCAACTGCTATAGTAGTGGGTATCTAGATATGTTCCTTGACCATGATTGCATGTTTTGGTAAAGAGCCTAGTTGAGTATCCCACAATTTAAGAGTGCTGAGTTCAGGTGCTGGAGTTATTAATTTATTCTTTGATTAGTTTGCCTTTGGGAGCCAGTAAAAAATAGCAGCATAGCTTAGACTTAGGTAGCAACAATTATATAAATAATCACTTAACAACTAAAGAATTTATGTTAAGTTTCTAAGTGGAATGGAGGCACAGCTATGACCATAGCCTGAAATTCCTGTGTCACGCGGGAATTTCAGGACACTTCAGATGCCCTGGAGGTCAAGGTTCACGGGATGTGCAACCAACTGCTTGAACTCACACTGAAGATTTCAGAGCTAGAGGGATGGCTGGGTCCACTGCAGTGCATATGGGTGGCTGAATGTTTCCTCAATCAGCCAAATAGAATAGAAAGTGGCTGGCCACTAGAAATGGGAGGAAAATCGACGTTGGAACTAACAATATAGAGAGGAAGAGGGTTGAGATCGTGAAGTCAGAGTTTAAGGAACTAGTGAGGAAGTTAAAAAAGCAGAACCCTAAACGTAGTGATCTTTGGATTACTCCCAGTACCATGCAGTAGAGTGAGTAGAATTGGGGGATATGGCAGAAAATAGGTGGGTGGACACATGGTGGAGGAGGGAAGGCTTCAGGTTTCTGGGACAATGGGACCAGGTTTGTTGCAGGAGGAACCCATTCAAAATAGATGGGTTACTCCTGAACGGAAGTGTCCAACATCCTTGTGGGGAAGTTAATTAGTGCTGTGGGGGATTAACTGATTCAACAGGGGGTTGGTTCCAATATATAGCATTAAAAAGTATAAACAAGATGCACAGCGAACTGGGAGAGACAGAGGTATAAATAATATAGAGTTAGATAGGATCATAGAAAATATAAAGAGGGCTATGTCAGGTTTGGAGTGAATGTGCAGTTAATAAGGTTGGTGAGCTGAAGGTGCAAATAGCCACATGGGAATATGATGTAGCAGCAATAACTGAGGTCTATCTTAAAAAGGGGATGATTGGATGTTCCTGGGTATAAGGTATTCTCAGCAAAGATGGGGAAGGAAAATTGGTAAAGGGGTAGCAGTTTTGATTAAAGAAAACATTATAGTGCTAGAGAGAATGGGAGAATCAAAATCAGAATCTATTTGGTTGGAATTAAGAAATTATAAAGGAGCTAATATGCTGTTTGGTGTACATAATAGGCCACCAAATAGTGGAAAGGAGATGAAGGAGCAGATTTGTAAAGAAATAGCTGAGAGGTGCAAGATCCCACTTCTGACTGTATAATGAAGGGAATATCATTGATGAAGATGCTGAAGGTGTTTGGGCCTAGGACCGCACCTTGAGGAACTCCTGCAGTAATGTCCTGGAGCTGAGATGATTGACCTCCAACAACCTCAACCACATTCCTTTGTGCTAAATATGACTCCGATAAGTGGAAAATTTTCCCCCAATTACAGTTGACTTGAACTTTGCTCGGGCTCCTTGATGCCACATTTGGTCAAATGCTGCCTTGATGTCAAGGGCAGTCACTCTCACTTCACAGACACATTTGCGACAGGCAGATTGGCAAGGGCAAGGTCAAGTAGTTTTGAATCATTCTTAGATGCAGAGCTGGTGTCAAAGGACTGGATGATAAGCCCTTGTTCAAAAAAGGGAAGAATTATAAACCTGGCCAGTCACTTTACTGTCAGTGGGGGGGAAGCTTTATATGATAATGAGAGATGTTAACAACCCCAATATTGAAGGGACAGAGAAAGGGAGGATGTTTATGAGAATTTTCTTGATCCATATGTTTTCTGCCCAATAAGACAGGAGGCATTCCTGGATTCAGCTCTGGGGAATGAGGTGGTCAAGTGTAGAATACGGACATCTCAGGAGTTGTGGTCATAAAATTGTAAAGGTCTAGATTAGTTATAAAGAAGGACAAGGAGCAATCTAGAATAAAAATACTTAACTGGAAGGGGTTAAATAAAGTGAATTAAGGAAGGGCCTGTCCTGGCAAATTGGAGTCATGGGCTGGCAGGCAGAAATGTAATGGAGCAATGGATGGTCTTTAATGAGGAGATAGTTCGGGTTGACAATGTGTGGCTGTGAAAGCTGGACCAGCAAAAGGAGTGGCTAGGCTTGAATAAGAGCATTTAAAATGAAAGGACACAGACGGACATTACATGTGCCATAGACGGCCAAGTGGACAAATGTGTGTGTGCTTGAGAAAGCTGGTGTTGAGGAATTTGTTTGAGCCAGTGATATCAAGGAAGTTCACATATTTTGGACACGTGATGCAAACAGGAGGGGAGTGTTGGAACAAGAAGTAAAGAACAGAAAAATGCCTGGAAAATGTGTGCAAGGAAGACCCAAGATGGCATGAGTGGATAATATCGGAATGAAGACTGCCAGTGAGGGCAGCAGAGAATTGAAATCAGTGGAGAAAGATTGTCATAGAGTGGCCAACATTCGGAACGAGGACAGGTGAAAGACAACACAAGACTCAAGATTCAGGTTGAAACTAGGTGCCCTCCTACAAAGGGGAAAGTCAGGATGACTGAAGCCAGAGCTTCCCAAATAACAAAGGAGTTGGATTGTAGGATGAAGCAGAAAAAGATGGGGTACGATAGACGTCAGCTCAATAACACAAGGGAGAATCAGGCTGAATATAAAAAATTCAAAGAAGAAGTGAAAAAGTAAACAAACATTAATAATGAAACTGTTGTCAGAAGAACAGTAGGGCTGATTAGGGACCAAAATGGAGAACTATAGCTGGAAGCAGAAGGCATAGCTGAGGTACTTTGCATCAATGTTTACCAGGGTGGAGGCTAAAGTTATGATAAACAAGGAGATTGCTGAGATATTAGATGAGGTAAAACAGATGCATAGGAGGTACTGAAAAGGCTGGCAGTACTTAAACAAGATGGGTCACCCAGTCCAGACAGGGTGCATCCTGGTGCTGAGTGAAATAGGGTAGAAATTGCAGAGGTGCCGGCCACTACCTTTCTTTCAGTTTGTTCAGGGTATGTGGCCAACACTGGCAAGGCCAGCATTTGTTATCATACCTACTTTCCCTCGAAAAGGCAGTGGTGAGCCATCATCTTCATCAGCTGCAGTCCACGTGGTGTAGGTACACCCACTGTGATATTAGAAAGTTCCAGGATTTTGACTCAGTGGCAGTGATGGAATGGCAAATCTTGCTCCAAGGTCAGGATGGTGTGTGGCTTGGAGGGAAACTTGCAAGGTGGTGGTGTTTTCAAGTGCCTTTTGCCCTTATCCTTCTATGTGCAGAAGTCGCAGGTTTGGAAGGTGTTGTTGAATGACCCTTGACAAGTTATTACAGTTCATCTTATATATGGTACACACTGGTGACACCATTCATCGTGATGTTGAGAGTCAATGGAACACTTGCTAATCAAGTACGTTTTGCCCTGAATGGTGTCAAGCTTTTTGACCGTCCTTGGACCTTCACTCATCCAGGCAAGTGGCATGCATTCCATTATGTCCTGACTTGTGCCTTATGGCATAAGTGGACAGGCTTTGGGGAGCCTGGAGGTCAATTTTCACCGCAGAATTCCCAGCCTCTGACCTGCTCTTGCAGCCACAGAATTTATGTGGCTGGTTCAATTCAGTTTCTGGTCAAGGGTAACCCCCAAGATGTTGATGGTGGGGGATTCAGTGATAATAATGTCATTGCCTGGCACTAGAGGGAGATGGTTAGATTCTCTCTCATTGGAGATGGTCATTGCCTGGCACTTGTATGGCACAAATGTTACTTGCCACTTATCAGTCCAAACCTGATTGTTGTTCAGGTCTTGCTGCATGTGTTCATGAACTGTTTCAGAATCTGAGGAGTTGCAAATTGTACTGAATATATGAATTCATTAGCAAACATCCCTCTTCTGACCGTATAATGAAGGGAATATCATTGATGAAGCTGCTGAAGGTGTTTGGGCCTAGGACCGCACCTTGAGGAACTCCTGCAGTAATGTCCTGGAGCTGAGATGATTGACCTCCAACAACCACAACCACATTCCTTTATGCTAAATATGACTCCGATAAGTGGAAAATTTTCCCCCAGTTCCAGTTAACTTGAACTTTGCGCGGGCTCCTTGATGCCACATTTGGTCAAATGCTGCCTTGATATCAAGGGCAGTCACTCTCACTTCACAGACACATTTGCGACAGGCAGATTGGAAAGGGCAAGGTTATTCTTAGATGCAGAGCTGGTGTCAAAGGACTGATGATAAACCATTGTTCAAAAAAGGGAAGAATTATAAACCTGGCCAGTCACTTTACTGTCGGTGGGGGGGAAGCTTTTAGAAACAATAATCCTGGGGAAAATTAACAGCCACTTGGACAAGCACTGAATAATAAAGCAGAGCCAGCATGGATTTGTTTGACTCACTTGATTTGGTTTTTGATGAGATAACAGAGTGGGGGGATTAGGGCTGTGCTATTTTTTGTTATGCACATGGACTCCCTAAAGGTGTTTGATAAAGTACCACAAATGTTTGCAAAACTTAAGCCTACGTGATGAAAGGGGCAGCAACAGCATGGATCCGAAATTGATTGACGGATAGAAAAGGGTCATGGTGAATAGCTGCTTTTTGGAATGGTGGGGAGGTACACAATGGTATTCCCCAAGTTTCAGTACTAGGACCACCGCTCTTTTTAATGTAAATTAATAACTTGGGCTTGGGAAAGAGGGCACAATTTGAAATTCGCAGGTGGCATAAAAGTCAGAAGTGAAGGAAATAATAAGGAAAATAGTAACAGACTTCAAAATTCACAGGCAGGTGAATAGATAGTTGGCAGATGAAATTCAATGCAGAAAAGTGTGAGGTGATACATGTTGGTAAGAATGAGGAGAGACAATACATACTGAGAGCTACCATTTTAAAGGAATACAATAATGGGGAGACCTTGGGGCAGTTATGCATATACTGAAAATGGCAGGGCAGATAAAGCAACTAAAGTATATGGTATCCTGGGCGTCATAAGTAGTGGTATGGAGCAAATCTTAATAGCCAAGGTGGGTGGGTTTGGGTGAGGGGGGTTGTAGTGGGGAGTTTAAAGCCCCACAAGGTTCTGGCAAGACTGGAACCCGACATGGTCTGGCTTACTTCTAGGTTTAATAGAGGCATGTTTGGGAGCAAGCCAGGAAATCCCAGTAGTGCTGTCCTGTAATTGTATAAGATATTTAAATTGTGTATTTAATATAAAATGCAGACATTAAAAGACAGTGGACTGGTTTAAAATCACCGGGGTGGGGTCACCTAGGTGAGAACACAGCAGGGAGTCATTGCTTAATGAAACTAATTGGGTTGAAAGACCTTAAACAGTGAAACTGCATAGCTGCTGGGTTACCCATGTAAAAGTTTTGGGCTCAAAGACCTTAAACAGAAAGCCAGATTTTACTAGCTCACTGGTGATTTCCAACCTTTAGGAAGCCACTTCACCTCACTTGGACGTTAATCACCTTGGTCTGATCTTCCCTGCTGTCAGCCTTCACTGTGGTATGGGAGCATGAGGACCAAGAACAACAGCAACACCAACACCACCAGAAGCAGTAGGAACAACACCAGGAGCTGATATTTCATCTGCCACATGCTGCTCCACAGGAGAAAGAGGATGGTCACAGAGATACAGCTCAAAGGAAGTTATTCTTCCAACATAGGGTCTATAGGCAGAGGACCAGGTTTCTCAACACATATGAGTACCAGTGCCTCATGAGGATCAGGCTTTTAATGCAGGTCATGAATGACATCAGCAGCCTCCTGCAGCAAGACCTCCTTCATTGTGGGCCTCTAGGGCATCCATTGTCAATGGCTGCCAAAGTGGCTATCACTGGAGGGTCACCCCTAGTCTCTCCCTGGAGTTGTGCACTCTCTTCTGCAAGGAGAGAAATCGGAGAGAAACGCATATTAGAAATGGATTGTGCGGACAGGGTGAAATGAGAACACTTGTTGAGAGTGACTGTGAAGAATGGGTGCAAGATGCAAATAAGATGAAGGTGAGTGTTGCCTGTTCAAAGGGGGATGTGAGGAGGTGTTTGCAGAGAGGGGAATGAGTGGATCTAGAATTTGTGTTGTTCTGAGCAATGTTGTGCAGGAGAATGTTGGGCAGATTAGACTGTGGAGTGTGATACCGGGAAGTGTTGTGCCACTCACTTTCCCTGTCCTCCTGAGATCTTACTCCACTTGGTGCACTGTCTCCAAGTTGGGAAGGACCACACTCCTGCTGCCTACTTCTCCCAGTCAATTCCATCCACGCCTGTTCAGTTTGAGAGGTCAGCCTCTCCCTCCCGTGCAATTCAGTTTAGTGCCTCAGATCCCACTACAGGACCTCCAGGGATGAGTTAAAGACCTAGCGTTGAGAGTGGGCAGCTTGGGAGGGAGGGGTGGCACCTTCTCAGGCCTCCATTCCTGTGGATGCTGAAGCCACAGAAAGTGATGTACAGTTCAGGCGCCCTGACTCCTGCCAACGTTCATTTAAGTAGAAATCCTTCCTCTGACAGAATGGGGCTTGTCATCATGCCTGCACGATGTGATTGGTTGGGAAAATGGAAAGCGGATGCTAATGCCATGGCTAATTTAAAGATCTACGACAAAGCTACTGAATCAACAAAGTTCTTGAACATTTTGGAGCAAATTCAGAAGAGATTTATGCGAATAGTTCCAAGTTTGAGGGATTACAGTAATGGGGATAGACTGGAGAAGCTGGGGTTATTCTACTTAGAACAGAGATGTGTATTTAAGACCAAGATAGATAGGTTCTTGATTGGTAAGGGGATCAAAGGTTACGGGGAGAAGGCGGGAGAATGGGGTTGAGAAACTTATCAGCCATGATTGAATGGCGGAGCAGACTCGATGGGCCGAATGGCCTAATTTCTGCTCCTATGTCTTATGGTCTTATAGTCTTATGTCAAAGTGGAGATTTGGTACAGGTGTTTAAAACCATGAAAAGATTAGCTATAGTAAATAAAGAACATAAGAACATAATAAATAGGAGCTGGAGAAGGCCAAATAGACCTTTGTTTCCAAAGGTTGGAGGGTCGATAATCAGAGGACACAGATATAAGGTAATTGGCAAATGAACCAGAGGTAACATGAGGAAAAACTTGATTATATATGAGTAGTTAGGATTTGGAATGCACTGCCTGATAGGATGTGGATTTCCATTCAATAATAGCCAACAAATGAGAATTAGATAAATACTTATGTTCTTAGGAGAAAGGTTTACATGGGAAAAGAGCAGGGAAGTGGGACAGACTGGATGGCACTTTGAAAGGGCAGGTGCAAACTTGATGGGGCAAATAACTTCCTGTGCTATACTGTTGCACAATTCTGATTCTATGGGTGGAATCATCCTTTCTCAGTGGGTATCTCTCTCGCTGCCTGAAAAAGCGACGAGAAACCTGTGCTAATTCTGGGGGGGGAAGGCCCACCATATCGTCTGCCTGTCAGGCATTTAACCAGACAGCAGCGGACCTTCCTATCAGACTGAGGACCCTGGAAGATGATTTTCCACCTGCCAAGAGCTGCCAGCCAATCAAAGGCCGGCAGCTCTTGGACTTGGCAGAATATAAAGGAGGCTGTGGCTGCTACCAAAACAACACACCCTGGAGACCCAGAATCACAGAGCGATCCAGGAAAAGGGAAGTACTGTTGGTCCGTGTGGTGGGGGGTGGGGGGGGGGTGGAGGGGTGTTGTCTAGTGGAGTGGGAGTCACGGGGAGAGAGGGGAGGGGGGTCAGCAGAAGAGGCAAGAGGGCAGTTGTCATGGCCAACCCCTCCCCTTGATCGTTCACAGATTAATGCAGATCGAGGGGACCTCCCACCACCGCCCCCCCCAACCATCCCCTCTAACTAATGTGCAGTCCGCACAGTATTACCAGTAGTGCAGGCTGCATGTTGGCAGGCCCGCCTGGACCTGGGAAGATTGCAGTGGAGGCAGGAAGAGACCCTTTAGTGGTTGTTAATTGACCACTTCAGGGACTCAAGTGGAGGCGGAGGGGGAAGGTTGACCACGGGCCTTCCCGCCTAAAATTCACTTCCTGTGGAGGCAGGAAGGTGTCAGATGTCAGTCCCAAATCCAACCTTTCAAATTCTCAGGCCCGCCCGCCTCCTTTCTCACCTTCTGAGGGAGTATAAGATGCTGGCCTATATATGGAAGAGTTGATCATGTAGATAATTATATACAAAATAGAAGCAGGACTAAGTCATACGGACCTTCTAGCCTGCTCAGCCATTCAATAAGATTATGGCTGATCTATTCTTGACCTCAAATCCACTTTCTTGCCTGCTCCCTATAACCCCTGACTCCCCTATAGTTCAAGAATCTATTACTTTCAGCCTTGAATATATTCATTGACTCAACCTCCACTGCTCTCTGGGGTAGAGAATTAAAAAAAATAACATGCCCGCTTGAGAGACAAAATTCCTCTTCCCCTTATCCTGCAGCTATCTCCCCTTGTTCTAGATCACCCATGAAGCGAAACATCTTCCCAGCATCTTTCCTGTTAAGAACCCTCAGAATTTTATATGTTTCAATAAGAACACATCTCATTCTTCTAACTCCAATGGGCATAGGCCCAACCTGCTCGACCTTCCCTCATAAAACAATCACTTCATTCCAGGAATCAGCATAGTGAATCTTCTCTGAACTACCTTCAGTGCAACTGTATAAAGATAATGGAATGCAATGGCTGCTGTGACCATGTTGTATTATTTGTCAAAATCAATGTCCGTTTCAAGGTTATACCGATGTTCTAAAACTTAGCCATGGTGAGTTTGAGACTGGGAAAATTCTGACAATATTGGCACATCAACAATTTACTTATAGTGTGCATTAATACATGCATCTTCAAATGTCAGATGAGAAATATACGATAAGAGCATAGACCATCCCCAGCTAGTATATCATGTGCTTTTTGTTTAGACAAGGGGACACTATCCTGCTGGCAGTGAACAATCATTGCCAGTGTGGCAGCATGATTGAATGAGCTCGCACAACAAAAATAAGTTACAAGTGATATTCATGTCACCAATAACATTAAACTTCTCAAAAAATGTGAATTACCCACACGGCACCGAAAAGGTTAAGCATGTCAATGTGCGGTTCCAATAAAAAGGGCTTTTAAAATGACATGTTGTTTGCAATGGCATGAACTATATTTGCTGTAAGCATGCTTAAAAATTATCTTCAGATTTACAAACTAGGGACCTTTGTGGATTAGAAAGTTCTGGAGTATTCAATTTATGATGAGTTTTGTTTCTCTGTTTCTTTTTGAAGTGGTTTGGAAACTTGGCTACAATGAGATGGTGGAATGATCTGTGGCTTAATGAAGGATTTGCATCATACTTCGAGCACCTTAATATTGCCTCTATAGAGACTTTAGAAAATTTGGTAAGAAAATCCGTCAATTCCAAAACAACAATATAGTAAAAGTTCTGTTACTAGACTCTGAGAAGGGTGGTTTGAAGAAGTTGAGCTATTCACAATCCTCTTTACAAAACATGGGGAGTTAACACGATATCACAATGGCATTGAATAATTAAATTCACATTAGTTCTTCCAAAAGAAAGAACAGACTTGCAATTATATAGCACCTTTCAGGATATCCTAAGATGCCTAACAGTCAAAAACTTACTTTTAAAAGGAATTTACTGATTCATTGGCAAATGTGGCAGCCAAATTGCTTATAGCAAGATACCACAACGAGAAAGAGGAGATAATCTATTTTTGGTAATTGAGGGATAAATGTTGGAGAAAAAGTAGACAAAGCTCTTAACATTTAAAAGAAAACAAAACTGTTGTAATATAGGAAACATGACAACTAGTTTGCACAAAGCAAGTTCCCACAAACAGCAACAAATTAGTGACCAGATGATTTGTTTCAGTGGTGTTGATTGTGGAATAAATAAATACTGGCCAGGACATCATGAAAAACTCTCCTGCTCTTCACAGAATCACAAAATTGTTACGATGCAGAAGGCCATTTGACCCATGGTGTCTGCACCGGTTCTTTGAATGGGCATTATGACTCAGTGCCATTCTCCTGCCTTTTCCCCGTAACCTTGCATATTGTTTCTATTTAAATAATTACCTAATGCCCTTTTGAATGCCTCAATTGACCTGCCTCCATCACACTTCCAGGCAATGCATTCCAGACCCCAACCACTCGCTGTGTGAACAAGTTTATTCTCTCATCGCATTTGCTTCTTTTGCAAATCGCTTTAAATCTGTGCCCTCTTATTTTCGATCCTTTAGCGAGCAGGAAGTTTCTCCCTATCTACTCTGTCCAGCTCCCTCATGATTTTGGACACCTCAATTGAATCTCCTCTTAGCCTTCTCCCCTCCAAGAAGAACAGTTTCATCTTCTCCAATCTATCTTCAAAAATTAAGTTTCTCATCCTTAGAACCATTCTTGCAAACCTCTTCTGCCCTCTTTCCAATGTGTTCACATCCTTCCTATAATGTGGCACCCGATCTGTACACAATATTCCAGCTGAGGTCTAACCAGAGTCTTTTACAAGTTCAGCATAAACTCCTTGCTCTTGTACTCTCTGTCCCTATTAACAAAGCCTAGGATACTTTATGCTTTATTAAGTGCTCTCTCCACCTGTCCTGCCAACTGTAATGACTTATGCACATATACACTCAGGTCCTTCTGCTCCTGCCCATCCTTTAGAGCTGTACCCCTTATTTTATATTGTCTCTCCATGTTCATCCTACCAGAATGAATCACCTCACACTTCTCCACATTGAACTTCATCTGCCATCTATCTGCCCACTCCACCAACTTGTCTATGTCCTTTTGAAGTTCTGCACTGTCCTCCTCATAGTTTACAATGCTTCCAAGTTTTGTATCATCTGCAAACTTTGAAATGGTCCCCTGCACATCAAGATCTAGATCATTAATATATACCAGGAAAAGCAAGGGTATCAATACTGTTTCCTGGGGAATTCCACTAAAAGCCTTCCTCCAGCCAGAAAAATATCCATTAACCATTACTCGCTGTTTCCTATTACTTAGCCAATTTTGTATCCGCATTGTCCCAAGCTCTTCCTTAATATAGTGCCATGGAATCTTTTAGGTCCTGCTGAGAAGTCAAACAAGGCCTCAGTTTAACATCTCATCTGAAAGTACAGCTCTCCTTCAAGACGGCATTGAAATGTCAGCTTAGTGCTGAAGCCTCTGGAATGGGGTTTTAAAATCCACCACCTTCAGAGCCAAGAATGCTATGACTGAGCTACATCTGACATTAATCAGGAGATCCAAAAATGCAGGAATTGTAGCTGACAACTTAGGGATAATGAATATTATTCCAATATTCAAAAAAGACTACAGATCAGTTAGTGGAGAAAATGCTTGTGATAGAGGATTAATTGATAGGTCAGATAGAGATGATGAGATAGTGTGTGGAAAATGATTATTCTTCAGTTCTGGCACCATGGAAATGCTTTGCAAAGATTAAGATAAGGTTGCATATTCAGGAGTTGGAGACAGCGTGAAGTTTAACAGCAGCAAAGTTATAAAAGCTTATATTTGGTTAATAAGCATTCTGCGTTTCATCAATGACCTTCCCTCCATCATAAGGTCAGAAGTGGGGATATTCGCTGTGAATTGCATAATGTTGAGCACCATTCGCAACTCCTCAGATACTGAAGCAGTCCATGTCCAAATGCAGCAAGACCTGAACAATATCCAGGTTTGGGCTGAAAAGTGGCAAGTAACATTCGTGCCACACAAGTGCCAGGCACTGACCACCTTCAACAAGAGACAATCTAGCCATCGCCCCTTGAAGTTCATTGGCAGTACCATCGCTGAATCCCCCACTATCAACATCCTGGGAGTTTCGATTGAGCAGAAACTGAACTGGACTAGCCATATAAATACTATGGCTACAAAAGCAGGTCAGAGGCTGGGAATCCTGCGGCAAGTAACTCACCTCCTAACTTCCCAAAGCCTGTCCACATCTACAAGGCACAAATCCGGAGTGTGATGAAATACTCTGCACTTGCCTGGATGAGTGCAGCTCCAACAACACTCAAGAAGATTGACACCACCCAAGACAAAGCAGCCCAGTTGATTGGCACTACATCCACAAACATTCACTCCCTCCACCACTGACACACAGCAGTGTGAACTATCTACAAGATTCCCTGCAGGAACTCACCAAGTCTCCTCAGACAGCACCTTCCAAACCCATGACCACTGCCATCTAGAAGGACAAGGGCAGCAGACACATGGGAACACCACCACCTGGAAGTTCCTCTCCAAGCTACTCACAAACCCTAACTTGGAAATATATGCTGTTCCTTCACTGTCGTTGGGTAACGTCCTAGAACTCTCTCCCTTACAGCACTCTGGGTGTACCTACACCACATCGACTGCACCACCATCTTCTCAAGGACAATTAGGGATGGGCAATAAGTGCTGGCGACGCCTGCATCCCATAAATTAATAAAAGAATAAAAAGTGAAGCTGTTATCAACAAACTGATTATGTACAAAAATGCAGCACGAGTTGATTTGAAGTTATCACAAGTTTAACTTAGCATTGTAGAGATTATTAGTTGGATCATATTTTGAATATTGAATGCAATTTTGGACACCCAACCTTGAAAGGGATGTGAAAATATTAGAGAGGCTTTAGGCACGAGGGATAGGAATGGTTTCCGAACTTGGGGCTCTAACCTGAAACAAGGGAACCACAAAGTATAACCAGAACTGAACTTTATTGGGAGGAATGTCCCCTTGTCGAGTGGGTGCGGCGGGTGGACCTGGGGGCGGCAGTGAAACGGTCCGCAGCCCGCAATCGGGCTCCGACCCGTGATTTCACACACTGGCTGGCCAAGTAATGCGTGAAACATCCGCTGAGAGCCTCAGCACTGCTGGGGTGGGGGCTGGAGGAGGGTGAGCGCTGATGTTTGCACATCAGTGCTGGGGGGTGGGGGGGTGGTGGGTGCGCTCCTTGAAAGCTCACAGGATGTAGCGAGCTGCCTCTGGGAGCTGAAGATTTTTAAAATGAGGAAAGAAGAATCTACAATGAATATAAACATGTCCCCACATGTGACTTTGAGATTTTTTAAAAATCCATTTTTTTTTTTACTTAATTGTTGGAAACCTCACCCCACCCGTGGATGATATGTTACTAAAAATGCAAAGGCCGCCTTGGCCTATTTGCCTGCTGCTAACCATAAGGTTCGATGGGCAGTGAAGAACCCTGCTTAATGAGCTGCTTAAGTGCCTTAGTAGGCCTCTTACTGGTCGGTGAGCACGCTGCCGACTCTCACGCGTGCCCGCCGACTGAAATACCGCGCGAGTGTGCGATGGCCTCAGGACATTAGCCTGAAGTTATCATGCGCTATTCCACGTTCAAATGTGTTGGGCGAGCACTCGCACACCGAGCTGAAAATCCTGGCCCAATCAGAATCTGTAATCAGGATTAAACATATTAACGTAGTAAACAAACTGGGTGGGTGGGTGGGGGGGGTGGTTATTTGGTCTGTTGCATGGAAACAGCTCATTTAAAAACAAATAATAATTGGTGTTTTATTTTAGACCATCATTACAGGCAACATTTTGAAAACTAAACCTTTAATTAGCTAGTCACTCTGCTATGTATTCCAAAGTCAGCATTTTATTATTAGAAATAGATTTTCAGCACAAACATGTTTTCAATTAGCTTGGAAATAAACAGACTACTAATTTAATGTTAGTATTAAAAGTAGTTGGCATATAATGAAAATACAGCAAAAAATCAAATTGTTTTTAAGCCAGCATTTAATTTCATTTTAATGAACAATGATTACAATTTGAATATGAATTTAAAAAAAAACCACATAAGAGTTGATTTTACGTGCTGGGAGGGCTGAATGAATTACCCTCCTTCCCCTACCCCCCAACACAAGGTACCTCACTGACATGAAATCTGGCTTCCCCACAGTGATAATGCATTGGGAGAGGCCTTAATTTGTGCAGAGAGGGACTTTTGCTCCTCAGAGACAAGACGTTCCACCCTAGAGAGTTGCCGGCCAATCCGTTGGTCATTGCCTGACACTTGTATGATGTGAATCTTACTTGCCACTTGTCAGTCCAAGGCTGGATATTGTCCAGGTCTTGCTGCATTTGGACATGGACTGCTTCAGTATCTGAGGAGTCATGAATGGTGCTGAACATTGTGCAATCATCAGTGAACATCCCCACTTCTGATCTTATGATGGAAGGAAGGTCATTGATGAAGCAGCTGAAGATGGTTGGGCTGAGGACACTACCCTGAGGAACTCCTGCAGTGATGTCCTGGAGCTGAGATGACTGACCTTCAAAAACCACAATCAGCTTCCTTTGTGCTATGTATGACTCCAACGAGTGGAGGGTTTTCCCCCTGATTCCCACTGACTCCAGTTTTGTTATGGCTCCTTCATGCTACACTTGGTCAAAGGTGGCCTAATGTGAGGGGCAGTCAGTCTCACCTCACCTAAGGAGTTCAACTCTTTTGTCCATGTTTGAACCAAGGCTATACTGAGTGGCCTGGCGGAACCCACACTGGGCATCAGTGAGCAGGTTATTGCTAAGCAAGTGCCGCTTGATAGCACTGTTGATGACCTTTTCCATTACTTTACTGATGATTGAGAATGGACTGGTGGGACGGTAATTGGCTGAGTTGGATTTATCCTGCTTTTTGTGTACAGGACGTACCACCACATAGCTGGGTAGATGCCAGTGTTGTAGCTGTACTGGAACAGCTTGGCTAGGGGCACAGCAAGTTCTGGAGCACAAGTCTTCAGTACTATTGCTGGAATATTGTCAGGGCCCATAGTATTTGCAGTATCCAGTGCCTTCAGCCATATCTTGATATCACGTGGAGTGAATCAAATTGGCTGAAGACTGGCATCTGTGATGCTGGGGAGCTCCGGAGGAGGCTGAGATGGACCATCCACTTCCCACTTCTGGCTAAAGATTGTATCAAATGCTTCAGCCTTTTCTTTTGCACTGATTTGCTGGGCACCCCCATCATTGAGGATGGGGACATTTGTGGAGCCTCCTCTTCCAGAGAGTTGTTTAATTGTCCACCACCATTCATGACTGGATGTGGCAGGACTGTAGAGCTTATCTCTGTCTATCACTTACTGCTTATGCTGTTTGGCATGCAAGTAGTCCTGTGTTATAGCTTCACCAGGTTGACATCTCATTTTTTAGGTACACTTGGTGCAGCTCCTGACATGTCCTCCTGTGTGCATCATTGAACCAGTGTTGATTCCCTGATTTGGTGGTAATTGTAGAGGGGGGGATTGCTGGACCATGAGGTTATAGATTGCGTTCGAGTACAGTTCTGCTGTTGCTCATGGCCCGCAGCGCCTCATGGATGCCCAGTTTGAGTTGCTTGATCTGTTCAAAATGTATGCCATTTAGCATGGTAGTAGTGCCACACAACACAATGGAGGGTATCCTCAATGTGAAGTCAGGAAATCCTGACTTCATATTGAGTATACGGTGTTCACAATGACTGTACGGTGCTTTATCCTACTGATACTGCCATGTACAGATGCATCTGTGGCAGGCATATTGGTGAGGATGAGGTCTAGTATGTTTTTCCCTCTTGTTTGTTCCCTCACCACCTGCTGCAGACCCTGCAGTCTAGCAGGTATGTCCTTTAGGACCCGGCCAGCTCAGTAAGTAATGGTGCTACCAATCCATTCTTGGTGATGGACATTGAAGTCCCCCACCCAGAGTACATTCTGCGCCCTTGCCACCCTTGGTGCTTTTTCCAAGTGGTGTTCAACACGGAGGAGCACTGATTCCTCAGCTGAGGGAGGGCGGTATGCGGTAATCTGTTGCCCATGTTTGACCTGATGCCATGAAACTTCATGGGGTTCAGAGTCGATGTTGAGGACACTCAGGAACTCCCTCCCAACTGTACACCACTATGCTACCACCTATGCTGGATCTGTCCTGCCAATGGGACAGGACATACCCACAGATGGTGACGGTGGTGTCTGGGACATTATCTGTAAGATATGATTCCGTGAGGATGACTATGTCAAGCTGTTGCTTGACTAGTCTATGAGACAGCTCTCCCAATTTTGGCACTCTGCAGGGTCGACAGAGCTGAGTTTGCCATTGTCATTTCCAGTGCCTGGTTTGATGCCAGGTGGTCCGTCTTGTTTCACTCCTTTTTTTGAGACTTTGTAGTGGTTTGATACAACTGAGTGGCTCGCTAGGCCATTTCAGAGGGCATTTGAAAGTCAATCACATTGCTGTGGATCTGGAGTCACATGTAGGCCAGACCAAGTAAGGACAGCAGATTTCCTTCCCTAAAGGGAACCAGATGGGTTGTTACAACAATCATCAGACCTTTAATTCCAGATTTTTATTGAATTCAAATTCCACCATCTGCTGTGGGATTTAATCCTAGGTCCCCAGAGAATTACCCTGGGTTTCTGGATTACTAGTCCAGAGACAATGCCACTACATCATCATCCCACACCGCCCCCTCCTCCCTTTGCACTTTATGTAACTTTTACTTTAACATGAATCAGAATCAATGTACATTAAAGATGAATTAACAGACAAATGATACTTCAAATAAAAAAGAAATTTCACTTTAAATAGTCAATACAATAAAGATACACCTTACACAACCAGAAGAACCCGCATCACTCCCCACAGATATGTGGCACTGTGTAACAACTCAGTTCCACACTATGCCAGGATAGATCAGGGCAAAGTTCAGGGGGCCCATCTGACAACAGTTTTCACCTCCGAGTTTCATGGGTATAATTATCATCAAGACAAACTTTTATGAACTCTCCCTCCCTCAGGCCACAACAGTCCTGCTGGTGTAGCTTTCCAGAGTTCTTTTTCAATTGACCGATAAATGACATCCTGGTTCACAGTTTGGCTACGTGGGAATACACCCAGCTCTTTAGCATCTCTGAATTAGGAAGGAAGCTTTCAAGGCTTTAGACTCCTTTTAGCCAGCTCACACTTTCCAAAAGCTCCTGTCTCCTTTTCTGCCAAACAAAGAAACTAACCTCTTTCTGAATGGGATTTGCATCTTGTCCTTGCAAGAATTCTGTGCCTCACTATTTCTATCTCTGTCTGCATTCTCATTGGCTTGGAATTTCTGGCCCTGCCATGCTGGGACCCATCACTGGGGATGTGGCAGCCCAGACAAAAGCCCATTGACTTTCAGCGGGACTGGATGATAACAGCGGCAGGTGGGCAGGGCCAGAGAATGATGTCTGCATCTGTGTGCTGATCGCCTTCACCCTCCAGCTCTCCTGTTTCTAGCTCTCCTTTGTATCCAGCCACAATGCTTCTGTAATTTAACTTCCTTCTTGTTCATACTGCTGCCACGTCAAGGGTCACCAGGTCACATGGACCAATATTTCTTATTATTCAAGAAAATTAGAATTCATCCCTTTACAATGATGCATATTCTAAAAAAGATCTTGTCATGCATTTTTAAAAACAACTATGCATTCCACAGAAACTTTGAAGGAGTTACAACTTTTCCTTATTGTACTGCTTCTGGGTCAAAGCTCATCTCAGGATAAAGACAATTAAATGGGTATTATGTATGTATATTATACATTTTGTGTAAGGTTTTGAGGAAGCATTAAAAGCAAAGAAAAATGTGTCAATATGAAAGAAATGAGGCAGAGCATAGGAACATTGGAAGTAAATGCAAGGCTGCCAGTGGTGGAATACAGGTGACAAGGGGTGAGTAGAAGTGCACGCAGTGTTAGAGGAGCAGAGAGTGCATGTGGGGATGTAAGGCAAGAGGTGATCACTAAAGTAGGGCGTGGCACATTCTGAGCGTGATTTGAAAACCAGGAGCTGAGTAAAATAGCGGGTGGGTGGGTTGGGTGGGGGGGACACTGCTGGAAGCAAAGTCAGTGTGGAGCTGACATGCTTCACGCTGACTCGCCCCCATAGCCATAATGCACTGTGGGTCAGCTAAACGAGGGCCAAGTGGGACTTCCAAGAGGAAGCCCCGCCTTCTGGAGCTGCCGGCCCCATCGGTCCCGGCAGCGCCAAGAGTGCGTCTTGACCACTGCCGGGACTGCACTGAGTTAGGAGAAGAAGGCCCATGGATCCCCAGAGCAGGTAAGTCTGGGGCCTTGGGCTGTGAGGATTTAGGCAGGTCAGGGGGAAGGGTAGTGAGGAGGGAGTGTGTTTAAGGCCGTGGGCAGTTCAGAATTTTAGATATGCCCCCCACCCCACCACCCCCCCCCCCCCCACCAGATCGACAAAGAGCAGCCCCTGTAGATCTAACCCTCCCTTCCTTCCCACCATTTGCAGAACTTGTTAAAACATCGGCCTGCCCGCTCCTGCCTGACTGCCCATGCCAAACATTTTATGGCGTGGACAAGGTATTATCAGGGCCAATTGGCCTGGTAACAATTAAGGCTAATTAACCCTGATTACTCATCCGAACATGGTGAGCAGGCTGCCAATTTTGGCACCTGCCCACATCTTTAACTATAGGGGTGAGCTTGGGGGTGGGTGGGAAGGTGATGGGGTGAGCACCCGGATGAACAGCCACCCTGTTTTATGCCCCTCCCATCCAAAACACGCCTGGCAGGGGCATGTAAAATGCAGCCCAAGGACACTCATTTCAAAATGAATATAGTTGGCCAGTGAGGCTTGGATAAGTAATGAGGTGCATCGGTTTGCATGAGTTGTAATTTTTTGGAACACTGAAGTAAGAAGATCAATTAGACAGCTTTAGAATAATCAAATTTTAAGATAACAATATAATAAACTGAAGTTTTGGTAGCGGAATTGGAAACATAGGATGCAGATGGTTAATTTGCAAAGGTGGAAGAAAACAATTTTAGAAACAGGGCAGGTGTGGGTGAGAAGTCCGAAGTACAGTCGAGCAGAATGTTAAGGCTACTTCCCTTCTGACTCAGCTTGAGGTGGCAGCCAAGGATTTTATGGATAAAAACCAAAAAAAACTGCGGATGCTGGAAATCCAAAACAAAAACAGGATTACCTGGAAAAACTCAGCAGGTCTGGCAGCATCGGCACAGAAGAAAAGAGTTGACGTTTCGAGTCCTCATAACCCTTCAACAGAACTGAGTGAATATTAGAAGAGGGGGTGGAACTCAGTTCTGTCGAAGGGTCATGAGGACTCGAAACATCAACTCTTTTTTTCTCCGCCGATGCTGCCAGACCTGCTGAGTTTTTCCAGGTAATTCTGTTTTTGTTAAAGGTTTTATGGAGTTGTGAACAGAGGCACAGTGAAGTTAGCAGGAGCTGAAGAGGGTAGTCTCGGTCTCCTTACTGTTGACTGAAGGAACTTTTGTCTCAGAGAAGTCAGAGAAGCAATATGAAAATATGGCGTCAGTCTTTGGGCCAGTGGGACCAGACAGCAAGATAGAGTGAGCTTCTCCTCTGAGTAATGACCCTTTTCTGGATAATGTTGCCAAGGTGTAGAAGGTAAATAATGAAGAACAGCAAGCTAGGAGTGATCTCCAGGGGATACACCAGAAGTCATGAAGTCTGCAGCGGAGGAGGAGAAAAAAAAAATCACCTCTTGGGGCATATGCTCAGATTGAACATTCTCAGCTTGCAATTTTCTATCAATGCACTTTAATGAACAGAAAATCATGTGCTGGGAAGATACAATTTTGTGATATGCACTCCTAGGGAGAAAGGTAATCCTCCTCTCAGGGACGGGTTGGGAGACGGGGGAGTCATTGTTCAGGGTAGAGGGCCCATTGTCTTCCTGACAACCCACAATTAAATCCAGGTCAGGAAAGATCAAGAACAGCCTTCCTGCCAAGGGGCCAACTGAGGCCCATGGGGCCTATTTAAGCACCTCATCCCACAGCCACTGGTATTCAACCAGCAGCTGATGGGGGTCACACCATATGGCCAGGTAAACCCTGGAAGGCATGCCTACAGCCTTTTGGAGGAGGGGTCCCCGCTGTCCCTCCTCAGATACCCGACGGAGAGAACTGCCAGCAGCAAGGGAGGGATCCTCATTGCCTTTAACATCAACCCTTTGGCTCTTCCCTCGCCATGACCTCCCTGATTGGCCCCCAGCGATGCTGCTTGCTGCCTCACTTACCTGTGTGTCAGGGCTCCGGTGACATTCCTCCTCCTCGGGCAGGCTGCAGTACCGGCAATGGGCCACCGCTCCCTGTGGCACTGTAGGTCCTGAACGGCTGCTGAACTCTGATCGACAGGCAGCTAATGGAAGTGGGGAATTCCTGCTGCAGGACCTGGGAACTCCAATGGTGGCCAGCAGGCTGCTTGATGAGTGTCTAATCCTATCAGGACTCCTGGAAATGGCCGTGGCAGGGTTGACACCGGCTCTTTGGCCAGCTGATGTGCCTAGTGTCACAACCGTTAATTTCTTCCCCTAGTGAATGCAGGAATGGATGCCTCGGAATATTTACACACTAGTGCCTGTTATGAATCGTGGAAGAAAGGGTTCAGGAAAACATTACCCATTGTTCGGAATTTGAAGCAGATGCACAGTAAAGTAGTGACTTTTTCATCAATTAACTTTAAAAGGCAAGTGGAAGAAAATTTGGTTCAGAGGGGAAATCATGGTTACTGAGATTGTTGCAGAGAAATATAATTAAATGCCGCTTCGTTACAAGTGTGTCATCATTGGCTAGGTTTTTTTGTGCATTTCACCCCAGCGGGAATTTGAGTCCCTCAGAAGTACATGTTCCAAAACTGTGACTTTATTAGCTAATTCAAAATCATTTTGAAAAATTGACACTTTCAATAAAATATGAAGCTACAGCATTGCGAGATAAGGTTAATTTTCAACAAGCTGATGCGGAACTGAAACAGATTTGCAGCAAAAGTAATTATCACGATGTTGATTAACTAAACTAAAAGCCAGAACTAGAAAGTATCTGACAAGGACTGGGATTCCTGGTTAGATGAGCAATGCCCTGGCCCAAATCAGCTGTGAACACCAGGCTGCCTGATTAGAAAGATGTAATCCATAATCTGGAATATGGAATAATTTTGTTTGGGGGTCAGCAACAAGCAATGCAGAACCTTGGGTAAGGACATTAATTTAGTGAGGTAGAGTTCAGAATAGGATAAATTGTACTTGTTTGTGACATAATAACTCAACTGTAGTGAACTAATTGCTGTACTGATTTATTTCAGAACCATACATACCCATTTCATTTGCAATACAACGTGTTCCACAGTGAGACACGCTTTGGTTCACATTCATTGTCTATGAAGAAAGAAGATGTTAAAACCTTTGACAAAATCATGGAAATGTTTAGCGACATCACGTACTACAAGGTAAATTTTAGAACACATGTAAAAGATGAAATTGGGTTTCATTTTAAATATAGGATTTAGCTTGTCATTGAAGGTTTGGAAGAAGAAATCCAAGTGCATACATTTATCATCAGGACGTACTGTTTAAATAATCTCTTGTTTGTCCTTTGAGATGAACAGTCCAACCTCTGAGGTATTTGGTAGGATTCCGGTGGGTACCTAGTTGACTGCAAAGGCCAATCTGTGCCCGGAAGGTTATGCTGAGAATAGGTCAGGACAAGTTTTAGACAAATAGCTGGCTCAGGATTTCCTCTCCTTGTGTTTTTTTTCTCTCTTTCTGATATCCACTTGCTTTTGAAGGAGGTCACACTGTTTTTTATTTGGTTGTGCCAGGTGTAGTGGCCCTGGGTGAGCTTTTCATAGGAATTGAAGGCGATATTAAAAATCCTAAGGAAAGCCTTCAGAGTATCCTTGTAGCATTTCCTTTGATCTTCTTGAGGTCACAACCCAAACTGAACCTCTTCATTGAAAATTCACTTTGCTAAGTCAGTATTAGGCATTTTGAATACATGACCAATGCAACTCAGCTGTGACTGTCTTGTATGGTGCAGTTACTCGGCATACCAGCTCAGGTGAGCACCTCAGTGTCTGATGTTTCGTCCTGCTATCTGATCACAGAAGCTCCCGAAGGCAGCTCAAGTGAAAGTGGTCAAGCTTCTTGGTAGGATGCTGGTATACAATCCATGTCTCACATGCGTAGAGAAGAACGTGTAGGACGCTTGTTCTATTGGCTTTCGGTTTGGTAGGCAGACTTACTCCTCTTCATCTCCAGACTGATATTTGAAGTCTTCTGAAGGCTACACTTTCTTTGGCAATAATCTTGCATGCATCTCATCGTCAATATATAGACAGCTGAAGAGATTGTGCTGCTGAGACAAGTAAACTTATCCACTGCTGAGAGTTTCTGGCCATGGACTGAAACCTTGGGCTCAAGATCGGGTTTTCCTGGACTACGCTGGTATATTACTTCAGTTCAAATATTAATAAAGCAATAAGATATGGATTACAGATGGGATTCACAGGGTTTCTATTTTTTCAAATAAAAGAATGAAGCTAATATGTTTGTAAAAGGAAAAAGACAGGCTCTGGAGTCACATGTGGGCTAGACTGGGTAAGGGCAGCACATTTCATTCCTTAAAGGACATTAGTGAACTAGATTGATTCTTACAACAATTGATGATAATTTCATGGTCACCGTAACTGAGACTACCTTTCATTTCCAGATTGATTTGAACTGAATTCAAATTCCCCCAGCTGTTATGATGAGATTCGAATCGATGTCTCCAGAGCATAACCTGGGCCACTCGATTACTAGTCCAGTGACATCACCACTACACCATCATCTCCCAAATTAAATCACAAATTAAATCAAAAGTGAACAAAAGCAGATAGCGAAGGCAGAGGCAGAAGTGGAGTGCCTGGTGAGCAGGAAGCTCCAAGCTCTGCTTAACTGAATGCGGATGCTGGACCTCAGGCCAGTCAACAAAATGGATACTTCTGGAGCAGCAGGAGAAAGATTGGCATTTCAAGCATGACTGGCATGAGGTCATCGACATTTGCAATGCTGTCATCATCCATGGAAAGACTGGCCACCAATGTTACCTTTAGTATGTACAGCCGAGTGTCTGTGTAGCAACCCAAATTTTAATGTACAGGCCATGCACAAACCCATCTGCTCTAAGATACTAGGTGTGTGCACGTAAAAATGTAAAGATACCACACACTTAAATTAATTGACTGTGTACTATAATAAACAATTAAGTGGGATGTCGGTGGCCAACTCCATGGACCATCAAAGACAGCAATCTAGCGAGTGCGTGCTGGCTGTCAGCATTGGCTTGTAGGCTATGAATGCCATCTTAAATAGGATTGATGAAACCCTAATCTTGGCCATTCATCAGCACACTGAAATGCAGCAATGTTCTCTCATGCTCATTGCTCATTGTTAGCAGGTAAGTGTAGTGGGCCATAAGAGGGATGATGGTAAAAGAATCATGGAAGTGAGGACTTAAAGTGCTTCCACTTGTCACTGGTTTCCCCCCTTCCATGCTCCTTCAGTCAGTACCCCACTTGCTGCCTCCTGTCCTAAGCACCATGTGCGCTCTGTACAGGTGCAGGTGGAGCAGTCTTTGGTCGGGCATTCCCAGGTTCTAAAACCCAGAGGGTATTAGCTTAGAGCGTCTCAGCAGTCAGAGTGGGGGATCTGAACAGCCTGCTAAAACCACCATGTAGAACTTTTAGGCAAAGGAAGAGTGAAGATTTGTAGTGGTCAAAGGTCACATACATAAGTTGTGTTAAGCCTAGTCAGTGTTAAATTTGTCTAATTTTTTAAATTAATTTTAATTTTACTTAAATATTATTTATCTCCACTATTCTTCCATATTGTCCACTTTTGGTTGCTCCCTGACGAGTGGCCTTTTCACTTGTGATGAATGGTAAGGCAAGAATTGATGTTGAGCAATGAAGGGCTGTGAAAAGGATCCTTGGTTGTGTACAGGACCATGCAGAACATCATAAACTGAACATGTGCCAATTAAGTGTTTTGGACAGGGGACAGAGATTGACTGAAACCCCCAATTCCTTTTTCTTTCTGTCTGTAATCAGAATAGTTTAGTTTTGATTCGGCTGATTTGTGTTTCTAAACCCCCGTTAGTGTGCGGTCAATTTAAAAGTCACCAGCGGCAGACTTTCATGGATTTAAACAAGGAATATTATTTATTCACACACTAACTCCGGAAAGGTCTATCCCTACATCAACCACATAATACATTCCCAAGAAAGATACAGTTATGGACAGTAGTGCACTTCCACAAATATTAAACCCAAACAGAATAGTTAACAGTTCACATGACCTGGAGAGTCCAGCGAAGGAGGGAGATTTTCCCACTCTGGAATTGAATTTTAGGTAAATTCAGATGGCTGGGGTCAAAACAGGATTAACTGCAGAGTTCCAACAGATCATGTAGAAAGGCCTTGGTGGCTGCTGTAACCAGAGGTCCAATTTCTTGCAGGTAAAGCCAGAGCTATTTGAAACAGATCGGAAGAGGCTTTGAAAAGGTTTTAAATCTCCCAGGTCTTGAAAAGGCAAGATAACACAGCTGTTTCTTTGCAAATGTGATGTTGTTGCTAGTGTTCTGCAGATTGCCCAGTCTCTCTCTCTCTCTCTCTCTCATATTTTAGATTAAAGGGTTTTAAAATCAAAGGACAGTTTTGATCACTGTTGCGATCCCAGCTGATGTTAATGCTGGATAATTCAGCTCCCAGAGTGGAACCTGGTTTGATAGACCGTAACTTTTATTTTTGTTTAGAAACCTTGGGGTTTCGGGGGAGCAGTTACTGAACACATTCCCAGGAGTCTGCTCCTGCACTTTTAACAAAAGAATAAAACGTTTATTAAACAAGAAAAGATGAAAGATATTCCAACATTCCTTCACTCCAACTATACCTTTACAAATATATACAAATTCATAAAGATAACACAAGATGCAAAATCTATCTTATACTATAATGTTCACAGTGAGTCTACAGTCCATGTGAACTAATGGTGGTCGGGCACCAAATTCCAAAACCAAGCTTCTACAGATTTCTCATCAACCCCCCAGATGCTTGACACACTGTGAGTCAACTAGTCTCACTGCACCTCTTGTCTTTCTCACAAGGGCTTCCAATCCCCACGTTCAAAGAACTCACCTTGGAGTTCTCTCCCAGATGGCACAATCTCTCTGATGTCTCCAACAAGGATCCACCTCCAAGGTTCCAAGCTCACTCCCCGGTGTTCCTTTCCCCTGGATCTCCACGTACATTCATGCTTCACCTTCCAAGCACACTCTCTGATATTTGGCTGTGCCAAGCAGAACACCACTACTCCAAAGGCCCGTAGTAAGGAGTCACCAAACTTCCTCTGTATTCTTTGATCTTCTAGCTTCTCTCAAGCCTACTTTGCTTAAGTCTACTCCCTGCAGCTCTGTCTCTTTAATGCGGACGATTTTCTTCTACTCCTTACTCTCACTTCCACTTAACAGGGCCTGTTTCATATTCCTGTTCTTGTCTCTTGGCTTGACTATCTTCCTGGGACCTCTCCCTGGTTTTGGGACCTTTCTTCTTTGTTCTTTGGGATCTGCTCCCTGCAGCTCTCATCTTGCAGGAGTCCATCCCCCCTGATCTCTTTGCACCTCAAAGCAGTCTTCCTGTTTGCCTGGTTGAAGAGAAGGGATGTACACATAAAAACATAGCTAATGACATTCGAGAGAACCCCAACCAATGAGGACCAGGTGCAATATGATGAGAGCATTATGACATTCAGATGTGTCACTGGGCCAGCCAGTGGTGCACTGAAGATGCACATGATGTATCTGGCCCTGCAATCCACACCAGCCAGGATCTCTAGAGTGGTTGTTTAGAAACCGTGGAGGTTTGCATGCGTGTGTGTGGAAGGTGAAGTTTGAATGCAGGAAGCGATGAAGGAGATAGGAACATTGGGAAGAGAGGCTGAAACCTGGAGATGGATCCTTGTTGGAGACGTCCAAGAGAAAGCTTTGTTTGGGAGAGAATTCCAAGGCGAGTTCTTCGAATGTGGAGATTGAGAACCATTGCGAGAAAGACAGGGGCCAGAATTTTACACTCTAGGAGCCAGTGGGCGGCTGATCTGAGCTCACACGAGAAAATTATGGGTGTGCGTCCTGACATCATCACACTGTTGCACTATATTACAGTCGGCAGCTGCTCGCTGGAGTCGAAAGCGTGCCTGCCACAATTAAACGGGCATTACAAAGGCAATTGTATGAAATTTTACGTGGCCAGTGTGATTTAACAGGCCACACAGCCAGGTAGCCATCCTGCTTTTAATTGAAACTCGATCCAGGGCGGGATAAAAGTTGAGCAGAGCCCTGGTGATGTGAGTAGGTAGGAGTTTAGGTGAGGGTTGGTTGTAGGTGGTTTTCTGACATTGCATTTCCTGTGTTTTCTAGAGGATTCTTTGGCTTACAAGCTTTCTCAGAGGCTTTCTGCCAAGTGCACCCTTCAGTGCACTATCCTGTGCCTTCTGTATTCCAGCAAATGGGGATTGTCTACTCTGCTGGAAGGACTTCCTCTGAAGAGGAGGAGAGGGCCAGAAGGGAGAGAAATCCGGGTGTCCACAGGCAGCATCCTGGAGAATGACCTGTAGGAAGAGAGGTGTAGCCAAGGGGTTGCATGATTAGCAACAAGTGCAAGGCAGAAGGATCCACAGAAGATGCCATTATCCTGCAGCCAGAGTCTGCAGGCAGTGCTTCAGCTACCTGGACAAGGCTGAGGTCCAGTGCCGGATGAGGCTCCAGCTCTCTAGGGAGACTGTCACCTCCATTTGCCAGATGATTGGCCCAGAGATCACCTCAAACTGTGTAGGTGGCCATCCTGTGCCAGTGGCTCTTAAGGTGACAGTGGCCCTGAACTTTTTTGCCTCCGGTTCCTTCCAAGGGTCACCAGGGGTCTATGTGGTGTTTCCCAGTCTGCTGCCCACAGCTGCATCAAGCTGGTCACTGACACTCTGTTCAGACGTGTCAGTAACTTCACTCATTGCTGGACTGATGAAGCCAGCCAGGCTGAGCGAGCCAGAGGCTTTGTTGCAATTCTGGATTCCCCCGTATCCAGGGTGCCAAAGGTTGCACACATGTGCCCAAAAAGGTGCCAGTGGATGAGCCGTGTGCCTTCATCAACAGAAAGGGGTTCCACTCCTTGAACATCCAGATTTTTTTGCAACCACAAGGCACAGATTTTGCAGGTCTGTGCCAGGTACCCAGGCAGCTCCCACGATGCATACATCCTGCGGCACTCCCAGGTGCCGGGGCTCTTCATCACTCCAGCTCGGTTGGATGTTTGGCTCCTGAGTGACAAAGGCTATTGCCTGAAAAGGTGGCTCCTGTGTCCACTCAGACATCTAAGGACAGAGGCAGAGCAGAGGTACAATAGAAGTCGTGCCTCTACAAGGGCGGTAATTGAGAGGGCCATTGGCCTGGACCGATCAAGGGGAGAACTGTAATATCCTCTAGAGCGTATCTCACTTATTGCCATTGTGTGCTGCGCTTTGCACAATCTGGCTCTGGCAAGGGGGACCATTGGAAGATGAAGACAGTGAGGCTGCTGCCCAAGCCACAGAGGATGAGACAGCTGATGGGTCTGATGAAGAGCTGGAGGAGGCCCAGGGTGAGGATGCGACAGCAGAAGCGATGAACCTTCTGGGAGGCAGGGAGACCAGAGAGGCCTTGATTCTGTGTTCATTCAGCTAGGCATCCAAGGCATGGCTAACTAGTGAGCTCAAGGGTGATGCCTCCTCACTGAAACTTCCTGATGAGGCCATCCTGTGACCCCTATGTCAATGAACTACCTCTGAAATAAAGTTTTCAGCCCTTTCTGTCTGTCACAAGACACTCCCATGCCCAACACCTATGAAAAACACGAGGCGCATTCAGGCCATGAAACATAATAACATCTTTAAATGGTCATGTTTACACAATCTGAGCACAGAACACATATTACTGAAGTTCTATCACCTGTGACAACCCCTTAGTAGTGCCTTAAATTTTGCTTGCGGGTGCTGCGCCTTGGTGCCACCCCCAACCCCCACTCACTGGCAGCAGCATTAGAGGCCGCCTCCTGACAGTGATGCCCTGTCTGCCCTGATGATCTTGGCGGACACTCTCTGGCCGGCTGAGCCAGTTCAGGCGCCGCCCGGGACAGAGCGTCCAGCACCATGGCTGGGCACTGCTCAGTTATCACAGCTTCATCAGATGCCACGGGTACTGGCAGAGGAGTGGTGCCTTCATTCTGGAGCACCCTGAGAGGATCCTGGCAGATGTGACATACAACTGGTCCACCAGCATGAGGTTGGTTTGAACCTCCCTGCTCACCATTGATGGACGGGGACCTAACAGAGTGACTTGGTGCTTCATCCATCTCTCACACTGGCAACTGACCTGCTGAGTTCACTGCCAGTGTGTGGACATGCAGGTCTGAGTACAGCCCCAGAAACCCCTGATTCTGTTCCTGGAGCTGCCTCTCTTTGAGAGAGCTGCCTCTCTCTATCTACAGAGGAGGCTGTTCATTTAGAGCTCCAGTTCGATGCAGCGCTCACACTCTGCACGGACTCCTCCATGACAGAGACCATGGCATGCAGACCCTCGGGGATCTCCGCCAGGTCTTCCCACGCATCCCTCTGGACATCCAGCATCTGCCACCTGATGGACGATCCCAGAGGCTCATCACCTGCCTTGGACTCAGCACGGCGCTGGTCTCCAGCAGTCCTCCGACTGTCAATACCCTGGGCACTCTCTACCTCCTTGTGATTGTGATGCCTCTCACCACTGTGCACTACCATCTGAACTGACACACTATTGCCCACTGACGTGCCTGTGACTGCGCCAGTGCTTGGCATGGAGAGAGGATTTGATGCGGGTGCATCTGTCCATGGCTCCTCCTCGGGTGTCAAGAGGGGGTCCTTGGAGTCTCTCAGGCATGGTGAGGATGGTGCATCTGAGGAAGGAAAAGAATATGTCAATTGATTACATTGTAACAAAGTGACTGTACAGGCACAATAGTTTCTTGTCACGATGGACAACTGTCTCAATGAGGCTCTGTGACTGAATTTGCAATGGGGACTCTTGATTTGAGCTCCTCTTTGGAGATGCCAAGATCCTACATCTATTACACACTCCCCAATCTCTCACCTGTCCACTGGACTTTCACCACCTCCCCCCACCCCCCCAAGACCACTGCCTGTCTGCGACCTGTGGACCTTGCTCCATGCTTGCATTCTGTAACCATCTTAAATTTTGAAAGTATCAGCAGTTTGATAACCCCACCACCCAATCATGAGCGTTCCAGTGCATTATGGCTTCCCTTCTCCTGTACAGACAAAAGTGCATTCATTAGTGCCCCCTAAAGCTGCCAGAACCATACCAGCCTCCCACCACCACCCCAAGGAGACCGAGGTTGAGGTGCCCATCAGATTAGCCTCATCCTTCTATACATCCAAGGCAAGTGGGCACATCTCCCAGCCTTGGATGACACAGGGATATGTGCCACTTGGCATCCTGCATCCCACAAAGAATGGCCATTCTCTAAGTCATCTATACATAGTTACATGCCATGCGATAATGCCAGTTAGAAAGATCTGGTGCTTGGATTTGCAGCTCTGGCTGATTTCCCACATGTGCAGGGCATCATCAACTGAACACATGCCAACAAGGGCATCCCCAAATCACCCAGGAGTGTTTGTCATCCACAAGAACTCTATCAATATGCAGCTGGTGTGCAACCACAAAAAGATCTTTCTGCAGATGTACACAAGACTCTGGGAAAATTGCCATTATGCTTTGGTCCTGCAGGAGTCCATCCTCCCTGATCTCTTTGCACCTCAAAGCAGCCTTGTGGAGCATAGAAGATCATTGAACCTCTTCTGGCACTGGATCCATGTGCGGCACAAAACATCATGCCTGCTCACCTGGGCAGCCACCTCCATCCAGGCCTCCTTCGTCTGGTGGGGTAGCCTCCTCTTGCCATCGCGCAGCATGATGATGTCATATCAGGCACTCCTCCACAAAAGTCCATAGGCACTCTTCAGAAAATCGGGGGTGGGGGGGTGTGCGGGCACAGTGCCCTCCAACTTGGTATGCCCAACAGGTGCTGAGACCATAACTCCTGCCAATTAGAAAATCTTATATTCTCTCATGGACAGCTTCCTGAGGCCCCTCACCAACTCTGGGCTGCCGTCAGGGAGCTGCCTGAGATCTTTTAAAAGACTCCTCTGCAAATTCTGCCTCCTCCTCCTCCTGATCCTCCTCCCCAGAATTGTCAGAACAGACTCTGTGATCTGTACATTGTTCCTCCTGAAGGTCCAAACCTTGCTGCTGTGCAAAGCTTTGAAGAGTGCAGCACACCACAACCACACTAGAGATCCCAGCTGCTGTGTATTGCAGGGCCAGATACATTATGCACATCTTCAGTGTGCCAATGGCTTGCCCAGCGACATCTGATTGTCATAATGCTCTCACCATATCACACCTGGTCCTCATTGGTTGGGGTCCTCGAGTGTCATTCGCTATGTTTTTGTGTATATCCCTTCTCTTCAATCAGGCAGCTAGTAAGGCTGCTTTGAGGTGCAAAGAGATCAGGGAGGATGGACTCCTGCAGGACCAAAGCATGATGGCAATTTTCCCAGAGTCTTGTGTACATCTGCAGAAAGATGTTTTTGTGGTTGTACACCAGCTGCATGTTGAGAGAGTGGAAGTTCTTGTGGATGACAAACACTCCTGGGTGATCTGGGGATGCCCTTGTTGGCATATGTTCAGCTGATGATGCCCCTGCACATGTGGGAAATCAGCCAGAGCTGCAAATCCAAGCGCCAGATCTTTCTAACTGGCATTATCGCAGGCTAAGTTGACATAATTTGTTTTCCAGTAGTCAATTATCAGTCACCTGCCTTATGTATTTGTGTTTTGCCAACTGACAAATCCTGCAAAAGTCTCTGGTGAAGTCCTGGAAGTTTCCAGAGGCAAAGGAGTTGAGCGAGGTGGTGACTTTGACAACCAGTGGTCAAGCATGACCGCCAGGTTGACTTGGCAGCTGGTTTTGTTCCAGAGGAGGCAACTTGGAGCCAAATTCCTGATCTGCTTGAGAGTGCATGAGATGGTGAATTGAATTGGCAAGTGACCGGAAGGTGGGGATTATGCTTGCAGACTGAGCAAAGGTGTTCTGCGAAGCAGTCATCCAGTCTGCGTTTGGTCACCCCAATGTATAGGAGACCGGACTGTGAGCAGCAAATACAGTATGAAAGAGGTACAAGTAAACCACTGCTTCACCTTAAACCTACTCCTGCTCCCAACCCCACTCATTTTTGAAAGTTAAAGTTCACCCCTTTTAACTTTAAAACATTTAGGGCTAACCATTAGTTTGTGTCATTATTCAAGTGCGGGCATCACAATTTGTGACCTGGTCTTACTGGTTTCGGTGGAGCTGGGAATCATTTCCATGATTGTAATAAAGGGCGGAGTGTCTGCTGTACTGTTGGCTGCATCTGCACGGAGCTGAGCAACATTGCCTAATACCATGTGGTACAATCAGCCTCCACCATATCCTGCGCCATTTCCTTCACCTCCAGCACAATGCCACCACCAAACACACCTTCCCCACCACTCCCCTGTCACCATTCTGAAGGGACCATTCCCTCCGCGACATCTTGTTCCAATCCTCTATCGCCCCTAATACCTCATCCCCTTCCCACAGCACCTTCCCATGTAATCACAGAAGGTGTGATACCTGCCCCTTGACTTCCTCTCTCCTCACTGTCCAAGGTGAAGCAGTGATTCACTTGCACTTCTTTCAATTCAATCTACCATATTTGCTGCTCACAATCCAGTCTCCTATACACTGCGGTGACCAAACGCAGACTGGGTGACCACTTTGCGGAACACCTTTGCTCAGTCAGCAGGCACAATCCTGACTTTCTGGTTGCAGCACTGGAGGGCTTTGTGGTGCAGGCAGATAAGAGGCTGGGAGGCCCTCAAGGACACCCCCTCAGAAAGGATCGTGAGTAGGTGACCAGGGAAGTCAATTCCTTGTGTTTGGAGCTGAGAACCTGGTAGCAGTGCAAAAAAGAGTTGACTAAGCTCATGATGCCTTGCATTCACACCCACTTCTATAGGGTCCTATCTCAACCTATGACTGAGGATCAGGTACAGGAAGGCTGCTCCATTTTCTCTGCATTGGGCCTGTGACTTCCCTCCTCATTGTGGAGATGTCTGTGGAGAGTCTCCTCAGCAGGCGACTGTGCCTGCATCGTTTCAGGGGGCAGCTGCCCTCTCAGGGCCTTTCAGCATGGTTGGGTCCTGAGTTGGAGATGCTGAGGAAACAATGAATGACGCCGATGCCCCCAAGGAGTGGCCTTCCATCAGCCTCTTCGTTTGCTTCAGACTGTTCACGGTGCCGTTGATAGCTGGACGAGGTCATCAGCAGGGATGCAACTGATACATGATTGGGTGATCCATCTTAGCCTCCTCCGGATGTCCCCAGTATTACAGATATCAGCTCTCAGCCAATTCGATTCACTCCATGATATCAAGAATTGATTGATAGCACTGGACACTGCAAAGGCTATGGGCCCTGACAACATTTCAGCAATATTACTGAAGATTTGTGCTCCAGAACTTGCTATGCCTTTAGCCAAGCTGTTCCAGTACAGCTACAACACTGGCATCTACCCATCTATGTGGAAAATTGCCCAGGCGTGTCCTGTCCATATAAAGCGGAACAAATCCAACCCGGCCAATTACTGCCCCATTAGTCTACTCTCAACCATCAGCACAGTGAAGAAAGTGGTCATCGACAGTTCTTTCAAGTGGCACTTACTCAGAAACAACCTACTCACTGACACTCAGTTTGAGTTCTGCCAGTGCTGCTCAGTTCCTGACCTCATGACAGCCTTAGTTCAAACATGGACAAAAAAGTTGAACTCAAACAGTGAGATGAGAGTGACTGCCCTTGACATCAAGGCAATATTTCACCAAGTGTGGCATCAAGGAACCCTAGTAAAATTAGAGTCAATGGGAATCAGGGGGAAAACTCTCCACTGCTTGGAGTCATACCTAGCACAAAGGAAGATGGTTGTGGTTGTTGGAGGTCAATCATCTAAGTCCCAGGACATCACTGCAGGAGTTCCTCAGGGTAGTGTCCTAGGCCCGACCATCTTTAGCTGCTTCATCAATGACCTCCCTTCCATCATAAGGTCAGAAGTAGGGATGTTGATTGATGTTTGCCCAAAGTTCAGCACTATTCGTGACTCCTCAAATACTGAAACTGTCTGTGCCCTTGTGCAGCAAGGCCTGGATAACATTCAGGCCCAGGCTGATAAGTGACAAGTAACATTGCCAGGCATTTATATGCCACAAATGACCATCTGCAAACAACAGAGAATCTAACCATCTCCCCTTGACATTCAATGGCATTACCACTGCTGAATCCCCCATTATCCACATCCTGGGGGTTACCGTTGACCAGAAACTGAACTGGACCGGCCATATAAATACTGTAGCTACAAGAGCAGCTCAGAGGCTGGGAATCCTGTAATGAGTAACTCACCTCCTGATTCCCCAAAGCCTGTTCACCATCTACAAGGCACAAATCTGGAGTGTTATGGAATACTCCCCACTTGCCCGGATGAGTGCAGCTCCAACAGCATGCAAGAAGCTTGACACCATCTAAAACAAAGCAGCCCGCTTGATAGACACCACACCCACCACCTCTAACATTCACTTCCTCCATCACCAATGCAGAATGGCAGCATTGAGTACCATCTACAAGATGCATTGCAGCAACTTACCAAGGGTCCTTCAACAGCACCTTCCAAACCCGCGACCTATACCACTTAGAAGGACAGGGGCAGCAGATGCTTGGGAACATCACCATGTGTAAGTTCCCCTCCAAGCCACTCACCATCCTGGCTTGGAATATATTCCCATTCCCATTCCTTCACTGTAACTGGGTTAAAATCCTGGAACTCCCTCCCAAACAGCACTATGGGTGTACCTACACCACATGGATTTTTTTTTATTATCCATTCACAGGATGTGGGCATCTCTGGCTAGGCCAGCATTTATTGCCCAACCCTAGTTGCCCTTGTTGAGAAGGTGGTTGCGAGCTACCTTCTTAAATCGCTGCAGTCCCTGTGAGGTGGGGGTTAGGGGGGAGGGCAGTACATGGTAATCAGCAGAGCTTTCCTTGCCTGTGTTTGACCTGATGCTATGAGACTTCATGGGGTCCGGAGTCAATGTTGGGGACTCCCAGAGCAATTCCCTCCCGACTGTATACCACCATGCCGCCACTCCCTCCCGACTATACCACAAACCTCTGCTGGGTCTGTTCTGCCGGTAGGACAGGACATACCCAGGGATAGTAATAGTGGTGTCTGGACATGATCTATTAGGTATGATTCCGTGAGGATGACAATGTCAGGCTGGTGCTTGACTAGTCTGTGAGACTTCTCTCCCAATTTTGGCACAAGCCCCCAGATGTTAGTAAGGAGGATTTTGCAGGTTTGACAGGGTTAGATTTGCCGTTGTCGTTTCCAGCACCTAGGTTGATACCAAATGGTCCATCCGGTTTCATTCCTTTTCATTGATTTTTTAGCAGTTTGATACAACTGAGTGGCTTGCAAGGCCATTTCATAGGGTATTTAAGAGATAACCACATTATTGCAGATCTGGAGTCACATGTAGGCCAGAACCTACATGTTTTCTTCCCTAAAGGACATTAGTGAACCAGATGGGTTTCTACAACAATCAACAATATTTTCATGATCATCATTAGGCTTTTAATTCCCGATTTTTATTGAATTCCTGCTGTGGTGAAATTTGAACCAGGATCCCCAGAGCGTTACACTGGGTCTCTGGATTAGCAGTCCAGTGACAATACCACTACCCCCCTGGCGCCCCCCCCCCCCCCCCACCCCCCAACACTGGTTCAAAAGGCGTCTTACCACCACTTTCTCAAGGGCAATTAGAGATGAGCAATAAAAATACTGGCCTTGCAAGCAAGACCCACATCCTGTGAAAGAATTAAAAGAAAATACTTCAAGCATCTCTGCACCATTAGTGACACTGGACGGAATTTTCCATTTATGAGACGAAGTGTGATGGGGGGTGGTTTCGGCGGCACCCACCCCGCTGGCCAGAATGGCCAGGACCTTGCGCCCGATTCCGCATTTGGAAGCTCATTAGTTATGCACAAGTGAGCATTGGGCCTAATCAGCTGGCAGGTCGGGAGCTGAATCATCTGCCCACCATCAGCTGATGGGGTTGAATGTCCGGGTGCCACATTTAAATGCCAGTCCAGCACATACATCTCACTTTCTCCAGCCCACCTGTCTTCAGGACCCATCCAGTGATGTCTTTCAGCCGCAAGACGAAGGCCAGAAGCCTCAAGAAGAAGGCAGCAGCTCGCTTCACCCAATCCAGGCCTTGGTCAAAGGATTACGGGCACACAGGTATGTCCTGTATCCCAGACAGCTACTCTCTTCAGGGGTTTCACACAACAATTAGCAGGGGACACATATCAACAATCATTCTGTCATGGAGACTTCACATCACCACCATCTCATCCCATCGATCATGTTGCTCATACTCCATCCTCTGGCCCTTCATGGGAGGGCTCACCACACACAGGGGACACGCATCTCACCCAACCTCTGCTCCATCCTTTTTCATCACATGCCTTTCTTCTTCCTGCAGGCCAAGCTGGCACACAACAGGCACGAAAGATCGCAGAGCAGGGGGAGGGATGGCTGACGTCATTGCCCTCACTGAATTCGAGGAGGCTGCAGGAGAGCTGGCTGGGGAGAATAGGGATCGCTCCTGTGGGGAAGGGGAGATCGGCCCCTCCCACCAACTTAGTGTGGATCACAGCTCCATCACTTCATCAAACCCTGACAATCACAGTGACTCACATGGAGCTTTATCTACCTCATGCTCATCAACGGAAACTCTATTTTCTAGGCACTAGCAGATCAAGGCCCACAAGCCTGTCGAACAGCAGTCTGACCCCCAGACCCACGTCCAAAGGTGGAGCTCTGGGAGAACCATCACGGCGCTCACAGGCACCCTCTGCCAGCTCAGAGACACATGGGTCGGTGGGGTGCAGCTGTAGGTTAGGCTTGGGCTCACTTTCTGGAGAACACCTCACTGACACATCGCCGCAGCAGTTGGAGGCTGGGACAACCCAGGTCTCCGGCACTTAGAGGTCTGCTGCAGATCAGCCACCCGCTCAGGCCGAGTCAGATGATGAGCCTCTGGAAGCAGCTGCCAACTCAGTGCAACAATAGGCGGTGGAATCAACAGGCAGAGATTTGGCAGTCACTCAGTGGACTAGAGTGAATGATTGTGGAATCCATCCACATTTTGTTTGATGTCGTGGCTCCGACATGCGAGCGCCTCGAGGTCACCATGGGAAGGGCGGCCACCACCATGGAGACCTTGGTCCAGCAGGTCTTTCCAGATTTCACTCGGCCCTGCACTCCATGGCCACACACACCGGTGGGCACCATCAAGATGTAGGCATCATGGGGAGAAGGTACATTGACCTCCCTCCAGGTGCACCATTTCCTGCAGGAGTCAGAACAGGGCACTCGGGCACCCACAGAAAGGATGAGAGTCATCCAGGA
Organism: Carcharodon carcharias; assembly: GCF_017639515.1. Taxonomy (NCBI): domain Eukaryota; kingdom Metazoa; phylum Chordata; class Chondrichthyes; order Lamniformes; family Lamnidae; genus Carcharodon; species Carcharodon carcharias. The sequence continues at coordinate 6,917,548 of NC_054470.1, forward strand.
ACCCCAGGGGCATCCTCTCAGGACACTCCAAGGCTGTGCATCCACTCACAGCCCCCCTCAGCCTGTGACCCCATCCACTCCAGCTGCTGAGGCTGCCAAGGATGCTTCTGCCCTTGGGCAGGTGAGCCTTACCAGACCGGGACCCTCCAGGTCTTGAGCCACCAGAGGATGTCCGCCAAGGTCATCACAGACACCAGGATGTAGTAATCAGGCTGTCTCCATCTCTGCTGTGGATGTCGGGGCTGCACCCAGGCCTAGCGGGAGGGTTGGGAAAGTTTGGGAAAGTTAAGGAACTTTGATGTCACTTTTGGATCACAGGTGTTCTATAGATGTAAATGAATGCCACTCTTGTGAATACATTTGATGGTTACATAACTGTGTTGGTCAACTAAAGAAATTATGAATTGTACATTGGAATTCTCTTATGTTGAGGTTTATCCATCCTCCCACACAATGATATTGTCCCACTGTGAGATTAACACTCATGTGATGTCAACCTCAGTTGAATTAGTCTCTGCATCCTTGCGTGATGTCATGGAGATGTGTTTAAATCTTTATTTGAAGTATGCGATGTAAGCGTTTCTAAGCCTTCTTCCTCAAGGAACACCATTGAGTGAGGGCAGCTCATTGGCATTGATAACCTAGCGGCATGTGCATCTCCTCAGTGGTAGTGGCAGAAGACAAGACATACATGGGAGGAAGAGATCCCTGGGCATGTCCACATCTCAGTCACAGCAACATTAGATGGCGTTGAAGGCTTCAAGTCTCTTCTCACATCGCTCTTGTTCCTCATTGGACTCTCAGCTCCCAGAGTGAGCGCATTCACAGGGCCCTACGGACTAAAACAGAGATCATGGCCTGGCGATGAGCATTCATGAGATGTTAATGAATGCAAATGGAATCCCGCCACTAGTTGGTGAGATAACCCACCATCAGGAGAACAACAAATGGTTTTAATGCCGGTGGATTTCAGACTTTTTGCCTGCCGCTGGATTATCCGCTCCCACCTGCCATGAAACCCACCGCAGGCAGGATGGGAAATTTCCGCACACTGAGTCCATGCTACTCTTCCTGTGCATGTCAATGCGCTACTCCTCCATCCGCTGAGTGGTGCTGCAAGAGGGAGGCCACTCCTTGCGGACGAGCTCATGTGCTCAAATCCCTGAGCTACGATGGAGTACATACTAGGCATGGACTCCTCCATTGTCTGCCGATGGGTCCGCGATGCCTCAGGAATTTCTGACAGTCAGGAACTCACCTTCCTCTGACGCTTTAGAAAGACCCTTCCTTGTATAAGGCAGGCCCAACAATCTTCACCCAGTGGAGCATGGCTGTGTCCGTCCTCAGTCCTGCTGTGTTTTATGGCTCAGCAATGTGGTGCACTCCGGGTGGGATTTTCTGGTCCCACAATTGGCGGGCATCATGGTGGGCGAGATGGAAAAATTCAGAGTGCGGCCAAAAGCCATTTTTCCGCTGGCAAAAAATAGTTTGCAATTCTCCACTGCCGACTTTCATCGTGGATCGGGTAGCCAACGAACCATGTCAGAAACCACATTTGCATGCGTTTGAATATCATGAACACTCATTAAAAATACAGGTTGCCGGAATCGTGACCCTCCCTGCAACCCCAGATCAAATGGCCATGCTGTCAATCACAAACAGATATAACTGACATACACCTGGCAAACTGCACTTCACGCGCAGCCTCAAAGTTCATGTACACAGCGCTTGCTTACCTTTCACCGTGCTGCGTTCACAGCTTCTCCAGCTCCATGCCAACATAACTCATGCAAGACCAGCGGGAAGGCCGGTGGGGGGTGGGTGGTAGGATCCATGGCACAGCTACTCAGGCAAGACCAGCAAGAAAACAAGGGGGGATTGGTGCTGGAAGGCAAAGACTTGACTAGAGGGATGGTGTGAGATAAGACAGAGACAAGGGAAGAGGCTGAAAGGCAAAGGCTTGACCAGGGCTGGGGGTTTGTTTGGCTGGGGCCTGGGAGGGAAGGGTTAGTCACAGGCACAAGGCTGAGGGGGGAATGATTGGTGAAGGGTTAGTCACAGACCCATGACTGGGGAGGAATGGCTGGGAAAGGGGTAGACACAGGCACATAACTGGAACAGTTGTACAGCAAGCAGCCAGGTCTAAAAGCAGAGACAGTCCTGGGCCATTGCACTCCTTGCTACAAAGGCTGCACTTGGCATGCATGTCCTAGTGCCCAGAGCAGGGAACGGAGGGCTTGTCCATTCCGTGTCAGTCATGCCCAGCATGGTGTGGTCAGTCTCTCACACACATCGGTCCTGGAGGTTAGTAGTTTGGTACTGGGCCGCAGATGGCACAGTCACAGTCAGGGGAAGCATCTGCAGCCTGTAGGAGAGAAACTGGTAATATGGTGGGGTGGGTGGTGGGGGAACTCTCAATGGTCTCATGGTTGTGGGAGATTTCTGTATGTTACTGTGCATTGGGCCTCAACATGTAAAGGGGTCAGTTCAAAAAGGGGTATCAGGGCATCAACATCAAATGGTTCGGTGGAGCTCAGGGATATCCACAACAATCACGATGGGATCCAGGATTAGAGGGGGAGGAAGGAGAGTGATCGGAGGGAGGGAAACCTGTACGTGATGCTTTTCCTGTATGGTGGGAGGGTTTTCGATGGTCATGGGGGTGGCGGGGTGAGGGGTGAAGTGGCATTGAAAGCTGGTCTGATGATACAGCCTCAGCACCACCATTTCACTGGCTGATGCCATGATGAGAAAAATAGCCTACTAAAACATTCGCCAGGGCAGAGGCCTTGGGGATTGTGGGGGATGTCGATTACTGCACTTTTGGGCCAATTGAAGGGACACCCTAATGATTTCCACTTCAGACATGGACACCAAGGCACAGCTGAGACACAAGTGCCAATTCAAGTGCGCTAAGGGTTTGCAGTGCTGCTCCTGCCTCTTGAAGGCTGCCATAGGCAGTGAAATGTTAGTGAGAAGCTTGCAGAGACTGCATCATATCTACTCTGCTCACAATGCACGCTGGTGAAGTTCATATCTCATCACAGAACAACTACATGCTCTAGCATTCCAAGGGTGAGGCCATCATCAGGCAAGATTTCAACTACTCAGTCTGAGATTGATGTCCTTCATTGAGATGCAGAGGATAGAAAAGAAAGTGTTAATGTTGAGCATTCATGGAGGGCACAGGTGAAAGAGGCTCATATGAGTTGGTTGTCATCATCGTCCTGGAACCAAGTGGCTATCAGGAGCTCACAGGCACATCTGCTGCATCTGGCCTGTGCAATGGCCTCCTCCTTTGGAGCCTCAACTTTCTTGCCATCATCGAACTCAGCCCTCTCGATGTCTCCCACATCGGAGGAGACATGCAACTCCTCCATATCGCAACTCATCCCCTCTTTGGAGTGCCAGGTTGTGTTGAGCGCAACAAACTGCGATGATGCAGGATACCCTGTGGGAAGAGTACTGGAGAGCACTGCCTGATCATTCCAGACATCTGAAACACATTTTCAATATGCCAATGGTCTGCTCAATCAAGGAGCGTGTTGATGAATGAGCCACATTGTACCGCTTCTCTGAAGCGCTCTGTAGCAACCGAGCTGGCATCATTAGCAACATCTTTTGTGGGTAGCCTTTGTCACCAACGAAACAACCCTCAATGCACTGAGGACCCTCGAAGGTGTGTGGCACCTGAGAGTGACTCAAGATGTAGGCATCGTGGGAGATCCCTGGGTATCTCGCACAGACCTGTGTAATCTGATCAGATCAGCTGTACATCGAGAGAGTGGAATCCTTTACTGTTGGTGAATCACAGCTCTTAAAGCCACATGTGCACAGTCAATGGCACCCTGCACCTGTGGGAATCTGGAGATCGCTGCAAATCCCACTGCTTTGGAAGCTTGTCTGGCTTGAGGGACTGCCTGTGGAGAGATGCCACAGCGCAGATTCAGATCAGACCTCAGACATCAGCATGAGAACAAGTGGGTGCTGATTGTCCTCCTTGAGGCTCCTTGCAACAATTTAACTCAAGGTGCGCATTCTTGTGCGAATGCATTCTGAGTGGGTTCCAATGATCATTTGTTCCTCTCATAGGAAAGCAAAAAGGACAGAAGGATCTAACTGTAAATACAAGAAGGAGTGGAGAATCGATGGAGCAGGATATAATGCTGCAGGAGCTATGAATGCATACGATCCCTCACTATTAGTGGAAATGTAAGCCACACTCAAGCCTGACAGGCATTCCTATTGAAAGAAGCACCAAGTGAGATTGACTCCATTGTGGGTTGTCGTTAAAATCTATAAGATCCACACTGAGCAGAAGCAACAGGAGAATAAGCCAAAATGCAAAATCTAAACCCATGAGGCCACATGATATGATCCTTTGATGCATGCCTCAGATATGCACTGCCCAAACACCAGCCTGCTGACTGCTACGCCCTGAGGTCTCAGATAACCTTGGCGGGCGTCCTCTGGATGGCTGAGGTCTGGAAGTTCCGGCCTGCTTTGCGTCTCCTGTTGTGGATATGTGCACCCTCCTCAGCCTGAGCAGCTGGAGTTGCTGGGGTTACAGGAGGAGGGGACTAGGAGCAGATGGAAAGCCCAGGAGAGTACTGGGTGGATTGCCCCGGGGTGTCCAGCTGATGCCCCTCCTCCCTGTGGGTGCCGCCTGAGGGCTCTTCCCTGACTCCTTGAGGAGAAGGAGCTTCTGGAGGGAGCTCGAGGTGAGCGATCCTCCTCTTATGCATCCCACTCATGGCCTTAGAAATGATGTTCAGGTCCTCATGATTATTCAGCGGAAAGTGAGCATTCTGCTGGACCAAGGTCTCCATGGTGGCCGCCATACTTCTAATGGTGACCTCAAAGAGCTGGCATGTCGGTGCAATGAAAGCAGACTGAACATGGACAACCTCTTCCATCCTCTGTTCTAATCTGGTGATGGCCTCTGACGAGCCTGCCTGCTGTACCACTGCCTGTCTCTGGAGCTCCGACATCTCTCTGAGGGCCAATGGGCTGCCGGCGGTGTGTCTCCTCCTTTTCTTATTGGGCGCTGTAATAGACAGAAGAGATCATTGGTGATTGGCTGGATAGTCACCTGCATGAAAGAGACTCACAGTTTCGGCGGGTGGTCAAAGAATAGTGGATGAAGCCTCTCTGACTTGTTGGGAGACACTGATCTCACCTTCTGCGCAGGAACAGCCCCTGTCATCACCAGCCAGCTCTGCTGCCTGCTCCTCATAGTGGGTGAGTGGCCTGAACTCTGGTATCCCATCTCTGGCCTGGTGTCTCTCCCTGTTGTTATGGATGATCTTTTCCTGCTTAAAGACAGGAGGACAGACTGTGAGCAGGATGGATGCCAGAGCAGATGGTAAGCGTGCCTGCATTGTGCTTGTGCCCGGTGGACCTATGTAAGGGCTGAGGATGTGACTTGTGCAGGATGAGACAAGAGATTAAGATGTAAAAGTGATTGTGAGAGAATTAGTGGTGATGTCCCTTACGCTGGCAGGGTGTGAGATCCCTGTGGACTGCAGCCCTGCAAATGCCTGATGGCCTTGTGAGAGTGTGAGTTGAGAGTGAGAAGAAGGTTGGCTTACCTTGGCGGAGCAAATGAGATCATTCATCCTCTTCCTGTACTGGATTGCAGTCCTGTTAAGCAGGGCACTAGCGCTGACTGCACTGGCGACTTCCTCCCAAGCCTTGCTGGTGACGTTTGCAGACCTTCAGCTCTCATCATGGCAGAAAAGTATCTCCCACCGGTCCTCGACTACCTGGAGGAGTGCCGCTGAACTTTGGGGCTATGGGTTTCTTACTTTTGGGGGCCATCTTGGTGCTTGCCAAAACAAGTCCTGAGCTGGAGATGGGGAATGTGTTCACAGGCGCTGGTTAAATATGGCACCTGGAAATATGAGCCTATGAGGTAATGGTGGGGCAGACAAATCCCAGCTCACCCCACCACGAGATACAATGAGCTGTCTCATGGACCTGGACAACCTGGCACCGATGGAGGAGACAGTGCTGGACATCATAGAATATCATCACCTTCATGCATGTATAATGAGCTGAAAAGTGGGTGATCTGACCCGGGAACCTGCGCCTAGTCTCTGGAGCAGAAAATTCCGCCCTAGGTTTCTATGTCTGAACAAGTTTATTGACAATATTTTTAAAATATCTGCTCCCTCATGCTTCCAGCTGATTCTTTCAGTTTAGTTTCTGTTTCTCTCTGTCACCACACCCAGGCTTGACTAATAGCACACAGAACAGACAAGTGTCAACAGAAACACATAATCAGACACCGAACAATTGAATACTACACTTCTGAAGGGAACTGTCCACAGTTGACTCTGCCTCACTTTTCTTTCACTCACTTGCGATGTGCTGCTTATCCTCTGCTCCCCATCTGAATCTTGATTTAGGCTGAGGTAAGTAAGTTTGCAGTAGTGGAAGGTGCAGAGTTACGATGTGACAGTCCAAGCTCCGTGAGGTCTTCCTCCACCAAGGAGAATGGCAGCAACCGACACGCAGCTCCCACTCCAATACAGGCCTTGTGGGGAAACACAAGAAGGAATTAATGAGAATTCAGGCTACTCAGCAGAGGCCTAAAAACAACCAACCCCATAAGTGACAATGGCTGAACAGCCACAGTGCACATTGGACAGGAGTTTCCTCCATCACCTTCATCTGAGGATAGAGCCTGCTCCTCATGGCCTCCCACCTCACTATTGCACACAGCCTGCTGGATGGCATTATATGATGTCCAGCACTGCCTCCTCCATTTGGTGCCAAGCTGTCCAGGTCTACGAGACACCTCACGAGAGCGTGAGCTCTCTTTTCCTGCAGGATAAGAAAAGAATAATGTATGAGTAGCCTGTCTTCCATCACCTATTCCAGCATGAGAAGGACAAGAGCTGTTGTGCTCCTCAATCACACCCCATATTTGAGAGTGGCTGACACCTCAGAGATGCAACTGGCCACTTACTCTGACAATGCTAAAGAGAATTATGGACATTCAACCTGCTCAGCTCATGTGCATGCTGCTGTTGCTTTCTGTGATACTTGTGTTTAAAGCTTATGGTTTTTTTTGGTAAAAGGACATTTTAGTTAAAAAGAAGTGTCTTATAAAAAGACCTGCCAGCAGCGTGTGCTAAGTCCCAGATATATTGTCCTCTGGTGTAGAATAAGGAACAAAGGAACCTTCTGTTTTACACACAAGGAGTTGGAGTTCAGAAGCAGATAGCTGTGTGTGTTTTCTTAATTGTTCAGAAGTGACAAAACACGTTAAATGGCGCCGAGGATGGAATCATCATTATTAGGGGCTTTAGAGGCTTTTGATCCACCTACTATGGACTTTGTAGTTTGTGTCGAGCAAATGGAACAGTTTTTCATTGCGAATGAGATTGAAGAGGAAAAACAGGCCTCAGTGTTTCTTACAGTCACCAGAATGAAAGAGTTCACTTTACTGAGAAATCTCATTGCCCCTAACAAACCAGCAGATAAAAGCTTTAAAGAGCTTGTGGACATTTTGAAAAAGCACTTTGATCCCAGAGCAGCAATTATTGCTGAGAGATTCAAGTTTCACCAAAGAGAACAGCATGAGAGTGAGTCAGTTTCCCAGCTCCTGGCTGAGTTGGGAAAATTAGGGGAACATTGTGATCTTAAAGATTACCTGGAAGAAGCATTGCCTGATTGCTTGGTTTGTGGACTAAGAAATGAAAGAATTCAGCATAGATTGTTAGCAGAGCAAGAGTTGACACTGAAGAAAGTGTTTAAGGTTGTGCAAAGCATAGAAATGGCAGAGAAACAAGCAGGAGATTTGGAAGCACATTCTAACAGTGCCAAAGTTAAAATAGTAAAGTCAGGGTAAACTCGCTTTCAAACATGTTACCGCTGCAATGGAATAGGGCATAATACAGAAGCCTGTAAGTGGAAAACTGCTGATTGTCGCTACTGTGGAGAAAAGGACACACACAGCGTGCATGTAGATCAAAGGCTGATCACAGTAAAGCAGTACCGCCAAGAAAAAGGCATCATGAGGAACACACAGACAAATCGTGCTTGAAAATAAACAAGCAGTTTAATAAGATACATTACTTGGAAACAAAATACAAAAGCAATGCGAGTACAGATGAGACAGAAAGTGAAACTGGCAGCAACAATGTAGAAGAGCAATTGTATTGCATTCAGTCTGATCTGAAACTAGATGAAGGACCAAAAGTTGGTATTGCCTTAAATGGTAAAATGGTTGAAATGGAGGTTGACATTGGAGCATCTGTTTCTACTGCTTCAGATGGAGGTGGTGGCATAGTGGACTGGTACACCAGTGACCCAGGGCAATGCTCCTGGGACCCAGGTTCTGATCGCACCATGGCAGATGGTGGAATTTGAATTCAATAAAAATCTGGAATTAAGTCTAATGGTGATTATGAAACTATTGTTGATTGTTGTAAAAACCCATCTGGTTCACTAATGTCCTTTAAGGAAGGAAACCTGCTGTCCTTACCTGTGTGACTTCAGGCCCACAGCAATCTGGTTGACTCTTAAATGTCCTCTGAACAAGGGCAATTAGGGGATGGGAAATAAAGGCTAGCCTAGCCAATGATGCCCACATCCAATGAACGAATAAAAAAAGAGAGAAGACATGGGGGGAAGTTTTTAAGAAATGCCCATTGGAGAAAATCCTCCTCCAAGTTAGCACTTACTCTGGTGAACCTGTGAGTATACTTGAAAAAATGTTAGTTCAAGCTAAATATGGAAATCAAATATCAAGGTTGCCACTTATCATTGTGGCTAAAAGAAATTTGGCTGGACTGGAATAAAATAAAGAGCATTCCAACCCATATTGCAGTCCTTGTTAGCCAAGCATACTGATGTCTTCAAGGAAGGTCTTGGAGTTATTAAAGACACTGAAGCCAAACTTGCTGTGAAAGCTGAAGCTTCTCCAAGGTTCTTCAAAGCACGTTCAGTTCCCTACTCAATGCGACAAAAAAATTGAGCACAAACTAAAACGAGTTGAAAACTTTCAGATAATTGAGAAAGTTGGTTATGCAGAGTGGGCAGCTCCAGTAGTCCCAGTAGTGAAGGATGACGGGTCCATCAGAATATGCGGTGACTGTAAAATCACCATTAATCCTTTCCTGGGAGTGCATCAGTACCTGCTATCGAAAATTGAGGACCTGCTCGCTGCTCTGAATGGAGGTGAATTATTCACAAATCTTGACCTGTCACAGGCATTTTTGCAAATGCAGCTGAGTGAAGATTCCAGGAAGTATTCAACCATCAGCGCACACAGAGGGTCTATATCAATACAAACAACCACCATTCAGAATCGTGTCATCACCGGCCTTATTCCATCAGGCTGTGGACAAAATACTGCAGGACCTCCCTGGTGTAATCTGCTTCCAAGACGACATGCTCATCACCGGGAAAACCCTCCCAACTCATTTAGAGAACCTAGGCAGGGTCCTGCACAGACTGGAAAAATATGGCATCCACTGTAAGAAACAGAAATGCTCGTTCCTGAAGCCCTCAGTGGAGTACCTGGGATATGTGATCAATGAAACTGGCCTCTCAACCTCAACCAGAGAGGTGGAGGCACTGGTGAATGCACCACAGCCCAAAAATCTTAAAGAGCATCATTCGTTTTTGGGACCTGTGAATTACTACAGCAAACTCATTTCCAGTTTGGCTACCAAGGCAGCACCACTGAATAATCTGCTGAAGAGGAATGCAAAATGGGATTGGTCACAAGCCTGTCAGGGAAGTTTCAAGGAACTCAAGCAAGAGCTCATTTCTGCTGAAGTCCTGGCACATTTCAATGAAAGTTACATGTCAGCCTGGCTTGTAATGCATCTGAATATGTTGTTGGAGCTGTCATCTCCCACACACTTCCTGGTGACAGTGAAAGACGCGTTGCAAACGCCTCACGCACATTGTCTAAGGCAGAAACAAAATTGAGAAGGAAGCTCTTGGACTAATCTATGGAGCTAAGAAGTTCCGCCAATACTTGTATGGTGGAACTTGTACATAAATTCACGTTAATTACAGACCACAAGCCTTTGACCTGGTTGCTTAGTCCGAAGTCATAAACTCCAACACATGCTGCTGCACACCTACAAAGTTGGGCACTGATCTTATCTGCTTACCAGTACAAAATTACATTTCTCTCTATTGAGAATCATGGAAATGCAGACACGCTTTCCAGACTTCCATTACACCACAACTCCACAACCCGAAGTGAAGTCACTGCTTTCACTGTGAACCTGATAGACATGTTACCTGTTAAAGCAGATCAAATTCGACTTGAAACGCAGAGGGATGCTGTGCTCGCCAAAGTTTATTTGTACACGCAGAAAGGTTGGCGTGCACCTCAGGAAGTGGCTACTGAGCTTAGACCTTATTACATGCATAGATTTGACGGTTGCTTGTTATAGGGAATCAGAGTTGTTATTCCTCCAAAGTTCCAGACATGAGTGTCAGAAGAACTTCACCTCAGTCACATGGGAATCATCAAAATGAAAGCATTAGCTCGTCCACATGTATGGTGGCCACACCTGGATAAAGACATTGAAGGCATGGCCAGTGTTTGGCTTCCATGCCAAGAAATGAAGTCTTCTCCTGCACCTGTCCCATTACATTCGTGGGCTTGGCCTGACCACCCATGGCGGGGACTTCATGTGGACTTTGCCGGACCATTTCGCGGACGTACGTTCCTGAGTGTGGTGGATGCCCACACAAAGTGGCTTCACGTTATTCCCATGAAGTTGACTACTTCAACAAAGATCGTTGATGCCCTCCAGAATGTGTTCACTATTTTTGGAATGCCAGAGCAGAATGTGTCTAACATGGCACACAGTTTACACCATGTGAATTTCAAGCATTCCTGAAAGACAATGGGATCAGGCAGATTCTCATCTCACTTTACCACTCATCCTCAAATGGTGAAGTGGAGAGCTTTGTCCAGACACTCAAAACAGCCATATTGAAGGAGAGGACTCAAACAGATTGGAAGTTGAAGCTGAGGAATTTTTTGATGTTGTATTGTAACACTCCACATTCAACAATAGGCGTACCTCCTGCTGAGCTGGCGTTTGGAATGGCTGCATATCAGAATGGATTTACTGTGTCTGGATCTGAAAGGAAAGATGGGTTCAAGGCAGCTTGATCGGAAAAGGTCACATGACGCATGTAAACCAGCTGGTGAGTTTAATCTGGATCAGTCTGTTTGGGTCCAAAATTACTGCGGAACATCAAAGTGGCTCCTGGGAAGAACCATCGAGCGTCGGGAGCACTGACCCATGATGCTGAATCTTCCTGTGGAATCTGAAAGGGACACACTGACCAGATCAGAGAAGCCAAATCCAAGGAACCAAATTTCCAGGGATCTCCAGTCACAGCAGAAGATTTCTGGGAGACATCTGCTCCAGTTGCTGAAACCCAACTTGATTCAACTGACAAACCTGTAGTACCTGTAGCTGCAACTGTTGGACCTGAACAGAAACCAGTGGAACAGCAAAACCTTCCATTTCTAAGCAAACAAACTGAGATACCGAAGCCAACACTCCTCTCTAGACCGAAGTGAATCTGCAAACCCCCTGTCTGATTTGTTCCTGGCTAAAGGTAGAGAAGATGTGAGGTTTGTGCTTAGCATTAATGATTATTTGTAAAAGGACATTTTAGTTAAAAAGAAGTGTTTTATAAAAAAAAAACCTGCCACTTGGGTGTGCTAAGTCCGGATATATTGTCCTCTCGTGTAGAATAAGGAATAAAGGAACCTTCTTTTTCACACAGGAAGCTGGGGTTCAGAAGCAAAAGCAAATAGTTGTGTGTGTGTGTGTGTGTGTGTGTGTGCACGCGTGTGTGTGTGTGTGTGTGTGTGTGCACGCGTATGTGTGTGTGTGTGTGTGCACACGTATGTGTGTGTGTGTGTGTGTGTGCACGCGCGTGTGTGTGTGTGCACGCGCGTGTGTGTGTGTGTATGTGCACGCGTGTGTGTGTGTGTGTGTGTGTGCACGTGCGTGTGTGTGTGTGTGTGTGTGTGAACGCGTGTGTGTGTGTGTGCATGCGTGAGTGTGTGTGTGTGTGTGTATTCTTAATTGTTAAGAAGTGACAAAACCCTTCACTCTCCTCTTATGTTCCCAGAACTTATTAGGTCATTGAATTTTTCTGATACTGGACCCATGTGTTCCTGTACAGCTGCCTTTGGTTACCACCTCCACCCAGCCCATTTGGTGTCTCTGGCTGGAAATTTTCTGTCAAACGTCAGGACAAATATCTCTTGCCCCGTTAATGCCTCAAGAGAGGCATCTGAAAACCTGGGGGCCACCCGTAGATGTCTGCCTGTGCCAGTGCTGGCCCTATGCGAGCCCTCCTGTGCCCAGTCATAGTTGCCGCTCATCTTTCAAAGGGTTGTAAATTTCTGGAGACTGTCTTCGGGCCGCTCCCGATGTTACTAATCGGGCAACAAATTCGACCCCAGGCCCTTTGCACTTTAAAATTGCTTGCATCACAGATGTTGACAGTACGCATGGCCAAGACTCAGGAATGATCCGGGCCTCGAGTTCCTGACCCTGAATTGAAAATCCAGGCTGCAGAGTAAGAAATATGAATTGGAATATTTAAGTAAATATAAAATCTTGTACAAAAAACAAAATAAAGAAAGGGAGAGAAAGGTGGGCTGAAGAAAGAGAAAAGAGCTGGAAAGAAAAAGTTATAAAAAAGTTTTTATTTTAATATTACATTTAAAAAAAATCTCCAATAAGTGAAATGTGAAGCAATGAGACTTCGCGTTTGTAAAAGTTAATTTTCAGTGCCAGAAAAGTTGTTCTGTAGCTATTAAGACTTATCACACTGTTACAAAGTTCACTTACATTTGAACACGCAAGCCTTAACTTTCTCTGACATGTTTAGCGGGTATCTAGTGGGTCAGCACTGCAATGTCATGCCCTTCATGTATTGGAGCGCTGAATCTCTCAGCATTTATCACTGTAGTGAAACTTGTGGAGGAGCAGGGCCAAACAAACAGCAACTTTTGGAATTCCTTATTTTACTGCATATGTGCAGATGCCAGAAGTTGTTGTCAGCTTTATTCCATTATAGCATATTATAGCTGATAGCCTCAGTTATTCTTATCACACATTCAAGGAAATTATGTTCTTATTGAGCTATTCAGTCCCATCATGGTTGTGTAGCTAATACTCTAAAACATCCAAGTATAACATTACTCCACAACATTCCACGTGTCAAGTTTAATTATCGTTCCTCTCATTAGTAGATACATTCTAAAAATGATGGCAGAATCGTCCCAACTTTGTACTAAGCGTCAGCAGGTGCGAGAAAAACCATTTTACCCGCTAGCCACAATGGCAAGTTTTTGTGCCGTGTTGTCCCCTTCCCGCCTCATTAGTTATGCAGTCACAGGAAACACACCATCTCGCTGGTGGACGGCCTCTGATATGTCCACTTCCTCACAGAGGGCGCCACATTTAAACTGCAACCGCGTGCACACTTCTCAATGGTTGCACCCTAGGACTTGGAGCAGTGAAGACATGGCCCCAAAAGCCAAGAAGTGTGCAGCACCCCCACTGTTCCCCCCCTAATAACAGCACCCCCCCACCCCCCTCCCCACAATTCCCGCTCAACTCCCCCCCCCCCCCAATTCAGTAACATATCCTGGGGTGCCTCCTGGATACCATGGAGGCCCACTGTGAAGTTCTCTACCATAGCTCTGGCTGTAGAAGGCCCCTCATACTCACTGCTCTGGCTTGGGAGGCAGTGGCAGAGTTGGTCAGTGCCAATGCTGCACACAACGGGATAGCCATCCAGTGCAGACAGGGCATGAATGATCTCATCTGTGTCGCCAGGGTAAGGCAACCATCTTATCACTCTAAACTCACACACTCACTGGTATCTCACTCACTGCCAGCTCAAGGGATATCACCACTCACTCTCTCACACACACCCTCACATCTCCATCTGGCCTCATCTCCTCTGGACACTGGCTCCTCAGCCCACATCATCATGAGGCCACCTACATGGATCAACATCTGCCTCCACCCACACCCTGGGATACCCACCCCCACCCTTCCCCAGTAATGCCCTCACCTTGAAGCTTCTTCATTTGCTTGAGGCCACTTATTCTTCTTCCCCAAGCACGCCCTAGCCCTGCAGTCATTGAAAAGCCACCCCCTGCATTCTGACTGGTCTGGTTGGTAGAGACCTGCCTGTGAGCCCCCCTAAAAATGATGTGGTACTGCCTGAGAAGCCTAGCGCTGGTGACTACGAATGCTGCCTGAAGCAAGTTAGGCAAATAAACTTTGAAGTCACGCCGACATGCCTAGGTGATCCAGCGTGAAGGGATGATTCCAGTGAGCAGGGCTTACATTGAGATGTTAAAGCATTGAAATTAGGTTCTTGATGGGCGGCGGTGAGAAATGCAGCCATTGATGGGTGCAGGGGATGATCACAAACTGGTTACACAATGACATAACACCAATCTTTGGCCTTCTCACCATATTATCCACTCACACCTGCCTTGATGCCCGACGCCAAAGGGATCGGATGATTCTGCCCAATGTGTCTGAAAGAGACCTCTGGTTATAATGAGAGGACAATGGATTCTCAGTGAGGAAACTCAGGTTTAAATTTCAGTATTCATTGGCATTTGGAGTTGTACCTTGAAGCCAAGTTCAGTCATATGGTTTTTGATCAGTTGTCTGGATGGAAAGAAAATGGCATGGAGTAATGTCTTTGCTGTATAGCGCAACCCAGCATCTGCTGCTGGTTTAGCTTGAAATGTCAGCCATGTTGGGAGTGAAGATCAAATGGAAGGGAGGGTGCAGAATGCGCACTTGGTTGTATAACAGGCATCTCTAATAAAGTTTTGCTTTCTAATAGAATCTGTCCTGTTCAAAAACGATCTAATGCGCACAATTAAAGAGACTCGATAATGCAGGTATGTTTTTTAAAGGGTCCAAAATCAAATAGAGTTATAGATAATCAGTTCCAAGGTAAGGGACGTCAAGGTAATTAAATGATTTTTTCACTGCTATGGCTTCAGTTCAAATACAGTCCAGAATGATGGGCTGAAAGTTTCCCCCAGTTATTGGCTCTATTTGAAATGACTTTTGGGCATAACTAAAGACCATTGATATAAAATAGTCACCACGAAATCCAATAGGTAATTCAGAAGAAATGTATTTATCGAACAGTGGTTAGAATATGGAACTCACTACTACAGAGAATGGTTAAATTGAGTAGTATTGATGTATTTTAAGGGAAATTGGACAAACAGATGTCCATACTGTCCTATGTAACCCTATATTACTGATTATTGAATTATAGTAGAGCAGCTATTATCTATGTTTTGTCATGTCGTACCTAACCTGGTAGTTCTCGGTACCTGGAATTTCCAGCTCCAAACATTTTTGGTCTAGAAAATGCCCCACCGACAAGTTACAAAATCTTTTACACAGATTTCCATAATAATGTCAGCTTAGCAGCTTTGTTAAGAATATAGCCAGATTCAGGCAACTGAAGAAATTGAAAGCAGCTGCTCCAGGAAACATTGTTGTACTGTGAATCCAGGCAGTCATTTTCCAGTCCTTTTGCTAGTTCTACCCCTTGCTTACCATTATCATGGAGGAGGATGAAAAGAAGGAAGAGCACCACAGATGGAAGGCATGGAGAGTAAGGCATCACTCAAAGGAGACAACCTTTCACATGTAAGTACATGGCCTGAAGAATGTCTAAGCTTCAACTGACATTCAAGGAGATGTCCAAGGAGCTGATCATGTAGTGGCTGAGCTTCATTAAGGAGCTTTACCTTGGCTGAGTCCGTGACTCACTCCAAGATGGGTTAAAGTGACAGCACACAAGCAGTAGAGTCTGAACTGTAGAAATAAGGTCACCGCAGCTGAAATAAACTTTGTGCACGAGGCAGGTCTCTTGTTAGAAACAGTAGCTTTATTTATAGAGCTCCTGATGAAGCTACATGCTTGTACCAAGACCAAGGCTAGAAAACTCCACCCCTAAGGTTACCCACACTTAGGGCTGATTCATCTGTACAGTCACATGATCCCCATAACAGTATGAAAGGTTTAATTTACAATTACTACATTCCTCCCCTTTAATTTTGTTTTACCTCTCTTACAAAAATATCTTAACCCATAAGAGTAAATTGTGTTTGACTAATTTGCTAGAGTTCTTTGAAGATATGATAAGCAAAGTGAATAATGGGGATCCTGTAGATGTAGTGTATCTGGACTTTCAGAAGGCCTTTGATAAGGTGCCGCACAAAAGATTAATACACAAGATAAGATCACACGGAGTTAGGGGTAATATATTAGCTTTGACAGAGGACTGGCTAACAAACAGAAAACAGAGTCAGGATAAATGGGTCTTTTTCTGGATGGCAAGCTGTAACTAGTGGGGTGTCACAGGGTTCAGTCCTTGGGCCTAACTATTTACAATCTATATTAATGACTTGGATTCAGGGATGGAAGGTACTATAGCTAAATTTGCAGATGACACCAAAGTAGGTGGGAAAGTAAGTTGCAATGAAGAAATAAGAAATTTACAAATGGATATGGACAGGTTAGGTGCATGGGCTAAAATTTGGCAGATGGAGTTTAACATGGATAAGTGTGAGGTTATCCATTTTGGTCAGTAGAATAAAAAGGCGACATATTATTTAAATGGAGAGAAACTTCAGAATGCTTCAGCGCAGAGGGATCTGGGTGTCCTCGTGCATGAATCGCTGAAAGCTGGTATGCAGTTACAGCAGGTAATAAGGAAGGCAAATGGAATTTTGGCATTTACTGCTAAAGGAATAGAGTATAGAAACAGGGAAGTGTTGTTGCAACTGTGCAAAGCATAGGTGAGACCGTACCTGGAGTACTGTACACAGTTTTGGTCCCCTTACTTGAGGAAGAATGTAGCTGCACTGGAGGCAGTTTAGAGGAGGTTCACTAGATTGATTCCAGAGATGTGGAGCTTGTCTTATGAGGAGAGATTGAGTAGTTTAGGCCTATACTCGCTAGAGTTTAGAAGGATAGACGAGATCTAATTGAGGTATATAAGATGCTAAAGGGGATAGACAAAGTAGATGTGGAGTGAATGTTTCCCCTTCTGGGACATTCTGGAATGAAAGGCCATAGATTTAGGCTAAGGGGTCGTAGATTTAAATCAGAGATGAGGAGGAATTACTTTTCTCAAAGGGTCATGAATCTGTGGAATTCACTACCACAGAGTACAGTGGATGCCGGGACGCTGCATAAACTTAAGGAGGAGATAGACAGACTTTTAATTAGTAATGGTAGTAATAGTTGAAAGGTTATGGGGAGAAGGCAAGAAATTGGAGTTGAGGCCGAAATGAGGTCAGTCATGATCTTAATGAATGGCAGGGCAGGCTCAAGGGGCTGAATTGCCAACTCCTGCTCCTAGTTCTTAAGTTCTTATAACATATACAAAGGTATATGATTCATGCAATTATAGATTTAATCTTTGGGGTGATTTTCTGATTCGGGTAGAGCGATGCAACTCTACAATTTGAGATACTTCCATTGGATCAACTTGACCAGGAACTCCAGCATCAGGGACATCCTTAGACAATGACAGTTCAGAATTATTTACTTCAACAGAGACATCAGGTATGTCTATTCTATGTCGATGTGGCACCTCAGGGATCAAAGGTTCAACTTCAATTTCAGGTGGAGTAACTGGTTGTTGGAGTGTCTCTCTACTTCTGAGATGATCCATGTGTTTCCTAACAATCCTGTTTTCCACTTTACTTGTTGTGACAAAGGTTCTGTTTTGGAGACGATTATACCAAGGACCCATCTTGGTCCAGTTGCAAAATTTTGCACAAAAACACTCTTCCACAGTAAATTCTCGATCTTTATTGTGAGTATCATGGTTCATTTTCTGACTACTCTGGTTTTTCTCCACCTTCCGCTCATAAATTAGGGAATACTAGGCTCAATCTTGTATGAAGGTGACATTTCATTAGCAATTCAGACAGTGTTGAACCTATAGTTACATGAGGAGTCGTGCGATAGTTAAAAAGAAACCTTGAAATTTGTGTTTCCAAAGTTCCCTCAAGTAATTTCTTCATGTCTGTTTTAAAGGTTTGTACTGCCCTTTCTGCTAACCGTTGGAGGAGGGATGGTACGGTGCTGTTCTGACATGTTTAATCCCATTTAGGTTCATAAATCTCTGGAATTCTGTACTAGTGAAAGCAGTATCATTATCCGACACAATGACTTCTGGTAGGCCATGTACACTGAAACATTGGCGCAGCTTTTCAATAGCTGCATACAATGTCAGTAATCTCACTTCATACAAATTCATCCACTTTGGGTGTGCGTCGATGATCACTAAAACCACAATACCTAAAAATGGACCTACATAGTCTATATGTAGTCTAACCCAAGGTCAACCAAGCTATTCCCATAGATGCAGTGGAGCTGAAACGGCCAATTTCTGCTGTTTCTGACACTGGAGACAATATTTCACTATTTTTTCTATATCACTGTCTATACCTAGCCACCAGATACAACTTCATGCAAGCATCTTAATTTTTGAAATGCCTGGATGCACACTATGCAGTTCTGTCAATAGTGGTTCTCTTCCTTGCGAAGGGACGATGACTCTTGCTCCCCACAAGAAGATACCAACTTGACAATTTAGTTCAGATTTACGAACATAGAATGGTTTTAATTCTTCAGGGACTTGGGTATTTGACCATCCTTGCAATTCCTGTTCTTGGACTCTTGATAAAATTGGATCCTGGTTTGTCCAATACTTTATCTGCTTTGCACTGACCAGTGAGGAGTCCAGGAAATTCAACACAAGTACAACTTCTTGAGGTACTGGAGCATGTGTAATGCTATCTGCCAAAGGAAGACCACTGAGGGTGTCTGCATTTGCTATATGCACACCCGAACGGTGCATAAAAGTGTACTCATATGCCAACAAAGTTTAAGCCCATCTCTGAATTCTAGCAGAGGCTATCAGTGGGATAGCTTTATCTTCACTAAACAAACCCAGTAGTGGCTTGTAAGCTGACATTATGGTGAAGTGTTGACCATGCAAATGTTAATGGAACTTCTTCACTCCAAACATAATGAATAAGCCTTCTTTTTCAATTTGTGAATAACCCTTCTCAGCTGCAGACAGGGATCTGGAGACAGATCCTATTGGCTTTTCAGATCCATCCTCCATCTTTTGTGACAATACTGCCTCCACTCTGTGGGGAGATGCATCACAAGTGAGTATTAATTCCTTTGACAGGTCATATCGCACTAGCAGACATGACGTATGTAAAAGCTTCTTGATTTTTATGAAGGCTTCCTCTTGCTTTGCCTTCCAGGTGGTTCTTCAATAATAAGTGTAAAGGAGCTAATACTGTACATAGATTAGGCAAGAAGCGACTGTAATAATTTATGCCCAAAAGAACCTTGATCTCTGTGACATTGGTCAGAGAGGGTACTTCCATGATTGCCCTGACTTTCTCCCTTATTGGATGCAACCTTAGGCATCCACTCAATGACCCAAATTTGTGAATTCATTCGTTTGGAAAGTGCACTTCTCTTTTTTCAATTGTATGCCAGCCTCCAAAAATCTCTTCTGAACTCATTCTAGGTTGCCCAAATGTTCTATTTCCGTTGATCCTGAGATCAGGACGTGATCCAGGTACAATACAACTCGGGGGAGTGCTTGTAATAGGCTTTTCATGGTTCTTTAGAAAATCGCATAGGCAGATGACACACCAAAGGATAGGCAGCATGTATATTGATAACAGGCCCTTGTGTGTGTTTATGGTGACATACACTCTGATGTGTTGTCCAGCTCTAGCTGTTGATATGCATGGCTCATGTGTAGTTTAGTATAGGATCTTCGTCCTGCAAGTTTAACATACAGATCTTCAATTCTTGGGATTGCGATAGTTGTCTAATTTTGCAGCCTTGTTCACAGTTAATTTATAATCTCCACAGAATGGTTTGATCTGGTTTCATCACAGGGACTATGGGTGCTGCCCATTCTGAAAACTGGAGTGGCTCCAAGGGACACTATTCTGCATTCAAGTTCTCCTTTACCGTGTATGACACAGGTCTTTCCTTAAAAAAAACTGAGGTATTGCTTGAGAATCCAAGTATATTGTAGCTTGTAGGCCTCATATTTTTCCCAATTCATCCCAGAATACTCTGTTGTACTTTGTTAACAACTCAGGAATTCCTCCTGTTTTGACTTGAAAAATTCCTGACCAGTTAAGTTTAATTTCTTTCAACCAATCACAGCCCAGATGGCCAGGTCCTTCACCTGTTACAACCATTACTGGCAGCTGGGCTGTCTGTTGCCTGTAGGATACAAGTACAGAGGCAATGCCTTTCACCTGTTTTGCTGCGACAGTATATGTTTTTAGCTGAGCTGTGGTTTGCTCCAAACTCAATGCCTAGGTACCTTTGCTGAAGTATTTAAAGATGTGTTCTTCCGCCATTGTGGTCAATGCTCCTCTGTAAACCTCCATGGCTACTTGAATGGTAATGGTGATTGGTTCAGTTTTCCTGGCCTTAAGATTGTATAAGGAATAGATATCAGTATCAGTCAGTAGCTTCTGATTCATTTATATTATACACTTCATTTAACTTGGCCTGAGTCTGGATGGCTGTCTTGATTTTACTCTGCACTGTTTTATAACATGCCCTTTTTTGTGACAGTAGTGGTATTCAGTCTCTTTAAATCTACAGGTTACCTGTGCATGATTACCCCCACATTGGCAACACTTTAATTTCAGCGTTACTGATGAGCTGCTTCCAGTATTTCTTTTTGTCTTTTGAATGCATACTCGATGGGCCAAAGGGCCTCCTCTGCACTGTGTGATTCTGTGAATGGTAGGGACGGTGTCCCACTTCACGGTAGCCTCCCTGGTTTCCGCGCCACGCTCGGTGGCAGGTTCCCACCCTAACTGCAGGACAGCGCCATGTTGCACACTCTGCAAAGCCTGCGTGTCCCTTTCAGCATTCTCCATTGCTATCGCTGAATCCATGGCTAACGCTTCAGGTCTATATTAACTTCTGCAAGTAAACAGTGCTGAATGGCATTGTGGTGTACACCACATACCAAACAATCTCACAACATGTTGTTTAGAGTATCTCCAAAGTCACAGTACTCTGTTGTTAACTGTTTTAATTTCAAAACGTATGTTGAAGTCGACTCACCAGGGGCCCTCACTCTGGAGTTGAGCTCGAATCTTTGCATGATCACCGATGGTTTAGGCTGAAAATTTGCCTTCACAAGGTCTTCTAGTTTGTTGAAAGATCTGGAATTTGGCACGTTTGGGGCCATCAGACTACAGATTAGGTTATACACCTTGCTCCTGCAGACACTTTGGAGAATTGCCTTCTGTTTCTCCTCTGCCGTTATTTCGTTGACCACAAAGTAGAAACCTAGGCGCTTTATGTACTGACGTCAGTCTTCAATGGACGAGTCATACGGGTCAATTCTGTTGAAGAATGGCATGACCGGTGAGTATACTCTCTTCCTTTAAAAATCAAAATGCTCACACTCGTGAGGTGAGGTGCAGCGTCTGAGCTATTTATCCTTGTCGCCAATTGCAATAAACTTGGAGTACGGACAGGTTTCTTGTTAGAAACAGTAACTTTATTTGCAGAGCTTCTGATGAAGCTACATGTTTGCACCAAGACCAAGGCTAGAAAGCTCCACCCCTAAGATTATTTGCGCTTATAGCTGATTCACAGTCACATGACATGTACAGTCACATGATCTCCATAGCTAGATGAAAGGCTTAACTTACAATTACCACAATAGCCCTCAGCATTATGGGTTTGCATTCTTCTGATCACCATGGAATAGCTCTCACTGAAGAGATAATTAGCCATAATCTGTGAGGGATGTCGTGCCCCTAAAACATGAAGAAGATTATAAACTGTTTAAATCAAACCTTTTTTGCTTACTTAAGAAGTGGACTTTGCTGAACCAAAAGATGGCTGCTATAGGTCACATGATTCACAAGTTGGCTAGAGTTTCTCGAAATTTCCAACAGTAGTTATAGGACAAAAGCTCAACCTTCTTTTTTGTGGAATATCACACCTTTCATTGTGAAAGCACATTACAATCAATGAAACCAGGGACCAACAGACAACCTGTCCCCCCAGCCTGGTCCTATAACAAAAGGAAAGCCATCAAAACTTATTATACCTACAGAGGCACTAATGACCGCCATTTATCTCCCAAGTTTTTTTTATTCATTTATGGGATGTGAGCATCATTGGCTAGGCTAGCATTTATTGCCCAATGCTAATTGCCCTTGAGAAGGTGATGAGCTGCCTTCTTGAACTGCTGCAATACATGTGTTGTAGGTAGACCCACAGTGCTAATAAAGAGAGCGTCCCAGGATTTGGCCCAGTGACAGTGAAGGAACGACAAAAATTTCCAAGTCAGGATGGTGAGTGGCTTGGAGGGGTACTTCCAGGTGGTGGTGAACAATGAATTTTGACCAGAGGCATAGAAACTGCTTGTTAGCTTGCAACTGACACATTAATGGGCAACCTCACATGACCTAAGCTCCTGACCTTTGGAAAGTTTTAATATTACATATCTAGACTCACAACTCAGTCTGCTGTTTAACCTCCATCCTGCAAGCGTCAAAACAGGACTCCAGGTTAACCAGAAACCTGCATCAATTCTAAGGGCTGTATCTTCCAGTCGGCAAGTGGGGGGGTGGGGGGGTGGGGCAGAGCCCGCTCATTGACACATAAAATGATGTGGGGTGACATCGGGTGTGTGCCCTGACATCAGCCAACGTCATTTAGCTTTTCGGTTGGGCGGGTGCCCCCGTCGAACTGTCAAAGGCCTAGTAAGGTCATTAAAAAAGTAATTAAAGTGATTAATGGACCTGCCTGTCCAACCTTAGGGTTGGCAGGGCAGATCAAGAGCCCAGGCCGGCTTCTGAAAAAACATGGAACCTCATCCAAGGCGAGATGACGTTTCATGAGGTTATTAACATTTGTATGAAATCTCTAAATAAAAGAAATTGACATGTCCCACCTCATATGACATTGGCACATGAGAAGACATGTCAGTAATTTTTTTTCTCATCTTTATTTAATGTTTCAAACCTGAGCTGATGTCCCTGAGGCAGCACTTTGCCTCAGGGAGATCTGAGAACACTTTCGTGCGCACACACAAAAGGGCGCACTCCCGGCTCAGGGAATCCCCCCCCCCCCCCCCCCCATTCAACCCCCCAGCCCGGACAGGGAGCGCATAACGCTTCCTGGCAGACGTCACGCTGGGTGGGCCTTAATTGGCCTGCCCACGTAAAATGGTAGCGCAGCCCTGACTGGGAGTGCCGATCGGGAACCTACCCGGCCACTCCCGCACATTCCCCCAACAGGGGGAAAAAGTTGCCCTAAGACTCCTCGAAGTCTGTTTTTCTGGAAGATTCCTGCCATCACCTGCTGAACAGGCCTGGTCTCTGTAAACCAACCTTAACACGCTGCATCACCATCAACGTTAAAGGTATTGAGAAACTCCTGCTTCAACTAGCTGAACTCCTCCATGAAGGAACTCTCACTAGACTCTGACTTTCCGGACTCCATCAATCACATGAATTGATATTTATGTCTGTGGCTCTTTCTCTTAAGTTATTCATAGTTGTAAAAACTCCTCTTTCCTTTCTTCTTATTGTTTGCTTGTGTTTGTGTATTAAGTTGCGATCATTGCCCGGGTTTGAATAAACAATGCTTCTGATTTAATGAGAGTTTGCTGCAAGTCACTTTGAAAATTAACCTCACAAACCAAAGTTTGGGAAAACAGCCACAACCCATTTCAAATATTAAAATACCTCTGCTTGCAGACAGATGGTGAGAAAAAAGGGAGTTCGGGTTTGCCTCTCTCCTCTGTCCATAACAGGGACCATAGGCACCCCTTTCTGCTAGAGAAGGAATAGAGTAGGAGGCATACCACTCTGCATCCAGCCTGGGGCAAGGTGAGTAGGAAGCCTTCTGAAACAAGGTTTGAACCTACACTGTTGGCATAATTCTATACCACACTTTAGCCATCTAGCAAACTGAGCTGATCAAACCCCACACACACTAAGGAAATGAGCACAATACGAAGGGTGATCAGCTTTGGTGATTTATAGCCTGAGCTCTGAAAAGAGTCATATTGGACTCAAAACATTAACTCTGCTTCCCTCTCCACTGATGCTGCCAGACCTGCTGAGTTTTTCCAGCACTTTCTCTTTTTATTTTATACCCTACCAAAAGCTGCTGAAATTTCAGGAAATGTTTCTTCTCCAGCTGAATAAAGCTAAGACTATCTTGCATCACTACATGCTTTAAAAGCCTTGAATTGTAGTATGAGCATGATGGAAATCAGACTGAAATCAGAGGTCAAAGTTGCATTTTTTTAAAAACTCAGTCCATCAGCATTGTTAGCCTGTGCCTTGAATAACCCTTATCATGCATGATCCACTTGGACCTCCTATGAAGGACCTTTACCACTCTGAGGCGCATGGCCTGCTTAATCTCCAGCGTGATGCAAAATCTGGGAATATATTGCCAGGCAAGCCTCCCATCACCATCCGCGTGGACTCATGCTAGGAAGCATTTCCCAGTCAATCATGTTCATATTGAAACTGGATTAAGACAAATTCCACAAGGTCAACTCTTCTGAGGCTTTTCAGTAAAACGTGCTGGAGGTGAGGAAAGCAGTCAAAACCATGATTCAAAGAGTTATTTCTTCATCTACTGTCTTGAGGGTTGCAGAATCTGTGCATTTTTGGATTCACTTTCTTTTCACTTTCCAATGTGCCTCTCTTTTCTTCTTCTTTACTTGTTTTCTACTCCACCCTTCTCTCGAAGACTCCCCATCTCATTGGTGTGGAATGTATGTTTAGCTGGGACAGCCTGAATTCCTCAAGCTTTGGCTTGGGCAGCTTTGGATCTCTCCCCTGGGCCACAGAATGAATGGCCTGTTCAAATTATTGATCCCCACCACCATGCCCCTTTTACAGAATGAATAGCCAGGTATTTCATGCTCTCTTATTTGCATCATTTTCATCCTGCATAAATTACATCTGGCTACCCTGTTGTATTTGCTACTACATCTTATTCCTTCACATACAATTCCCTTAATGTCTCTCTATTCTGGCTATATATTCTTATAGTTTTCCTTTTTTTAGAATGATAAAATCCTGCATAAAATTATCAAAGATATTTCACAAAATGAATAAGACAAGAAAAATGATAGAATATAGATTTTAAAATGTAATTAAAGAGGAATGTTAGCCTTTAACTCAAGAGGGCTGGAATACAAAGAAGTGTAAGTTATGCTACAGTTTTATAAAGCTCTGGTTAGATCACATTTGGTGTACTGCATTCGGTTCTGTGAACGACACCTCAGGGAAAATATATTGATCTTCAATAAGGCAGCGCAGATTCACCAGAATGACACTGGGATAAAAAGGTTAAATTATGAGTACTGAGTGCATAGACAAGGTTTGTATTCCTTTGTTTAAAGAAGATTAAACGTTATCTTATTGAGGTATTTAAGATGATTAAAGCAGTCAATAGGTTAGATAGAGAGAAACTATTTACTCTGCTGGGGGAGTCCACATCTGGGGGCAAACCCTTAAAATTAAAAATAGGTCATTCAGAGAAGATGTCAGGACATATTTCTTCACACTAAAGGTGGTAAAAATCTAGAATTCCCTTCTCCAAAAAGCTATTGGGGCCAAGTCAGTTGAAAATTTCAAAACTGAGGTTGATAGATTTTGATTGGGCAAGAGTATTAAGGGTTAAGGAACCAAGGTGATTAAATGTAGTTAAGCTTCAGATGAGCCATAATCTAACTGAATGGCGGCTCAGAGGCTGAATGGACCACACCTGTTATACATTCATGTGCTCCTAATATTATAAATTGATGCATGTATGTTTTAACTTGATCTTTTAGAAGTTTGCTGTGTTTAATTTCTTGTGACATTAAATTAAATTTCATATACAATTGCAAACATTAGTAGTCAGGTGTCTAGTATATTAACACATAAACCATTTTTCCTCTTCCAACTATAGGGTGCCTCCATCATCCATATGATCTCCAATTTTATGACAGAGGAGCTGTTTGTAAAAGGGCTCAGGGTGAGTTTAAAAAGATCTTTCCTGGTTTGAGTCTGTAAGCTCTCTACTAATAGAATAATGGCCAGGACTTTTCCCTCATCGGGCAGGCTCGGTGGAGGCAGGTGTGAGCGGTCGGCAAGCTGACCACCGCCCGCGGTGAGGGCCAGACCGCCTCGCCCAGCATGAAACGTGCGCTGCAGTGCTCAGCACTGCCTGTGTGGGTGGGATGGGGGGCAGAGGAGGGCGAGCACACAAGTTCATGCAGGCGCGCCAGTGCATGCAAGAAAAGCTCCCTGAGGCACAGAGCTGCCTCAGGGAGATGAAGAATTTTGAAAATTAAAAATAAAGATTTTGAAAATGTTAAAAAAAACATGTCCCCTCATGTGACTCTGTCACAAGAGCAGGGACATGTTATTAATGAAAAGTTTACATTTTTACTTTATTTTTATTTGCCATTGGAAACCTCCGCCCGCCAATGGATGAGGTTTCCCAAAAAATGCAAAGGCCGCTTGGCCTTTTTACCTGCCCACCAACGAAAAATTTAATTCATTTATAACTTTAATGGCCTTGACAGGTCGTTTAATCGTCAGCGGGCGCACTGCTGACTCCCATACTGCCTGCCAACCGAAACATTTCGCATCATTTTATGCTCGTTTGGGTCAGGCCGACAAGGTAAAAATTCTGGCCAATGATTCACAACATGATTTGAAACTGTTTCAAGAGTTTTTGTTTCTTGTCACAGCAAGTGCTTGTCTTTATTTCTTCAAACACAGCATTTCAGTTTTTCCCTTTGCTTTACAGTCATACCTCAAGGCCTTTTCCTATTCAAATGCTGTGACAGATGACATGTGGAATCATTTGCAGATGGTGGGTTTAGCATGTGTTTAAAAGGGCTTCATGTACTATGAATACAGTTTTGCACACTGATCCTGTGGGTGTTTACAAGTTTTCTTTGCTTCTTTCCTGTTTCATAGTTGGGCTACTACAGTCAGTCAGTTGTTTACATGGTCTGAAATTAAATTGTTTTATTGGATGCTATTTTTATGTGTGACACTCTGAAAACACCATACTATGTGTATGAATGGCATATTTGAGTAAGTTTGCACTTAGCATCATATGTTCTGATCGTAACTCTCATTCTGACTCTCCATGGTGGCTTTATGGCTACTATACATTTTTCCTGACTAAGTGCTTGGGCTAGACGCCTGCTGCTAAGCTTCCTCTAATGCGATCGTCTAGACAATTGTTAGAGATACAGGAGGTACAACCTGTTTTCCCCTCATTGTGAGGAAGCACTCATCCCATCTTGTTGTCTTCACACCAGCTATGCCAAAGGACATGACCCTCTGTGAAAAGGTATACCTCCTGACCTTTAACCTAGACCTGTGCCAAAGCATCGCGAGGAATGTTCACGCAATGCCCAGGCAACTTAAAGAAACATTACACCTGACTGAGTCCTGATGAAGAGTCATATTAAACTCAAAACATTAACTCTGTTACTCTCGCCACAGATGCTGCCAGGTCTGCTGAGTTTTTCCAGCATTTTTTATTTTTATTTCAGGTTTTTCGTGTCACCATTGCTTCTTTGACCAATTACCTTAAATCTGTGCCCTCTCATTCTCAATCCTTCCACCAGGGGGAACAGTTTCTCCCTGTCGACTCTGTCCAGACCCCTCGTGATTTTTAATACCTCTATCAAATCTCCTCTCAACCACAGTATTTTGCTTTTATTCCACCTGATAGATTGTATCGAAAGAAAGAGAAATATTGACCTAAGTGGCATATAACCTGATTACATATTCCTATTTCCGATTGAGAATAGAAGTTCATTAGTTCAGGGAAACGATTACTTTTCCCTGGTGGATTATGAGAATGATTGATTAACATTATTCTTATGTCATGACTTAAGTGATGCCATATTACTAGGTCATATAAAAATATTTTGGATTAACATAGGTGGTGATGTGTCACACTAAAAACAGTTGACCTCTACTCATTCTGGTCCACCACCAAATAGCATTAAGGTCACATTTGAAATTGTGATGATTTCACAATCAGTAGTACCTTCAGAAGCATAAATAGAATAAACTTCAGCCCTGAACAATGCTCCGTCTAAGCTGTGTGGGTGCCCGACTGCGTGGCAGTCAGGAAAGGTCCATGTAGGGAGGACGTGCACAAACAATGATGCCTTTAAGATGCGCACATGCATGACCTCATGACAATCTTAAAGAGACCATACGGCGCAACTAAACAGCCACACACAGAAAACAGACATTAGACGGAAAATTGTCTATGAATATTAAATCCAACCTGACTAATAATTCAAATTGATAATTTGACACATTTTTAAATACATTTTATTCAAAACCTATGAAGGGAAAATGCCATATAGCTTTAAGAGAGCTCCATCCTCTCTTGAAATGTATAAGAAAATGTGCCTTGCCTCACCTTCAAGGCACTCAGGACGTGATGAAGCATTTGGTATATAATTGCATCACTTGACGCAATGTGTCAAAAACACAACCAATTTATTATTGTATCTTATCTAAACTTCTATAATATCTGGGTTTAGCTTGGTAAATCCCCTAATATAGTGCAGTAATTGCCTGATACATTTTATTCAGAATAACAATAGATTAATAACATCATCTACATTTTATAATCTCAAATAGGAAACCACCTCCAGATAGAACAAACATGTCAAACCTGAAGTCTTAAATTCCATAACAAATAGAAAGATATATTTTTCAAGTTACTTATAAGAACAGTATTTCAAAGTTGCGGTCATACAAAAATCTTATCGCTTTAATCAAATCCTTTTGGAACATTTGGATATATTTGAGATTCAAAATCCTCAAGTCAGCAAATGCTTTTACTCTTTATAACAAACTGGTTTCATTTTAGCCCATTTCCTTCAATCTCATTTAAAAGTCTGACCAGACTTCAGCTTTTTTTAATTAGTTTTAAAGGCCTTGTGGTTTTCATGATAGTGTTACATTTCATTCTTATGACAGAGTGGAAATCATACTTCTTGTTTGAATGGGTGCAACGCAGATTTAATCCTTAAGGACTGAGTATTGCTGAACAAAGAGACATGTCGAAGCTTTTCATATTGCATTCATCAGGACACTTTGCAAGAATATCTATAAGTTGTTGTTTTCCCCCTATATTGGTATTCTTGTGAAGTGTCCTGATGAGTGCAAGACAATAAGCTTTGACATATCTCTTTCTTCAGCAATACTCTAGCTTTGAACCACCAAATGACTATTTAAAGATTGATTATTCATAGTCGAGTTAAGTAATTTAAAGTTGGCCAGAGTTTATTTTATTCTATACTTCATATTGTTTGTTAGTAGCAGTTTTTTAAATCCATCCATGGGAGGTGGGCATTGCTGGCTGGGCCAGCATTTAATGCCCATCCCTAATTGCCCTTGAGGTACCTTTTTACAGGTACCTTTTAGGCTCTCTGAGTGATGTTTGATGATATTCATCTGGGAGGATTAAGAATTTAAACATAATGATTATGAGTTTATTGAGTGCTATTCAACAATTGATTACTAGAAAATATGTCAGTATATACAGTAGAAGCATAATTAATGAATTACTAATTGGTGACTTCTGCTTCACTAGGCTATAGATGGCCAAGATGCCATTAAACTGCCAGCAACAATAAAATCTATCATGGACCCATGGGCAACACAGGAAGGTGTGCCTGTTATAACAGTTAATACATCGAATGGAATTATAACACAGGAGTACTTTGGCAAATCAATGGAAAACAGAAATTCAAAGTATGTATAATGTTGCATTTTCTAATATGTTGTCAGTCATTCTTCTTTCTCACCAGTGATAGGTAGGTAACTTGAACTATCAATCAAACAGTGAAATTATTTCCATCCCTAAATTGTGCTCTATACTATTGCAGTATTTATTTAAATGAGTTTGCAACCTTTTATTAGATTACAGCCTGATTATTATTCTAAAACATTATTGGATAAGGTTCTTTTGTTGCTGTTAAGCTGAAAATCTTTCTTTAAAACATACTTTAATTTCTGTCCCCTTCTAAAGCTTCTATTCTTGGCATAAGCTAGGGTCAAAAAGACTAATTAAAGAACTTAATAACAAATATCAGCCTGCTTGAGGGGCCAAATGGCCTACTCCTGCTCCAAAGTCCTATGTTCTGCCACTCTGAGACCAGTGAGCAAGTGAGATGACTTTGGGTGAATCCTCCATTTAATTTCACCTTCTTCTTCTTTTAATACCATAACTGAGGTTGGAAATTCAACATCCTATCATTCCTTGACTTGCTGCTTCAATACGTTATGTCACCATGGTATCATAGTTCAAACTTCATTCCAGAAACAAATTTTGGTCAGAGATGGTGACGCTGGTGAATCCGTAACTTCAGGGCCCTCGGGTGTGAGAGGGGGTCTCTGCTGCTCCTCCTCCCAGCCCTGCTCTGCTGATGCTGAAAGAAAGAACAAGGACATTGGATCAGTTAACGTGGAGACTATGTCAATGTGCATCCCTGTCCCCCGGATCATTATGTGCTCATCCTTCCATAAGCAATGGTCAAGACATGTTGCAAACTTCAGTCACTGAACATTCAGCACTGCCAAGGCTGTTGGGAGAACAATGGTGATCTCACTGCTGGGCAAACATACCTGCCCGTGGCACCCCAGCCTCACCGACACCAGTGGACCTGGGTGCATGGGGCCTCTCTAGATCGAGGGCCTCCTGCTTGAAGCAGCTGAGAATCGTTAACTGTGCCGGCCCTCCGCCAGTCCTCACCCGCTCGGCTGCATTATGTACATTCTTCTCCTGAAAAGGAGAGAAGAGCATTGATTAGTGCTAATTGTACCTGGACTCTCTTCACGGACGGCCCACCCCAACCAGAGTGGGACATTGTAGGGCTCCAGTGTCTCCTCACCCTGCAGCTGCCGAACACTCACACAAAGATGCTGGGCCTGCCCAGCTCCCCACCCAACCCCTTGGCCAAATGCTGCCTACATCATATTAGGCACCACACGGTCTAACCTCCCATAACAAGGAGGCGCAAGCACGTGGAGGACAGAGGACAGCAGATCGATCAGCGCCAACGCCACCTTGAAGCTCCCCTCCCAGTACGTCATCACCCTGACTTTGACATATCCTGGAGTTCCAGCTTTGCGCCCAGATGCAGCTCCTACAGGTTGCCCCCAAAACAGTCAAGTGGGTCTCAGTGTATCACATGCTGCGGGTGCAGAACCCATCTCTTCACCACCCTGTCAGGGTGACCTCAGCATGGGCAATATCTGCTGGCCCACCCAGCGAAGGACACAGGCTGTCAATGATTCAATGCAGTCACTGCACTCAGACTTGGCGGGTGGGGGAGGCACCAGGGGGAAGCCTACCTGTTGGGCTAAGTGACCAATGCCAACATGGTACTCACCCTTCCCAAGTGCAACAGGTCATTGAAGCGCTTGTGACACTGGATCCAGGCGTGCCGCACCATGTCGCAGGAGCTCACTACCTCTGCCACCTCCTCCCAGGCACATTTGGTCATGTTGGGGGGCTCCTCCTCCTCCTGTCCTGGGGTAGGAGGACCTCCCACTGTACTGCCACCTCCTCAAGGCAATCATCGGAGGAACGAGGTGTACAGTGCCCCCCTGCCCTATCCTCCTGCCTGGCCTGCTCACCAGCAGCTCTCTGGGGGGGGTGCCCTTCCACTGGCCGTGATTCACAGCCATGGAGAGGCTGCAGCAGCTTTTCTAAAACAGACTGTCGGGTCGTCATTGGACCCGGTGGTCATTGCAGCCCCACCGCCACCCCCCGCCCACTCCCGCTGTCCTCGGGAACCGTGATTCATGCTGGATGGGACTTAATTGGCCCACCCACGTAACATGGCATTGCCAACCTGATCATGGGTGGTGATCAGGTCTGTGCCAGCCTGCGCCCACTCCCAGTCTACCTCCCCACCCCCCAACCAGCTAGAAAATTCTGCCCATGGTCTTTATCATTTGTTTGAATGACCACCTCATGTTTAGTCATTGCTGGAGGGCATCAGATACTTGTTTCTGTCCAGTCCCACCAGTCCATTCCATATTTTACTGAACACGGTCAGTCTATTTTTCTCCCTCTCCTGTCATGATTCCCATTCCAAATCTTTGATCGAGGATGTGGCACAGTGTATTTCCCATACTGACCTGGGCAGAATTGTGCACCTCTTTGGATCACTTCTGCCTTGCTTACATCTCTTGCCCTATAAGGATCCCACACAAAAGTTACATCCTCCTCCTGCTGTCCTGTGGTACCAGGACCTCCGCCAGCTGCCACCTCCTTGTCCCAGTATATCTGGCCCTGCACCAGCAGCTCTTTTGTCATTTAATCTCCCCTGCTTTCCACCCTATCACAGACCTTCCCTCTTGCTCCTTTCCACCCTCCCTACTTTCACTTGCTTAAAACCTGTAACATTTCTAACTTTTTCCCGTTCTGGGGAAAGTTCATCAACCTGAAACATTGGGCAGAATTTTATTGATCCCTGGGCGGCGGGAAGTTGGGGGAGGGGAGAAGGTGCAGTAAAGTGGTGAGAAGCCAGGTTGGGACAGCTTCCCGATTCAGCCCTGCCACCAGCAGCTGTGAGGTGGATCAGCTACTGCTCCAAGGAAGTGGATTCCTGATTCGCAAAGGCCTTTTTAAGGGCCATTTTACAGGACTGTTGTCATGTTAGTGATGGCAAGGCAGCACCCCCCCAGCCCCCAACTCGGTGTGGCGATGCCCCCAGTTTTACGCAGATTGTGTCTGTGCAGCAACCCGGGGGCCATTGGAGCCTGTCAGCGGGGACCATGGGCAGCCTCAGTGCTCCCAGTGATGTGCCTGCAGGAGGTTTCCCTCTGACCTTTGGCCCTATGAAGTTTTTTATTTTTAATGTACTTACCTGAAGGTGCCCTGAAGCCTCTGACCAGCTTCAGCAGTGGCTGCCTCTCCCAGTGGCCACCCCCCACTCCCGCTGTCCTCGGGAACCGCCATTCACGCTGGGCCAGCCTTAATCGGCCCACCCGCGTAAAATGGCAGTGTGGACCCACCCACGCCCACTCCTGCACTGCCCACCTGACAGGCAGAACATTCTGCCCTGGTTAAGTTTGAAAGTGACATATTCCACTCGCAAACAAAAAGCTTAAGCAAAGCCAATGACATAGGTAAGAGGAGAGAATTGGCTAAGGTTAATTGCATAAACTGATTAAAAGTTATGGAGGTAAATGAATAGTGGGAAACCTTAAAGAACAATTCAAAATGTTCAACAAAAATAAATTCCATTGAAGAACAAAAACTCAACAAGAAGGACCCATCAGTTCCTCACTCAAGAAGTTAAAGATAAATTTAGATTAAAAGAGGCTGACAATGTTTCAAAAACAGTAGCAAGCCTGAGAATTGAGGATGTTTTAGAAATTAGCAAAGGGCCACCAAAATGTTGATAAAAAGGGGAAAAATAGGTTATGAGAGCAAACTACCCTGAAATATAAAAACGTATTGCAAGAGCTTTTATAAGTATATAAAAAGGAAGAGAGTAGCTAAAGTAAATGTTGGTCCCTTAGAAGCAGAGGCAGGAGAAATTATCAATGAGGAAGAAGGAAACAGCGGAGTTGTTGATCAAATACTTTGGGCAGAATTTTATGGTTGATATGCAGCTGGCAGAGTCCACACGTCTGCGCTTAAAATGTCGCGCACTGACGTCACACAGGCGTCCCGATGTTAGCGCGTGGCATCGCGATATTTAGCTGGGCAAGCGCACTATGAAGCACCATGCGCACCCGCCATTAACTAAAGGCCTTTTAAGGCCCTTAACTCGGCAATTAAAGCCGATTTCGAGGAGTCCGTGTGATCTTCACCTCGGCGCACGGACCCAACGGGCAGGCGGGTAACTGATTTTTTAACAAACCTCATCCACGGGTGGGATATGTGGGCTCAGAAGGGTTGTTAATGTTTTTTTCTGAAGTATTTAATGCAGAAAGTGTTTTAAACTTGCCTGTGTGATTGTTAGCAGTTCAGATCGATTTCCAATAGCTTTCTCTGTACTTTGAAGCCTCAGCTCACCGGTCTGCAGACAGGAATCTTTATCGGGCCTACAGCTTTCCGGAGGCCTCCATTTAGTCTGGGTATGGGTTCTGACCTCTCCACTGGAGGTAGCTCCTCTGAGGAGGGAGGGAGGGATAGAATAAGGAGGAGGCCAGGACTGGACAATCAGCCTCCAGGGGAGCCACCTTTGGGAGACCAGGCGCAGGCACAAGGGGCGTAGGGCCAAGAGGTTATCCAAATGGAAGGGGCCACAGAAGATGCCACTATCCTGCTGCCGGGGTGTACAGGTGGAGAAGCAGCTACCGCAATATGACTGAGGTGCAGTGCCGAAGGAGTCTCCGACTCTCAAGGGAGACAGTCAACTATATCTGTCAGATGATTGGCCCTGGGATCTTTCCTAACTGTGTGGCTGGACACTCCATGCCAGCGGCTCTGAAGGTCACAGCTGCCCTCCACTTCTATGCCTCTGGCTCCTTCCAGGGGTCGGTGGGTGATCTTTGTGATGTCTCCCAATCAGCTGTCCACGCTTGTGTCAAGCAGGTTACAGACGCTCTGTTCAGACATGCATTGCACTTCATCCACTTCTGTAGGGACCAGGCAAGTCAGACACAGTGAGCCAGAGGCTTCGCAGCCATTGCTGGCTTCCCCCGTGTCCAGGGTGCTATAGACTGTACACATGTGGCCATCAAGGCGCCAGCAGGTGAGCCCGGTGCCTTCATCAACAGGAAGGGCTTCCACTCCATGAACATGCAGATAGTGTGTGATCACAGGATGCTGATTCTACAAGTCTGTGCAAGGTACCCAGGCAGCTCCCACAACACCTACATCCTCAGACACTCCCAGGTGCCGGGGCTCTTCAGTGCTCCAGCCCGGCTGGATGGATAGCTGCTGGGTGACAAGGGCTATCCCCTCAGAAGGTGGCTCATGACGCCTCTCCACCATCCAAGAACAGAAGCTGAGCAGCGGTACAATAGGAGCCAGGTCTCCACAAGGGCTGTGGTGGAGAGAGCCATCAGTCTTCTCAAGATGTGCTTCCATTGCCTGGACCGCTCAGGGGACGCACTCCAGTACCCCCCAGATCGCGTCTCGGTGATAGTGGTAGCATGCTGCACTCTGCACAATCTTGCGCTGGAAAGGGGGGATGCAGTTGACGATGAAGACCTTGACCCCCTGGATGAGGCTGCACATGATGAATCCAGCAGTGGCTCAGAGGATGAGGAAGAACAGGGCGATGATGAGGAGCAGCACGTCAACCCGCTACTACACCAAGGAGGCAGGGACACCCGGGACACTTTAATCCAACAAACCTTCAGCTAGCTGCGCACACATGGATCAGCAGGACCAGCATTGCCTGGAACTTCCACACGTGGCACTTGGTGCTACATCTTCCACCTCATCAGCTGTAACTAAGGGATTA
Source organism: Carcharodon carcharias (assembly GCF_017639515.1). Taxonomy (NCBI): domain Eukaryota; kingdom Metazoa; phylum Chordata; class Chondrichthyes; order Lamniformes; family Lamnidae; genus Carcharodon; species Carcharodon carcharias. Next base: position 6,953,149 of record NC_054470.1, read on the forward strand.
GTACAGAAACATCAATGTCCACTCAAGCACTCATGATATGTATGTGAAACATCCAAATACAGCACAAAGGAAACACCCTCAGCCATGGTCAGAAAAGTGGACTAAGCACAAATGTCACTCTGACATACATAATGATATATTCCCTAATCTAGGGCCAACACAAAATCACCAGTGACACTCCCATGGAGTGCCTAACGTGCCTTATGCTTTTGTTTGCGGGTGCTACGTCTTGGTGCCGCCCCATCGCTCGGAGTCGCCTGTGAGATAGCCTGCTGACTCTGCTGTCCTGTTGGCCTCGATGACCTTGGCAGACGTCCTCTAGCCCGTGGAGCCTGTGATGGCCCCGCCTGGGAGGGAGTGGTCAGTTCCAGAACTGGCACCTCCCCATTTGTCACAGCCTCAACGGAAGCAACATTGACAGGCAGAGGGGCGGAGGAGCTGCTGCCCTCATCTGGAACTCCCTGAGAGGAGCTCGCAGCGACGACAGGCAGCTGCTGCACCGACATGAGGTCACATTGGACCTCCCTGCTCACCGCAGATGGATGGGCACCGAGCGGCGACACTAGGTGCCCAGAACATCTCCCACATTGGGAATGACCACCTGTGGCCATTACCGCGGTGAGGGCTTGCAGGTCAGAGCATAACCCAATCAGAAGATTCTCAATCCGATCGAAGCCCCTCTCCATGAGAGTCGCCAATCTCTCAATGGAGGAAGCCTGAAGTTCTGTCCTGAGGTTCATGCCATCACTGACACTCTGCCTGGACTCCTCCACCACAGAGACCAAGCGAAGCACACCCTCATGCAACCCTGCCAGATGCTCCCATGCATCCTGCTGCTTGTCCTGCAGCTGCTGCATGGTGGACATCTCCAGAGGCACATCATCACTGCCCAACTCAGCATGTGCCTGGTCCCCTGCAGTCCTCCAGTTGCTGGCGCCATCGGCACTGTCTGTCTGTGCCATCTCCTCCAGCGATTGTGAAGTGCCCTCTCCACTGTGCCCTGGGACACTAGCCGACGTCATAATCCCCACCGAAGTGTTTGTCGCTGCGCTGGTGCCTGGCTGGCTGAAAGGCTGTGATGTAAGTTACAAGTCTTGGCCCTCAGGTGTGGAGCGGAGGCTCTGGGCTTGTTGGGGGCGGCCATGCGGTGGTGATGCTGAAACTAACAACAAGGACAGTGCATCAGTCAGCGTTCAGTCAGTAACACCTTTCATCCCTCCCCCGCCCCAGCCTCATAAGTCGCTCACCCTTCAAGAACCTAAGTAGGAGGAACACATTGGTGGGGTGGTAAATAGTCAAGAGGAGGCCCAAACATTACACACACATACAGACAGGTTGGTCAGAGGGCCTAAGGAATGCCACATGGAATGTTATGTGATAAGTGTGCGGTTAAGCACTTGGGCAAAACAAGCAAGGTACGGGAATACATGAGTAATGGTGGGACTGTGGGAAGTCATGGCGATTACAGGGACCTTGCTGGGCAGACCCGTTAAGGTAGCAGAACAGGAACATAAGGCGTTTAACAAGGTTGAAGCCAGACATGCCTTTATTAGCCGAGGATTAGAGTTTAGGAAAAGGGAAGTCATGTTGCAAGTGCAGAAAACACTGTCAAGGCCACATCTACACTTCTGCGTTCAGTTGTGACCTGAGCTTCATGGGAGGGATGGGATTGGAGTGGGGAGAGTGCAGAGGTTCCTGACCTGGATGCATGCTGACCTGGAGAGTTGGAGTGATGAGGAAACATTGCAAACACTTGCGACATTTGCCATGGAGCACAGGAGATTGACAGGTCACATTATTGACCTTCATACCATTATGAGGGGCATAGAATGGGTGGGCAGAAGGCAACATTTCCCCTTGGTGCAGGGATGAGTAACATGGTGACATTTATTTAAGTTGAGTGCCATGAGGTTGACAGGTGAGGAGCTGAGGAGCTTTTGGACAGAGTAATGTGGGACGCACTGGCTGAAAGGGCGGTGGAGGTACAAACCCTCCTAAGATGCAATAAGTCTTTGGATGTGCAGCAGCGATGCCAATGGCATGTTAGGCCATGGGGATAGTGGTCACAAATGGGATAAGGTGACTTTGGAAGGTGCTAGAGACGTGAATCCTCAAGGGGCCGAGGGACCTTTGTGTATGACCCACACGTCTGACTGTATCTGTCTGTGAATGAGCTGTGTTGCTGCATTAACGACTGCAGCAACCATCAGTGCTTTGGATGGTGGGGAGACAGAGTGGATGGGACTGTGACCCTCAAATACCTGCCCGCTGTACCCCAGCCTCACTGACACCTGCTGACCTGGCCGCCTGCCTCCTCCCCAGCTCCATGGCCTGGTCCTCGTAGGTGGTGAGGTGCTGGAGCACGGTGTCCCCACCACCAGTCAGCTGGCGCTCCCTCTGATTGTGTTCAGTTTTTGCCTGCAGAACAGAGAAGAGCATTTATTGGGGCTGATCGCTCATGTACTCTGCACGCGCACGCTGCACCCCAACCACAGTGGCCCATCTGAGGCCTCCAGCAGCTCCTGTCCACACAACTGGTGATCAGTCACCAGAAGATAGTATGGCTGCTCCCAACCCCCTCCCCCAACGGCCACCTTGGACACATTCAGCATCCATCACTTTGAATAACACACGGGTCTTAGCGCTCATGGCAAGGAGGCACAACTAGGTGCAGCGCCAAGACCAGCAGATGGCTCTTGGTCACGACACCTTGAGGCTCCCCTTCCATCATCTCATCACCATCAATAAGACATGTGTCGGAGTTCTGAGTATGTGTCTAGCTGCCTCCCCTGCAGGTTGCCCCCAGACTATACAAATGTGACAAACACCAACATATGCTGCAGGGAGAACCCATCTTCTCCTCAACCAATAAGGCTGATGTAAGCATGGTCACTATCTGTTTGCCCACCCAGCGTGTGCCAAATGCCCAATGCAGTAACGACACTAAGACGTGAGCGTGGGGGGGCCTCAAAGGCTAAGGCTACCTGCTGGGTAAAATGGCCAAGGCTGACATGGTCCTCACCCTTCCAGAGCGCAACAAATCATTGAAGCGTTTGTGGCAATGCGTCCCAGTGCGCCACACATCGTCATGGGAGCTTACAGCCACTGCCACCTCCTGCCATGCCTGCCTGGTCACTCAGGGGGCCCTCCTCATCCCATCCTCCGGAAACAAGACCTCCCAATGGTTGGACACCTCTTCCAGGAGGACAGCAAGGCAGGCATCAGAGAACTGAGGGGCACAGTGGCCTCCCGCTGGCCTACCCTGTAGCCTGCCCCCCATCCTCCTCCTCCTCTGCCCTCACCTCATGGTGCCCAGTCGCTGGCCATGGTGAACAGCCTAAAGGAGGTTGCCTGGCCGCTCTTTATACAGATTGCCAGTTCCCCATTGGAACCGGGGGGCTGAACACGCCCGCCACTGATTTGATTTTCCCGATGAACACGGGAGTCTGAAATGCGCTGGGAGTGGGCCTTAATTGGCCCGCCCATGCAAAATGGCGGCGCAGCCCGTTTCACCCAGCTCCCCACCCGCCCGACCGACAAATGCAAAATTCAGCCCTTTGTGTCTGTACTCAGAGTAGAAGACACAAGTTCCACACCAGAAATAGACAATAGCCCAGGGGCTAAAAAAAAAGGAGGAAATTATGGAATTTAATATGAGCAGAGATAAAGAACCATAAGGCAGTAAAATCCAACAAATCCCCGGGACTTGATGGCCTATACCCTAGGTTTCCAAAAGAGATAGCCACTGAGATAGTTGATGTGCTCGCTATGAGTTTTCAAAATTCCTTAGATTCAGGAGTGGTCCCATTAGATTGGAAGTTGGCAACTGTTACACCACTTTGAAGAAAGGAGGGAGAGAGAAAAAAATAAACTACAGGCCAGTTAGCCTAACATCGGTGGTTGAGAAAATGCTGGAACCTATTATTAAGGAAGTCTTAACAATGTACTTGGATGAGCATAGTATAATTGGAACAAGTCAGCATGGTTTTAGTCAAGGGAAATCCTGTTTGACAAATATATTAGGGTTGTTTGAGGATATAACTGGTAGGGTAGATAAAGGGGGCCAGTACATGCAATAAACCTGGATTTCCAAAAAGCATTCGATAAGGTGCCACATTTAAGGTTAATAGGCAAAATAAGGGCTCATGGAGTTGGGGGTAATATATTAGCATGGATAGATGGCTGGTTAATGGATAGAAAACAGAGAGTGGTATAAACAGGGTTTTTCAAGTTAGCAGGCAGTGAACAGTAGAGTGTTGCAAGGATCGATACTGAGGCCTTAGCTATTTACAATCTATATTAATGACTTCAGTGAAGAGACAGAGTAATGTATCTAAGTTTGCTGATGATACTAATCTAGGTAGAAAGATAAGATGTGGGGAGGGCATAGAGAGACGGCAAGAGTTAGGTGAGTGGGCAACAAGATGGCAGATGGAATGTAAAATAGGGAAGGGTGAAGTTATTCACTTTGGTCCTAAGAATAAAAAAGTAGAATAATTTTTTAAAAGGTGAGAAACTTTTAAGTGTTGATGTTCAAAGAGACTTGGATATGTTCGTACAAGGAACACCGGAAGTTAGCATGCAGATAAAGCAAGTAATTAGGAAGGCAAATGGCATGTTAGCCTTTATCACAAGGGGATTGGAGTACAGGAATAAAGAAGTTTTGCTACAAGTGGTACAGCGTTTTAGTGAGGCTGCATTTGGGCAGAGTTTTGCCCTTGGTGTGTGGGCTCGGTGGGGGCAGTCAGACCACCACCCGTGATCAGCACTGCATCGCAATTTCATGCTGGCAGGCCAATTAAGGCCTGCTCAGCATGGAACACGAGTGGCAGCACCCAGTGCTACCTATGTGGGCAGGGAGGGGATGGGGGGCAGAGGGCGAGCGGGCCGGGCACGAACTTCGCACATGTGCACGAGTGAGTGCTTCATAATCTCCCTGAGGCACAGAGCTGTCTCACAGAGGTGATGTGCTGTTCAAAAAAAAATAAAATAAAAATGTCATAAAACATGTCCCTCATGTGTCCACCGTGTTATAAATTCAAGTCGTACAACTTTTATTTGATTTTTATTTGCTTTAGGAAACCTCACCCTGCCTGTGGATGAGGTTTCCTAAAAAGTGCAAAGACTGCTTGGCCTTTTTGTTTGCCCGCCCTTTTCACCTGCCTGCCAGGCATGAGGTTGGACAGTCAGCGTAAATTTGAATTTAATTGCGTTTTTAATGGCGTTAGCAGGCCTTTTAATTGCCGGCAGGCGCACTGCCCACTCTGGGTGTGCCCGCTGAACGAAATATCGCGGGACTGCGTGATGATATCAGGATGCTCGCCCGATGTCATCACACGTCATTTTACACTTGGCTGGGTTAGGCGTGCGCCCACCCGCCGAGCTTAATATCCTGCCCCTGGAGTACTATGTGCAGTTTTGGTCTTCACATTTAAGAGATACTTACATTGGAGGCAATACAGTAAACATTCACTAAATTGGTCCCTGGGATGAGGGGCTGTCCTAGGATGAGAGGCTGAGTAAATCGGGCTTACATTCTCTGGAGTCGAGAAGAATGAGAGGCAATCTCGCTGAAACCTACAAAACTCTGAAGGGTCTTGATAGGGCAGACGCTGAGAAATTGTTTTCGCTGGCTGGGATAGACAGATTTTTGGTTTCTTGGGGAATTAGGGGATATGGGGAGTGGGCAGGAAAGTGGAGTTGATGCCCAAGATCAGCCGTGATCATATTGAATGGTGGAGCAGACTCGATGGGCCATGTGGTCTGCCCCTGCACCTATTTCTTACGTTCTTAAATGTCATCACAGGGATTGTTTGAGGCATTGTTTCTCTTAAGGAAAAAGTGGCTAAATATGTAACAGAAAGATGTGTGACTAGGGAGGAGAGCGAAAAGCAATGGGATTAGTTTTGGATCATTTCAGCAAACAGCTGGCAGGCAGAAGGGGATAAGGCAATGGAGTTCTAATAATTTGGACAGAACTTCTTTCTGCTGTGTAAAAAGCCCAACAAGGGAAGATTCATTATTGGATCTAATAATGGGGAATGAACCAGAGCAAATAAGAGAAGTAAAAGTAAGGGCACATCTAGGCAATGGTGACCATATGCTTTAAGATTATGATAGAGAAGAACATAAGCATAAAACAAGCTAGGTTAATAGATTGGAGAAAAGTTGACTTTGAGGGGCTGAGAATAGAATATGGACAATAAGATAGGGAGCTATATTGGCAAACAATGGACTGAATGTTTCTGGCTTATTGGAGGTGATCCTAGAGGCAAGAGGCATCAGAAAATTGGGTTGACAGGCGTCGGGACAGAAGCCTGACACCATCACGTCAAAACCGGATATTGTGAAGGTTGGCTTGCATGGCAGGAGGACCTCACCCTTGCATGTGGTGGACAGCTAATTAAGCCTATTTAAAAAGCAATTTAGCTTTAATTTGACGAGGAACGTTGAATTTTTCCAGACCCAGAGATAAACCATGGGACTTCAGAACACTGCCAGGTATAAGGAGGAGATGAGCTACCTGGAGGTTAGCTCTGGGATCATGAAGAACAGCAAGCCTTAGAGGGTCGTGGAACAGCTCGGATATTGACATTTGCAATGGGGAGAAGGGGAATAAGTATGAGAGCTGGGCAGGCACATTGCCAGAGCGGCGTATTCCAAGTTGGCAGTCGTGTGGATGAAGAAGGGATGGAAAGAGGCGGAGACTGAATGAGTAAGCAAGGCATGGGCTTCATTTCATCAGATTTTGGTTCCTCCTGTGAGGAGGAGCATCAAAGAGGGAGAAAGCTGTAGCAATGACCAGCTGCAGCAGCAACCAGAGGAGCACCAGCAGCACCAGACTTGGGGAGTGGGGAGAGAGGATAACAGAGGAGAAGGGCGCAGAGTGGCATCCAACCAGCTTCTGGTGCAAAGAAGAGACTGTCCACCAGAGGGGTTTACTGACCATTGTTTAGCTACCTTCAAATGTCTGAGCCGTGTGTCATAGAAGACTTCATCTCTCTCCAGGAAGGCCATCAGTGAGCTGTGTGCCATGCTGGATGATGAGCTGAATGGGAAATGGTAGTCACCCAATAATTGTGGAGCTGATGATTACTGCATCGCTGAATTTCTACATCTTAGGTTTATTCTAGGGATTGTCTGGGGATGTGTGTGAGATCTCACAGTCTGTGGCTCATCGCTGCATCAAGATGGTCACAAATGTCAAGTTCATGAGGGCCAGCCAGTATGTGTCACTTTTTCACTGCTCTGGACAATCAGACTGAGAGGGCTATTTGGTTATGGGCCATCACTGGATTCCCCCAGGTGCAGGATGCCATTGCTCGCTCAGCTGTAGTCACAAAGGCATCCACAGGCCAGCCTGTAACCTTTATCACCAGAAACTGAAAACATGTGAGAATGAAGCCTATTTCATGCAGGTTCACTCACTAAATGTACAACTGATCTGTGATCACCGCAAACAGTTCCTTAAGGTGTCTGTACCATTCCCAAGTAACAGCCACAACATCTCCATATTAAAGCAGTCCTAGGTGCCAGACCTTTTCAGACCCTCAGGATGGATAGATACTGGATGTAAAGAGCTAATCATTCAAGACGTGGCTAATGCCTGTGAGGAACCCTTACACTGATGCAGAGGAGAGATACACCACCTGCCATGACAACTCAAGCAACCATCGAACAGGCCACAGGGCTTCTGAAGATGTGGTTCAGATGTATCGATAGATTTGTTAGAGCCCTACAGCATGCCCCAGTGTCTTGTACATTGTGATGGATTGCACTCCCTTGCACAACCTGGCACTACAGAGGGGAAAGCAATTGAACAATGAGGATATCGTTGAGCATAATGACTCGTCCAATGATGAGCAGATGGAGGAAGATGATGACCAGGCCCAGGGACCGTATGCAAAGTGTCATGAGATGTGTGCAAGGAATGCTCAGGATGCACTGATGCAGGCACAGTTCACGTGATCCTTACTGACAGATCTGTCCAATCCACTAAAGCTTCAGCCCTTTGCTGCCTTGTTGCCACCACATTTATTGACCTTGCCATTTACCTGCTCCCCGTTAGATATCACACTGCAGCTGGTGGAATACCTCGACCTTAAGTGGTGTGGCTCCTTCGACAGAGCCAGTGTACTCCTGAAATCACCACAGCCCACAAGAAATGCAAGGAGACCTCAAGTCTAGGCACATCAATCATTTAATGGTGGAACAAAAAATTGCATGGTTCCCTGAATCAGAAAGGAAATCTGAGAACCCCATGTGCAGTTAGGTACTCTTCTTAAATCTCTTCACTATCAGCTGAGGCGCAGGCAGGCTGTTGACATTCCATGGTTTGGGGTGACCTTGGCTGTCGACCTCTGGTTACCCCAGGAGTGGAGGACCAGGTCATATTGAGGGCCTCCTGCATAGTCTCCTCTGTCAATGCAGCTTGTGAGCGGATGAAGTCACTGACAGCTGGGACAGAGGGGAGGCGATTGTTAATTGTTGTAAAAACCCATCTGGTTCACTTTGGGGAAGAAAATCTGTCGTCCTTACCTGGTCTGACTTACACGTGACTCCAGACCCACAGCAATATGGTTGACTCTAAAATGGCCTATGAAGCTGCTCAGTTGTAACAAACTGCTACAAAGTCTCAAAAAAGGAATTAAACTGGACGGACCCCACCTGGCATTGACCTAGGTACGGGAAACGACAACGGCAAACTCAGCCTTGCCAAACCTGCAGATTCCTCCTTACTAACATCTAGGGGTTAGTACCAAAATTGGGAGAGCTGTCTCACAGACTAGTCAAGCAACAGCCTGACATAGTCATCCTCACAGAATCATATTTTACAGATAATGTCCCAGACACCACCATCCCCATCCCTGGGTATGACCTATCCCATCAGCAGCTGGCGGCACAGTGATATACAGTCGGCAGGGAGTTGCCCTGGGAGTCCTCAATAATGATTCTGGGCCCCATGAAGTCTCATGGCATCAGGTCAAACATGGAAAACAAGGAAAGCTCCTGCCAATTACCACATGCCACCCTCCCTCAGCTGATGAATCATTGCTCCTGAATATTGAACACCACTTGGAGGAAGTACTGAGGGTGGCAAGGGCACAGAATGTTCTCTGGGTGGGGACTTCAATGTCCATCACCAAGAGTAGCTCAGTAGCACGACTACTGACTGAGCTGACAGAGTCCTAAAGGACATAGCTGCTAGACTGGGTCTGCGACAGATAGTGAGGGGAACAACAAGCGGGAAAAACATACTTGACCTCATCCTCACCAACCTGCCTGCCACAGTTACATCTGTCCTTGACAGTATCAGTGGGAGTGACCACCACACAGTCATTGTGGGAACAAAGTCATGCCTTCACATTGAGGATACCCCTCTATCATGTTGTGTGGCAAAATGGGATAGATTTCAAACAGATCTAGCAGCTCAAGACTGGGCATCCATGAGGCGCTGTGGGCCATCAGCAGCAGCAGAATTGTACTCAAACACAATCTGTAAGCTTATGGTCCAGCATATCCCCCACTCTACCATTACCATCAAGCCAGAGGATCAACCCTGGTTCAATGAAGAGTGCAGGAGGGCGTGCCAGGAGCAGCACCAGGCATACCTAAAAATGAGGTTTCAACGTGGTGAAGCTATAACACAGGACTACTTGCATACCAAACAGCATAGCAGCAAGTGATAGACAGAGCTAAGTGATCCCACAACCAATGGATCAGATCCAAGCTCTGCAGTCCTGCCATATCCAGTTGTGAATGGTGGTGGACAATTAAAAAACCCATTGGAGGGCGAGGCTCCACAAATATCCCCATCTCAATGATATGGGAGCCCAGCACATCAGTGCTAAAGATAAGGCTGAAGCATTTGCTACAATCTTCAGCCAGAAATGCCAAGTGGATGATCCATCTCGGCCTCCTCCGGAGGTCCCCAGCATCACTGATGCCAGTCTTCAGCCAATTTAATTCACTCCACGTGATATCAAGAAACAGCTGAAGGCTTGGGATACTGCAAAGTCTATGGGCCCTGACAATATTCTGGCAATAGTACTGAAGACTTGTGCTCCAGAACTTGCTGCGCCCCTAGCCAAGCTGTTCCAGTACAGCTACAACACTGGCATCTACCCAACTATGTGGAAAATTGCCCAGGTATGTCCTGTACACAAAAAGCAGGACAAATCTAACCCAGCCAATTACCAATCCATCAGTCTACTCTCAATCATCAGTAAAGTAATGGAAGGGGTCATGAAGAGTGCTATTAAATGACTCTTGCTTAGCAATAACCTGCTTACTGATGCCCAGTTTGGGTTCTGCCAGGGCCACTCAGCTCCTGAACTCATTATAGCCTTTGTTAAAACATGGACAAAAGAGCTAAACTCCCGAGGTGAGGTGAGATAACTGCCCTTGACGTCAAGACCACATTTAACTGTGTTTGGCATCAAGGAGCCCTATCAAAATTAGAGCCAACGGGAATCAGGGGGAAACTCTCCACTGGTTGGAGTCATACCTAGCACAAAGGAAGATGGCTGTAGTTGTTGGAGATCAGTCATCTCAGGAACTCCCTCCCTAACAGCGCTGTGGGTTCACCTACACCCTAGGGGCTGCAGCAGCTCCAGAAGGCAGGTCAACAACCACCTCCTCAAGGGCAGTTAGGGATGGGCAATAAATGCAGGCCTAGCCAGTGATGCCCACATTGCATAAAGGAATTTTAAAAATGGCCTATTTATGTTCTGTATATCCTTTGTGTAATGACCTGACATACTGGACAGATTTCAACAAGAAACAGATAAACTTTATTACAGAGAGCTTTTCAGAAGGTACATGATTGAACAGGATTCTCGAGAGGAAAGCTCCACCCCACAGATTACCCACACTTAGGGCTTATTGGTCAGAGTCTCCAAGAACATCGTGTGACCCCTGATTTTCTTTTGTTCGTTCATGGGACCTGAGCATCGCTGGCTAGGCCAGCATTTATTGCCCATCCCTAATTGCCCTTGTTCAGGAGCATTTTAGAGTCAACCACGTTACTGTGGGTCTGGAGTCTCGTGTAGGCCAGACCAGGGAAGGGCAGCAGATTTCCTTCCCTAAAGGGATATTAGTGGACTAGATGGGGTTTTTTAATGACAAATCGACAATGGTTTCATGGTCATCATCATCAGACTTTTAATTCCACATTTGGAATAGTATGTGAGGCTAATAGTACAGTCAGTGGAATAGATCACTTAGAGATGAGTTCACTGACCTTGACGATTTGCATGAGATCATTAAACCTCTTGTGACACCACATACAGGTCCTCAGGGCTAAACTTGGCATTGACTACCACAGCTATCTGCTCCCATTGTCTTTATACAGTTTTTCGGAAGGTGTCTTACCTTCTATGGCGAGACACCCACTGACTCTTAGGTGGAATGCCCGGCGTATCTTCTGCCTATCAGGCACATAAGACGGCAGTGGCAGGCTTTTCTCTCTACTGCGGACCCCTGGATACAATGTCCCGCCCACCTAGAGCTACCGGCCAATCAGAGGCTGGCAGCACTTGCACTCAGAAGTGCCATGGAGGAGGCCATTGCTTTTACTGGAAGAATGACCCCAGAGGGTCATGGAGCAACCCAGGAAAAAGGTGAGTGCTGTTTTGGGTGGGGGGGGGGGGGGCTTCTTGCTAGATGGGGATTGGTAGGGAAAGAGGAGTCATAGGGGTTGGCCGCAAGGGCAGGGGGTGCCTATTGGCGGCCACCCTACTGCCTCATTATAGCCATCCCCTTGATCTGGACAGATTAGTGCAAATTGAGGGACCCCTCTCCAACTGACATACAGCCCACACAGTTTTACCAGTTGTGCAGGCTGCAAGTTGGCAGACCCGCCAGGAGCTGTGAAAGTTGCAGCAGAGGCAGCAAGAGGCCTTCAAATGGTTGTTAATTGGCCATTTAGGGGTCTCAAGTGGAGGTGGAGTGGGAAGGTCCACCATGGGCCTTCCTCCCCAGAACTTACTAGAGGTGGAGGCAGGAAGGTGCTGGTGCCGGGTACTAATTGCCAATTCAACCCACCTAATTTTCAGTCCATCCCACCTCCTTCCTTACGTGCTGCAGGGGCAGAAGATTCCACCCTTTGTCTGAAGGGTCTAAAGGCCTTCTGTGATTACAGAATCCAGTGCAGTTTCAGAGAACCTGGGAGCACACTTTCTGCCCTATTGCACCATATTTCAGTGTTGTTGTTGCTTACACTCTCTTCTGTGATGAATTCCCCAGCCAGTCCTGCCAGAATGTACCTCTCCTTTAAGAGGTGGAGGCTGACTTTGAAGTAGCGCAGGCAGGCTTTAATTGCTGGGAGGGTGCAGACACTCAACAGTATATTTTACACTGGCTACAGGCAGCTATCATGTAAATCAGCAAGCAGCACAAAGTTATCTGAAGCAAATCAGTCTGGGTTAATTACGCATTGCTATGTCCACATCCGTTTTAGGGCTCTCTCTCGTCTCGTGTCAAATGGTTCCAAACCCAGCACTGGTTCTGTAAGTTTCTGTTGTCCAGCTTGAGGTATTGCTATAAAGCCACTAGGGTGACAGCAAAACTTTCAGTTTTCCCATAACCATTTTAAATACTCTTCTCACAATTCCCAAAGAGGTAAGAGTGACTGCTCTTGACATCAAGGCAGCATTTGACCGCGTGTGGCATCAAACAGCCCTAGCAAAAGACCAATCATCTCAGTCTGAGGACAACACAGTGTGAGTTCCTCAGGGTAGTGTCCTAGGCCCAAACAAAATCAACATCTTCATCAATAACTTTCTCTCCAACAGAAGGTCACAAGTGGAAATGTTTTCTCTGTGTTCAGCACCATTCGCAACTCCTCAGATATGGAAGCAATCCAAGTCCGCATGCAATAAGACCTGCAGGACAAGATTCAGACTTGGGCTGATAAGTAGCAAGTAGCATTTATGCCACACAGGTGACCATCTCCAACAATAGAGAACCTCACCATCACTCTATGATATTCAATGGCATTACCATCATTGAATGCCCCATGATCAAAGGTTATCAGGGGTAGATGGGAATGTACAACTTGAAACACAAACAGATCAGCCATGATCTTATTGAATGGCAGAGCAGGCGCAAGGGGGTCAAATGGCCTACTTCTGCTCCTACTTTGTATGTTTGTATGATCAATATCCTGAGGGTTACTACTGACCAGAAACTGAACTGGACCAGCCATATAAATACTGTGACTACAAGGGCAGGTCAAAGCTTGGGAATTCTGCTCATTCCTGACTCCTCAAAGACTGTTCATAATCCAGAAGGCATAAGTCAGGAAAGTGCTGGAATACTCTCCGTTTGCGTGGATGAGCATGGCTCCAACAACACTCAAGAAGCTCAACACAATCCAAGACAAAGCAGCCCACTTGATTGATGCTCCATACACCACCTTAAACATTCACTCCCTACACCAGCGATGCAAGTGGTGACAGTATGTACCATAAACAAGATGCACTACAGCAACTCACCAAGTTGCCTTCAACAGTACCTTATAACCCAGTGACCTCTACTCCCTAGAAGGACAAAGTCAGCAGATTCACGAGAACACCACCATCTGCAAGTTCCCCTCCAAGCCTCACACTGCCCTGACTTGGAATGATAGCGCAGTTTCTTCAACGTTCACAGTCAAGATCCTGGGACTCCCTTCCTAATAGCGCTGTGGGTGTACCTACACCAGTTGGACTACAGCAGTTCAAGAAGGTGGCTCACCACCAACTTTGAGGGTAATGAGGATGGGCACAAATGCTGGGCTAGCCAGCAATGTTCACATTCCATGAAATAATTTAAAAAACACTCAAATATCCTTCAGGATATGACAGCTAGTAATTGGCAATATTTTCCCTATACCCCTCCTCCTCATAAGTCATTGTTTTGAACTCTGCCACCCTATTTCGTCCCACCAATGTAAACCCCCATCTGTCAGCAGTGAATGTAAACCTTCAGGCACAATGTCACTCCGCTAGTATGCTCCACTCCCAGATTCCCCCTCATCCTCATTCCCACACCCCCGGTCAGCTAGGTAAGTTCAAGCTACTAAGTGGGAATTCTGGCCTCCCTTAGACTTTTTCCGATGCACACTGCTTTACAGGTCATGAGAAAAATACTGATCATCCACTGTGTGTAGTGTTCCTAAGGAAGAGGTTGGATGGATTTGATACAGAAACTCCTTGAACAACATGTCAGCCTGCTACCACATCCATGTAACTCCCTCCCAACTGCTGGTCCTTTATGGCCTGCTGAAATGGAAATGGATGTGAACTGCCCAGGCCCTCTGTCTCGAGGAGACATAAATGGCAGTTGCATAATCCCAAAGGCTTCCAGTGTGACAGGTTTGTTGTTTAAGCATAAGGTAATTTAAACAACAGAGCTCCTTTCCACCAAGTTAGATCAGCCCACTTTGGACTGAGTGTGACAGGAAAGTTTATTGATCTGGCTCCTGCCTCTGACATTTGCAGCCATTGCCCCTCATCCTTTACCAGCTTGGGGCCAGGAAATTCAATGAAATTCAACTCATTGTCAGTGCTACCGGTTACTGAAATGTGTGTGCATGGCATTTCTATCGAATATTATTGAAAGGGCAATTGGATAAACTGTCAAAACAAAGGCAGTCTTTAGGGATAGAAAGAGCTTGATTTTGGCGAGTTTTTCAAAATGATGGCAGTGCACTTCTGCCTGAAGAAGAAGGAACAGCAAAGGTCGGCTCGCTGCAGACTTAATTAATTTGCTGGTATTGCATTATGAGCCAGGCCTCTTGGAAAAGAGCCACGGGCTTGCTGTTTCCAAACTTGAATGGCTGTGAGGTACCCAGAGCGGACAAAATGAATTATTAATAATTTGTTATTCTCTTGCCGGACTTGGGAGTCTCGCACTGAAACTTGGAATCTGGAATCAGGTTTAGCGACGGGTCTTTTTCAAAGGGTGCTTCTGACTGAATTACTTACAAAAGGGCTTTCTCAGGATTAGCTGTCCTGGAATTTTAAAAATATTATCTCGCCCTTGCAAGCTGCGAGCACTGTTTGCTGAAGCTGGACTTCCAAGGGGAATGCAATGGAGTCTTCTGCTTGAGTAAAACTTTGAGCTTTCTTGTCTGCTTCTAGTCTCTTGTGTCTCTAGAGCTTTTCCTCCTGGTGAATTTTCTCAGCACCTGTCACTTCAGTTCGGAGTTAGGTTCAGTGCAGAATCCATTGAAGGTGTTCTTAATCTTAGTTTCTCAGCATTCTTCTGAGAATGGGGGTTTTAATACTGAGGTTGCCACCATGAAAAATCCTCCTTCAGACACCATGAAGTAGGCTTCCAGTCTGGAGTACGTTAGCAGCGAATCTTTATTAACAACTCATAACTATGTGCATATTTACAGAAGAAGGGACAGGTATGGCACTGAACCCATTCTAACCCAACTATCACCATCTCCAGACTAACCCTGGCTCAGGTGTCTTCTTACATGACTGTGTGAATGGTACTGTACTCAGTCCCACGTTAACCCTTTATGTACCAGACTCTTCTACTGTAGTCTCCATTGGAGTTTACAGGAGCAAGAAGTGACTTGATTGAAACATAAAAGATCCTGAGGGGCTTGACAGGGTGCTTGTGGAAAGGATGTTTCCTCTTGATGGAGAATCTAGAACAAGGGGTCACTGTTTAAAAATAAGGGGTCACCCACTTAAGACAGAGATGAGGAGAATTTTTTTCTCTGAGGGCCGAGAGTCTTTGGAACTTTCTTCCCCAAAATGTGGTGGAAGAGGAGTCTTTGAATATTTTTAAGGCAGAGCTAAATAGATTTTGATTAGCAGGGGGGTGAAAGGTTATCGGGGGTAGGCAGGAATGTAGATTCGAGGTTACAGTCAGATCAGCCATGATCTTATTGAATGGGAGAGCAGCCTCGAGGGGCTGGATGGCCTACTCCTGCTCCTAATTCGTATGTTTGTATGTTCATAAATATAAGACCTTAAAATGAATTCTCTGGTTGAATGATTTCCCATGCCATTTAAACTCACTTCAACTGATCTTGTCTCAATGTATGCAAAGCCAGAGGAGGTGGACTAATTAAGTCTTGGAAGTACATTTTATAGTATTGCAAATATTCATACAAAACCAATAATAAGCATACAAGAAGTTAATCTCCCCTACTGTTCCATTATTTCCTCTTTAGCTTCTCATGGTTTATTCCTATTTCCTGGATGAAGAATGGATCCATGCAGCCATTTTTCTGGCTTGAGAAAAATCTTAGTAAGTAGTATATATGGTATGGTCTCCTTACTTTATCTTAGGGTAAAGTTGTATTCATGCTCCTTGTCGAGTTAGTTGGAAAGCATTACCAATCAGAAATATTACCAATTTGGAAAAAGGAACAAAATCACATTTAGTGAAACAAACTGGGGATAGTTTTCTCATATCACATCCTTCTTAGTGAACTTTACTTGCATTTATTAGAAAGTCAGACACACGTTACACTTAATTTTCCAACCACTAATTCCCAACAATTTTCCCCATCTTCTGGGACTATGAAGTCAGATAGTTAACTCTTTACTTGAAGATTTCAGTAACACTTGTTTATTTTCTATTACCTAAGGCAAGTTAATGGGATACCTTCAAGAAAGCTCATCAGTATTGTGCAATTTGTGACAGAATTTCATGGTATTAAATTACTTCTTATTGCAACTCTCAGAATGTCCAAGTTTTTTTTATCTTTGGGGCCTGCTTAAGTACTCACCATAAGCTGATATTGCAGTCTGTGTATGATGTAGACAAAATTGCTGTTATTCAGGCATTGCATAATGTGAATGTTGCTGCATGTTGTGAATGGCATTTCCTGTTGTTGTAAAATTATCAGATGGTATTCATTCCTCTGCAGCTACAGCAGGGAACCAGAACACAAAGCAACATTAAAGGCGGAGCCAGATTGGAAATGATTCTCACAAACATTGGGTGGAAAATTGTGTCCTCCCCCATGGCAGGTTAGGTGGTGGAGGGCATTTAATTAGGCAGGAGGGGACCCCACCACCTTCCCCTGCCTCCACCCCAATTAAATCCATGGTGGAAAGGCTATGGACAGCCTTTCTGACCACTCCTGCTGCCAATTGAGGCGCTTCAGAAGGCGATTAATGCCCATCAGATCCACAAGATTTTGCCCATTGACTCCAAAATGTTGACTGTACTGAAATGGGGGAAATTGACACATGTCCAAGTACACACTACTCATTCTTCTCTATACTAAGCAGAAACTATTGTACTGTTGATTTTCATTCTCGGTGCTTGTACATAGAAACATTCTCTGGGATAAAACGTACTACAGATGAAGAATGGATCCTTCTAAATATCAATGTTTCCGGCCTCTACAGAATTATCTATGATGATTCAAATTGGCACCAGTTAATTCTACAACTAAACAAAGACCCTTCAGTAAGTTATAATCTTCTTACCCTTTTAATAACTTTTATTCATCTTCAGTACACTAAACAC
Source organism: Carcharodon carcharias (assembly GCF_017639515.1). NCBI lineage: Eukaryota > Metazoa > Chordata > Chondrichthyes > Lamniformes > Lamnidae > Carcharodon > Carcharodon carcharias. The sequence continues at coordinate 6,970,636 of NC_054470.1, forward strand.
AAAGAATGTCAGTCAGTTTATATTGCCTTAAAATAGAATGTTCAGTTAATAATCACTGAAAACTCATAACAATAATGTTCCTTTCTAAACCACTTCTCACTTGAAGAAAGATGACTCACAGCACTTTATGGTACTGTGTTTGAAGAGCAGGAGTGTGAAAAGGAAAAAGGGCGTGGAAATATGAAAGTCAGTTGAAAGGAAGGATGTTTGTAGGGAAGAGACAGAAATGACATGATGGAAGTCCTGTGCAGACAGCCATCGGGGGAATATAGTGACTACACTAATAATGGAGTAGTGAGATGGAACAGTAAGGATAGGCCACTGCTGGAGGAGCAAAGTGTGCTTTTATGCGGCCTGCGAATGACCTCATCTGAAAACACAGTCAGTTTTCACATGTATACTGATGACACTCAGCTCTAACCTCATCATTTCCTCTCTCAACTCCTCCAGTGTTTCGAAATTTCCAGACTGCTTGTCTGACATCCAGTACTGGTTAAGCAGAAATTTCTCCCAACCAAATATTGGGAAAGACAAAAGTTATTGGGCAGAATCGTCCCAGATTTGCACTAAGTGCAGTGGCGGGTGGAAAATCAATGTTTTACCCGCCAGTCACAATAACAGCTTTTCACACTGTATCATCCCAATCCTGCCTCGGTAATTATGAGTTCCCAGGAAACACGCCATTCTGATGGTGGGCAGGCTTCGATTCATTCACCACTCCATCACCTCACCACTTCATCCTGCCGAGCGCCATATTTAAAATACAGCTGCACGCTCACCTCCCAGTGCTTCCAGCCCAGGATTACTGCAAAGAAGACATGTCCCTGAGAGGCAAGAAGACTGCAGCCCTCTGGTTTAGTGATGCATCCCTCGAGCGTCTTTTGGACACCATGGAGACCTGACCTGATGTCCTCTACCCCCGCTCTGGCTGCGGGAGGAGCAGCAACATTATCAATCCAGCTTGGGATGTGATGGCAGCAGTGGTCAGTGCCAATGCCCTGCAAAAGAGGAGAACCACCCAATGCCACAAGAGGATGAATGATCTCCTTCATTCTGCCAGGTTAAGTCACCCTTCTCATTACTCTCAACTCACATTCAAACCCATCACGCATCCACAGGCATCTTGCTCACTGCCAGTTCAAGGGACACAAGAATATAAGAAATAGGAGCAGGAGTAGGCCATTCGGCCCCTCAAGCCTGCCCCGCCATTCAATAAGACCATGGCTGATCTGCCCCAGACCTCAATTCCTCTTTCATGCCAGCTCCTCACAACCCTCAAGTCCCCGATATTTCAAAAATCTGTCTATTGCCTCTTTAAATACTTTCAGTGATCTAGCCTCCACAACTCTCTCAAGTAGAGAATTCCAGACATTCACTACCCTCTGAGAGAAGAAATTCCTTCGCATCTCAGTTTTAAATGAGTGTCCCCTTATTCTGTAACTATGTCCCCTAGTTCGAGATTTCCTCACTGGTGGAAACATCATCTCAACCCCTCAGAATCTTGTACGTTTCAATAAGATCACCCTCATTCTTCTAAACTCTAATGACTAAAGGCCTAACTTGTTTAGACGTTCTTGATAAGTCAATCCCTTCATCCCAGGAATCAACCTAGTGAATCTCTTTTGAACTGCCTCCAATGCCAGTATATCCTTTCTTAAATACAGGGACCAAAACCGTACACAGTACTCCAGGTGTGGCCTCACCAGTGCCCTGTACAGTTGTAACAAGACTTACCTATTTTTAAACTCCAGCTCCCTAGCAATACAGGCCAAAATTCCATTTGCCTTCTTAATTACTTGCTGCATCTGCATGCTAACTTTTTGTGTTTCATGCACAAGGACACCCAAATCCCTCTGGGCTGCACTTTTTTGGAGTCTCTCTCCATTTAAATAATAGTCTGCCTTTTAATTTTTCCTACCAAAGTGCATGACTTCATAATTTCCTATATCAAACTCCACCTGCCAAGTTTTTGTCCACTCACTCAACCTGTCCCCTTGCAGATTCCTTATGTCATCACAACATGCCCTCCCACCTATTTTGTTTCATCAGCAAATTTGGATACAATACACTCTGCCCCCTCCTCCAAGTCATTATATAGATAGTAAATAATTGAGGCCTGAGGACTGATCCTTGTGGCACTCCACTACTTACATCTTTCCAACCTGAAAAAGACCCACTAATGCCGACTCTCAGACTCACACCTTCAATGTCCTCATCCTATCCATGGGACCACTCACCACCCACACATGCCAGGCATACTTATCATCTGGCCTGGCAAGCATCCTGCTTACACTCTCTTCATCTGTATTCATGCAGGACAAACTGGCACACAACAAGAGGGAGAGGTCGCAGATTGGTGGAGGAATGCCCAATATCAAAGTCCTAACAGACTTTGAAAATAGAGTCATCCAGCTGATCGGCGAGGATCTGGACCAGTCCTGTGCTGACGGTGAGGTCAGTGCTGCTGTACCAAGTGAGGGTCCAACAATGCAACATCCATCAGACAACCATGCCATGAGTGGTGTGTCCTGTTCCACAGGTCACTGCCAAGCACTAATTATCTCTCCTTGCTTTTGCAGGCACATCTGGAAACAGCCAAAAGAGTCCATCATCCAGGGCCTCCAATCAAACCCCAAAGAAACCTCTGAAGAGGAATCTGAAGGCAACTTCATTGAAGACCTGCCACAGCACTCACCCACACCCTCCACCAGCACAGACACATACTTCGGTGGGACCTAGTTCTGAGTAGCCCCGGGATCACAATCTGGTGAGCACACTGCACTGTCTGACCCACAGCAGGCGGTGGCAGGGTCTTCCCAGGTTTCCAGTTTTCAGAGGACTGCTGGAGGTAGGAAATCTGCTGAGTCCGAGTCAGATGACGAGCTTCTGGACTCGGCCATACCTCAGTCACTGGAGCTGCAAAAGCAAGCGCAGGAACATCAGGAAGGGATGTCCACTGCACTCCCCAGATTGCAAGGCACAAAGGAGGAATCTGTCCAACTTCAGTCTGAGGTGATAATGCCAGAATGCTAATGCACCGAGTTCAAAACTGGTAGGATGATGGCCGCCATGAAGACCTTGGTCCAGGACATCACTCCTGCACTGCTGGGGGGTGCTAAACTCCATCGTTGACACCATAGTTGGTCTCCAGCACTGTCAACGTGAGAGTTCTGCAGGGCAGCTCAACCTCACTCCAGCTACCCCTTCTCGTCAAAGAGTCAGCCAGGGGCCCTCGGGCACCCATAGAGAGGGGGATCAGCAGGTGCATATCCTGGGGCCATCCACCCAACTGACTTGGGGAGTGTCCAGCCCATCCAAATACCCTCTTCCTGTGACCCCAGCAGCACCAGCTCTGCAGGCCGAGGAGTGTGCCATCGCCACACAGCAGGACCCCTGAAAAGTAGGCTGGGTCCCTTCAGGTCTCGGCTTTCCAGAGGATGCCTGTCAAGGTCATCACAGGCAGGGTGTAGCAGTCAGCCGGCTGACTCCACCTCCACCGTGCATGTCCGGGGAGCACCAAGATGTAGCAGCAGAGTTAGGCAAGTTCAGAAGATGTAACTCTTTTGAGACAACCAAATAAGCTAAATGAACAAAGTAAAAAGCAGTCCCTTAAAGGGAAACTGCAACAACAAAGACAAAATTTAAAGGAAACTTGTAAACATTAAACCAAAATGTGATGAACAAAGTCAATAAAACACCCCAGTCCCCACGGTGCCCACCGAGCATGGAAGGCCTTGACGGTGCCGGCAGACACCGTGTGTTCTCTCTCCAGGGACACCCGACTGTGAACATAGCCCCGGAAGAGGGGCAGACAGTTGGGCCGGGTGACCCCCTCGATCATCCGCTGCCTGGACCTGTTAATGGCCAACTTGGCCAGGCCCAGGAGCAGGTTCATGAGGAGGTCCTTCTCCCTCCCGGCCCCACTCCGCACCGGGTGCCCGTAGATCAGGAGCGTGGGACTGAACTGCAAGCAAAACAACAATAAAAGATTTTTTAAATAACTGAAAAGGGAGAGCAGCCTACAACACCCTATTTGGACATGATCCACAGACTCGACAAGGCCGCTAAAGATGCAGGTATCTTGGGAGTCCGTGAACTGACACAACCTGTGGTTGTATAGGACTGCTGCATGCAATGCCCCCCAACCCAGGTCCCCGATATAAAATGTAGAGAGCCCCCCCCACCACTGGGTACATACACTACCAGGGCATGTCTGGACAGCGGGCGAGGGCAAGGAATTGATTGGTGTGCAGCAGCAACCCATACAGGAAACCCCTCCGTGCAGTGCTAAAAGCCATGGAGGGCATTTCCACAAGACGACTCAGGTTGTGAGGCACAGGTTCCCGAGAGAGGATTCGGAGCCTGGGGCCAATGTGGAATTCCTTCCAACAGGGGTACACTCGAATGGAAGACCACCACGCACCTACACCACCTTGAGGCCCAGAATGACATAGGGGCCGAGCACAACCATCCTAAGGTCTTGAATGACATTGGCCGCAGATGCCCACAGATACGTGATGCGGCAACTCCTGTGGTAGCATCCAGCCCATTACTCTGCCATCCAGCACATCCCTGATCCTGGTCACCCCAGCAGCCACAGCCCCTCCTCTCCGCCAGCCACTGAAAAGGACAGAGGGCTGGATTCCTGAGCAGGGGTTCTCTGACGATAGCCGCTACTCCTGACGGGGGAGAGCTGCATTGCGAGGCGACCATGTTCCAGACTTTGAACAGGTCCTGGTAAAGACGGGCAATGCCTGCAAGGAACCACAAAGACCCCTCATCAGGTCTACAAACAGGAGCTGCATGTCATAACTCAGGCCATGCACCTGGCAGAAGAAATAGGTCACCAGGGCACACCCGGGGCTTGCCGTAAAGGTATCACCACAGGGCCTGAAGCTGGAAAGTCACCACTTGGGTGTGTAGGCACACCAGCGCCTGACCACCCTCCCTAAAGCACGAGCCCTCCTTTTTGGAGCAAGGGCTTGCCTCCCCATCAGGGAATTGAACCCTGGTATCCATGCATGATGGGCATAGATACTAACCACTATACTAACAAGGAGACACCGACAAGAAGATGTAACTCTTTTGAGTTAAAACCAATAAAACCAACTTAACAAAATTGGGATAAATTAGGCACAGCCCCTAATTCAGGTTCAGCTGTCAAACCAAGAACAAAGTTTAAAGGAAACTTACAAACTTTAAATCAAAATGTGATTAAAGGGGTCAACAAAACACCCCAGTCCCCGCGGTGCCTACCGGGCATGGAAGGCCTTGAGAGTGCCAGCAGATACCGCGTGCTCCCTCTCCAGGGACATCCGGCCGCGAACGTAGCCGCAGAAGAGGGACAAACAATCGGGCGGGACTCCCCCGTCGATCACCCGCTGCCTGGACCTGTTAATGGCCAACTTGGCCAGGCCCAGGAGCAGGTTCACGAGGAGGTCCTCCTCCTTCCCGACCCCCTTCCGCACCGGGTGCCCATAGATCAGGAGCGTGGGGCTGAAGTGCAAACAAAACATCAATAAAAGGTTTTTCAAATAACTAAAAAGGGAGTGCAGCCTACAACACCCTATATATGCATGGTCCACGGACTCCACAAGACCGCAAAAAGGGCACGTGTCCTGAAAGTCCGTGAACCTATGCATTCTCCTATTATAGGGGACTGCTGCATGCAACACCCTCCAACCCAGGTCCCCGATAGAAATGGGGAGGATACCTCCGTAGAGTGCCTCCCATCGGGGGCCTCCGCCGCCGGACGGCAACAAGGCACGCCAGGGCGTGTCCGGGCGGCGGACAAGGGCGAGAAAATGGAAGGTGTGCAGCAGCAGTCCGTACAAAAAGCCCCTCTTTGCCGTGCCAAATGGCACAGAGGGCATGTCCCCAAGACGGCTCATATTGCGGGGCACCAGCACCCGAGGGAGGGTTCGGGGCTTGGGGCCAATGTGGAATTCTGTCCGAACAGGGGAACGTTCAGACGGAAGACCACCGCGCACCTGGGCCACCTCAAGACCCAAAATAACGTCGGGTCCGAGCACGACCGTTCTCAGGTCTTGGATGGCATCGGCTGCGACCTGGACACTCACAGACGCGCGTCACGCCAACTCCTGCGGGAGCATCCAGCCCAGTCCTCCGCCACCCAGCACGCCCCCGATCCTGGTCACCCCTGTGGCCACAGCCCTCCTCTCCGCCAACCACTGAAAAGGACGGAGGGGCGGATTCCTGAGCAGGGGCTCTCTGACGATAGCCGCTACTCCTGACGGGGGAGAGCTGCGTCGTGAGGCGACCATGTTCCAGACTTTGATCAGGTCCTGGTAAAAGACGGGAAACGCCTGCAAGGAGCCACCGAGGCCTCTCTGTTCTATAAACAGGAGCTGCACGTCATAATTCAGGCCGTGCACCTGACGGAAAAAATACGTCGTCAGGGCACACCATCTAGGAGGAGGCTCGACGTAGAGGTATCGCTGCAGGGTCTGAAGGCGGAAAGTCGCCACCTGTGTGCGTAGGCACACTAGCGCCTGACCACCCTCCCTAAAGCACGAGCCCTCCTTTTTGGAGCAAGGGCTTGCCTCCCCATCAGGGAATAGAACCCTGGTATCCACGCATGATGGGCATAGATACTAACCACTATACTAACAAGGAGACACTGACAAGATGTAGTTGCACAGCCTGGGCACAGGTGTGAATCACTCGTACATAATGTTCATTATTGTAAATAAACTCCCAAGAATGGCTCCCTGTCTATGGCTCCTTGTTATGATGTCACTCAGATGTGAAACCTTGGTGCCTGCACAAGATAAAGGCAGGTGTCTCAGTCCAGGGCCTCTTCCCTGTGTCTGTGCAGCCTTCAGACCACAGTGATGGTCCAGCCTCACACTCCCTGAAAACATTACTGATACCTGCACCTCAATGGTGCTGGTCATTGCTGCCAGAATGTAGTGGGCAGGCGCCACAGAGTTCCATCATTCTCTCTGTGTGCTCTCAGCACCTTTAAGATGGGGCCAGCCCCATCTCTACAGCATCTATGACTAGTGACACTGTGTTCCTGAAGGAGTCAGGTGCTGAAGGCTGACAAAGGATCCGGTGCATTTAAAATTTCATGGCCGTGTCTCTATAATATGACCCTTATCATGGAGCGCAAACGTGCTGTCCTCAGTCAGACATTCTTAGAGGCTAAATGAAGATCTATGGAGTGTCCTCGCTGCATATCACCATCATCCTCCAGGAATCGAGTGACTATTAGGGCCCCCACTGTGTCCCCATGACAGGAGCCTTATCACAGAGGGTATGTGTGCTGCCATCAGCCAGACTGGAGTCAAATGTTCATAAATGCAAAGGGAAGATCTATGGTATCTCTTCACTGCACGCTGTCATCGCCCTCCATGGATCTACCAGCTATGAGGACCTCCCGAGCGCACCTGCCTCATCTGACCAGTGCAATGGCCTCATCGCCTTCATCTTTGCCTTCAAGGACCTCCTCACCCTCATCCTCATCAAAGCCGTCCTCACTGGAGAAGACAAGCAGCTCCTCCATCTCCTCCTCAGCCAGCTCCTTTCCCTCTGGCAGCGCCAGGTTGTAAAGGGTGCAGCAGATGACAACGATGCATGACACCCTCTGTGGACTGTATTGCAGGGCTCTACCAGACCGGTCCAGGCACCAAAACCTCATTTTCAGCATTCTTATGGTTTGCTCCACCAAGTTGCGAGTTGCAGCATGAGCCTCATTGTACTTTCGCTCTGCTGTGGTCTGAGGCTGTTGCATGGGTGTCATCAGCCACATCCTCTACGGGTAGCCCTTGTCCTTAAGGAGCCAACCCTGCTGCTTCTATGGACCCTGGAAGACGTCAGGGAACTGAGAATGACTGAGAATGTAGGAGTCATGAACACTCCCTGGGAATCATGTGCAGACCTGCAGAATGTATTTGTGGTGGTTGCACACCAGCTGAACATTCAGCAAGTAGAAGCCCTTGCAGTTCACAAAATGGACTGCTTGTTGACACAGAGATCTGACTGCCACATGAGTACCATCGTTGGTACCCTGCACCAGTGGAAAACCTGAGTTCTGGGCAGATCCCAGCACTCTTGCACCCTGGCTTTCCTAGTCATGGGCAAAATGCACAAAGTCTTAAGAACCTTTCTTGGTTAAGTCTGAAGGCCCCTTAATGCATCCCAAAGAGCGCTGGCTACCACTTGGATGGCCAGAGTTTAGTGCGCTGCATGGCTGCCCGAAACCCCAGTCACCTCCCCCCCACTCCACCTAACCGATTGGCAGCAGCTTTGCCCACTGGACTGCTTGCTGTGCTCTCAGCTCAGGCACAGGCATTCTCCTAACCTGCACTGCAGGGCTGCGCTGTTAGCTTGTACCAAGGGGCAGATTGGTCCAAACCTGACTGATGACATTGCAAGGACCTGAGTGTGCCTCCACCAGTGACTGCTCTAAGGAGATTGTACAACGTGCGGAGGCGTCTAATTGTTCTGCAGTTCAGGCTCATCAGTTTGTAGCCTGTGCCCAAGGGATGAAAAACTCTGGAACAGTTGGTGACACTTTCATGACTCTGCGTTGCTCGTTTGGGCAGATAAGCTAAAGGCCCAACTCCAAGCATGTAAATGTGGCTGCGTCCGAACATGCCTCAGGCTGTGGAGGAATGGTCACTTTATACAAAGCTTCCCTCATACGTGGATGCTTCCCTCCATTCCCCCACTGCAAGGACTTCTGCATTACCATCAACCACAGTGCCACCCTTGCCCCCCCCACCGCCAATTCACCTCAACCACAGAGCAGCCCTTGCCCCCCCATCCCACCCTCACCAAGTTGCCTCAACCACTGAGCAGCCCTTGCCCTCCTAGCCCCCAACTCACCCAGCTGAAGGACAGCCCTTGCTCTGACACCACAATGTCAGGCAGCCAGGAAAAAGCCCTCAACTGAATGCACAGCGCCTCGACCTTTAGATCCAACAGTCGACCGCCGCAAGCACTGCGCAACATTACTGTGCACTCATCTCCTAGTTCCCCTCAAAAGTGCAGCATGCCAGGCGCACATCTTATACATGTTGTGAAACACATTAGCGTTCCCCGGCCGATCCATCGTGGGGGGCTGATTCTGGCGAGCTGGGTTTATAATGATATGCAGATGTAATATTGTGAAGTTCCCAACGTCCAACAGCAGGGAATATGGCCCGCCATTGACGGGCAAAGCAGACAATTGCAAACTGGTTTCACGACATCATGAAACCAAGTTTTGACCTCCCTGCCATATTGTCCACTCACACTCGCCACGACACCAGCGACAGCAGGCAAGGAAAATTCAGCCCATCGTCTTTGGGCCCCACCATAAAGTCTGTTCCCTAGCCACCGTCTCTATCCCTCTTCTGGAAATTGTCTAAGGCTGCACCAGACTGTTCACAACCTTGGTCTGATTCCAAGTTGAGCTTCTGATCACATATCCATGCGATCACTAAGACCACCCATTTCCGCCCTCTCTAATATTGTCCAACTGAGCCCCTGCCTCAATTCATCAGCTGCCAAAACCCTCATCTGTGTCTTTGTTACCTCTCTTTAACTTCCAACAAACCTTAGAGTCATCAGCGCTCCTCCAATTCGTGACTCTTGAGCAGCCCTGATTTTAATCAGTCCACCATTGGCAGCAAAATTGTCAGCTACCAAAGTTCTAAACTCTGGAATTCCTTAAGTTCAAAACCTCTCTGCTTCCCTTCTACTCTTTCCTTTTTTAAGATGTTTCTTAAAACCTACCGCTTTGAATAAGCTCTTGGTTATCTGCCCTAATATCTCCTTATGTGGCTCAGAATTAATTTTGTCTGATACACGTGTTGTGAACCTGAACCCTAACCCTTGGGATATTTTACCTTAAGAAAGATGCTATGTTAATATTGTTATTAAAGTCAATTCAGGTGAACCCAAAACAGGATTTGAAGGTGAGAACCAAGATCTTTAAGTCATTCAGCATGGCACAGTAGAACCTGGAAAAGACAGGGAGTGTAAGGGTACCAGCCTTGGTGCCAGTAACAATGTTGTTGCATTTTGGGCGAGTTATAATTTGTGAAAGCCAGGAAGCCAACAAACAGAGTTAGAAAGTTTGAACCTTGAGTTAATAAAACCATTGGTAAGCAGCAGAGGAGAGAGGGGAGAGTTGGGAGAGGTAGAGGCCAGGGCCATTTTCTAGATGAAAGAAAGCAGTCTTATCAGTCTCACAATGAATTGGAGGTGGAGGCGATCCAAAAATGACCCATAATGGCTTCATTTTGCAACAATCCATGATGCCACAAATATTTGTAGGCACAGGGGGAGTGGACAGATGGATACTAAGGCAGGATTTTTTTTACAGAATCGGGAATACTTTGCGGATCTTAAAAAGTGTTGAGGAACCCAGATGCAGAAGTACCACACCCATTTCCGACAAATGTAGTTTTTGCTGGCGGGGAAGGGAGCGGGGCATGACTCATACAGGAGGGAGACCAGATGAAAGGAGAGCCATTTGAACCTAGTGCTGAGGTCAAACAGATACTATTTTGGTGGTCCAAGGGCCTTAATCCGCAGCGTGGGGGTCATGAATTGATGGAGACGATGTAAACTCTTGACGGGTAGATAAGATCCATTGAAGTGTCATAATCTGAAGCTTTTTAAATCCCCCACTTTTTACATGCGTAAAAAACAGGCTGAAAGTCAGTGAGAGTTAAGGAAAAAATCTCTGATTGACGGGCAAACTAGTATAGGTTAGAAAAAAATATTACTATCTGTTCATGCAGTTTCAATAGACACCTTTGTTGACATTTCCCAAAGCCGATTGCTATGTCATTATGAATGCTTGGTCAAGTTTCAAAACCTACAATTAGCTCAGCAGGGGATTCTGAGTTCACGCTTTCATTGATGGTTTAAAGAGGCGATATTAAAGGAATATCTGTTTTTGATGATGGGGTATGACTAGAAGATGGTTTTTACAAGAGATTAACCATTTGGGGAGATTTAAAAGCTTTGAACAGGTTTCTTGAACTGAGTTTGTTTTCCCACTTTCAAGTATGCAAGAGTGAGAGCTGTATTAGATTGCTGGAATTTTTTCTTTCCTCTTCACATGACACCTGAGGTTTGCCCATGGTGGATACTGGATGGTACTGTGGCTGTGGAGGAGGCATGGGTGTATGGGACGCATGGGTTGGCATGGTGCTATAAGGACTGGGTGGGGGTCATGAGTTGGCATAATTGGGCCAGGGGTGAGGGGATGTGAGGGGTGAGTGCTAAGAGCTGAGCTGGTCCTTCTAACCAACTTGCCTTAGCGCTCGCTTGCCCTCTTGGCCTCTTAGGATCTGCTTCTAGGGTCAATGGAGCACAACTCTATCCTGCCCCCGCCTCTCCAGAGCAAAAATTGAATCTAACAGGGCCCCTTAAACTGAGGCGTGTCTGCCAAGTAGGGAAATTTCCCGACTCGAGCTATCTGCCTCAGTAGCAAAAATCCAGCCCTAGGGCTTCACCCAGGTTCTGTCTTTCAAACCAAACTGATTAAATCTCAATGCAGGTCTCTGAGAATCTTCACAGCTCCCTACATGGAATAACACAGAATATTCTTGAGCAGCGAATATATTTGAACTGTGATCCAGTTTATGTTTTGTACATATTCAACAGCGTTTCCTTGCTTGATATTTAATATCACTATACATAAAATCCAGAATTCTATTTGGCTTTTTTCAGCATATGCTATTCTTGGGTATATTTCTTATGAAAACCATGGGCAATCTCTCGGAGCTCAATTGTTGTCTGCTTATTGGATTTGTGGAGAAGAAAGGCTTTCCAAATAAATATTGCAAGCATCTGTCAATTGTCAGTAATTCCAGACTTTTATTGGGCTGGCAGTCAGGAGGTGGTGGGGAAGGATGGAAATAAGAGTGACACTCAGGAGGAAGCACTTGATGATCCACTGTGTTGGTGTACCTATGCCACATGGACTTCAGCAGTTCAAAACAGCAGCTCATGACCACCTTCTCAAGAGCAATTAGGGCCAGGCAATAAGTGTTGGCTGAATTACTACTGATGTCCACACGCCATAAAAGAATAAAAAAAAATACATCAGTCCTGTCGATCATCTGCTGTTGCTTCCACTTACGCCTGCACAATTAGACTCAAGGACCCCGGGGGTGCAAGTCCAACTCACCAAATGCTGCTAGTCAATAGGGACCAAATGGAGGTCTCAAGCCCACACTTGACAGTGTAACAAGTTCAGTGGAGCAATCTTCCCAGATGCTGCCTTTAATTCGGCACCTTCATGGTTGCCATTCCTGTTCAGGATGGTATGTAGGCTCCCTATGCTGCAGGTTCAATTAGAGGGCCTGGAACTCAGCCTCAGCAGTCTCACCGGGTGAAATGGGTGCTACTGAGGTAGGTCAGTTACTGAGGGCACCTCAATGTGGAGGCAACATTGTTGGCCTGCACATCTTCAAATAACTGGTACCTAGAGCAGTAGGTGAATTGATCTAATAGGGATTGGTCTCGGTCACAATTGTGGCCTTTCATTAAACTAATTGCCAACCACCACCAGCCCCACCTCCCCCCCACCCCCCCCCCCAAACCCCTTTTGCAAGATGGAGCCTCCAGCTCAGAAAGCCACCAGCCTGCCACAGGAAGTCACCTCAATTGAGTTGGCAACTTTTGCTTGAGGCAGGAGGGGCCACTCCAGCACTGGTAAAATAAAGGAAAGGCCACAAAATCACCCTTAACTGGGGACCCAACAATGTTAATCGGCTGCCCATCTTCATGAGGTCCACAACTGATCTACTTTCCAACCAGTACCCGGAAAAGCTCCCTGGTCACGGTTATGTGTCTGGAAGTTGTCCCAGTGTGGTTTCCCCAGATCTGATCTTCAAGCCTGGCAAAACAGGGCTGGTAAAATTCAGCCCAAGGAGGCACAAACACCAGACTATCACAAGAAGAACAGATCAAGAATTATTTGGTTTTTCACACGATAGGTTATTAAAATATGGAGGGCTAGAAATTCATCTGCCTCAATTTGTGGGCTCAGAATTTGCAATACCCCCCATGACCATTCAGATCGAGGTGGCCAAGGCACAAAATTGATTTGCCCACTTCGTTTGAATGATATAAATGCAAGAACCTATGCTCCAATAGCGATCTCCTCTTCTCAGTGCTCCCGACATGGTTTGCACATGGTTATGTTGGCAATGTCATTTCCCAATCATTGATACAGGCAGCCTGCTTTTCTTAAAGTTACTCTGCTTCTTAAAGACAGGTTAGAAAAAAGTTTGCCCAATGGAAAATCCTGAAAAATGAACAACAAGGCATGCAGAAGTTTCCAGATTGATCAATGTGGCACTGGAAGCATCAGTAGTGCAAATGGGCAGCTGGAGAGGTGCTATGATCTCACAGGCAGTTAGAAAAACCTCACGGACAACCCTCAAAAGGGAGTGGAAGTAGGTGGGCAGCAAGATCATCTCCCAGAGTCTGGGATCGAGGAATTGGCAGCAGTGCCAGAAGAAGCCTAATGACCTCACGTGAGCGGGCAATGTCATTGAATGCATCTTCACATGAAAACCCAAATTATAAAAATTCATTGTTGGATACGTTTGCATTGTTTTGAATTTATTCATTGTTTTAACTACTTTTCTTTAATTCTGAGAGCTCATCTTCCATAGGTTATTCCAGTTTCTAACAGAGCACAGTTAGTCAACGACGCATTTGACCTAGAATGGTGAGTAATGCATCAAAATAGAAGTATAAAAACTCTTATCTGTTAGCTCCCTCTGTAAATGTGATCATCGCCTCAACACTGGGTATATTCTTAAACGTTTTGTTCCAATTACAAATGAAGTTTAATCAACTCAACTTTGGGAAAAAAACATCTATCCTATCTATTGGGATTTGCATATAGAAGGTTTAGAGAAATTAGAAACACTATGAACGTTAAGGGCTAAAGCACGTGTAGTTTACTTTCTGATCCTTGACAAATATTTGAGTTTTTTTTATTTGTAACATCCTTAATGTTATGGATTGTTGCTTATGACCATGAATGGAAGGAGTATCAACCAATATTGCTAAATAGATAGTTTTGCCCTGTTTAAAATTATTTTCCGCATAAGTCCGAATTTTCAACCTTCATCAAAATAAATTTGCAACCCCCGTCACAGTTAATCACTTTTCATTTACCGGTGTTACAAACAGACTTGATGTTTCCATCAGTGGAAACTGAGCACATTGGTCCCAATTTTAAGTCAGGACACAGTCAGTCCATGCAAGGAGGCCTGGGTGAGCAACAAGCTTGCATGTTGAGGCCCAAAACTCCCCAGGCTGCATTTTAATATCCAGCCCTCAGCTCCTGCCCGAATCCAGCAGAATCCAATGCCTGGCAGGCAGGTGGATGCAGAGTTTTGGCAGGAGGAGGCCACTGTTAGGAACAATAGGAATAGTCTCCAGCAGTCAAATAAGTGATACGATGAGGAGGCTCAGTAAAACTCCTAAAATTAAATTTTATCTTTTTTCATCCAGAACTGATCGGTTCATTGCAGGTTTTTAATCAAAATTATTCTGTTTTTTTTTTTGCTACCTAACAGGTCTGGGTATACTGACATCAAAATTGCTCTGGGTATAACTACGTATCTTGCCAAGGAACAGGACAACAATGTATGGCTATTAGCCTTCATTCACTTAGAGAGGCTTCGATCAGTATTACAAACCACCCATACATATGGGCTTTATAAGGTATTAATATTTTCCTATACCCTATGTTTTAATGAAACAATGTGGCTGCAGTAATAATTTAAAATTATATTCCACATAATTTATTCCTTTAATTTTTTGGGGATGATTTTAACTTTTGAATTTAATGGAAATGAAATCTGGGGAGATGTTTAAAGGACAGCTGAGCCATGACTTGTCTTTTTTACACTGTCACCAAAGTTTCACATGACTACATTGGGTCTAAAGAATTGTTCAACATAGGAATGAGTAATGATCCTAAGAAAAGAATTATCAAGACTGTGATTTGGAACGTCTTGTTGGAAGAGGCTGAAACATGGACCTTCAGAAAAGTGGACATCCAAAGAGGAGAAAGTTGTGAAATGCTGTCCTGGAGAAGGAGGGAGCTGGTCTGTTGGAGAGAACACAAGAGCAATAAAGAAATTCTCAGCATGATGGAAGTGGAAAGATTGTTACTGAATATGATCAAGGTTGGATTGGCCATATTTTAAGGTATGAGAACTTGCTGAAGGAAGTGACTGAAGGAAGATTAAAAGGATGCAGATCAAGAAGAAGAAAGAATGATGATGTAAGACAAAGACAACATGCAGTTGAAAATGGGAGACTTCCTAGAGCAACTGAAGAGGACAGTGTAAGACTGAGTGCAGCACCCACAACACTCAAGAAGCTGGACATCGTCCAGGACAAAGCAGCCCGCTTGGTTGGCACCACATCCACAAACATTCACTCCCTCCACCACCAATGCACAGTAGCAGCAGTGTGTACCATCTACAAGGTGCACTGCAGGAATTCACCAAGGCTTCTTAGACAGCACCTTCCAAACCCACAGCCACTACCACCTAGAAGGACAAGGGCAGCAGATAGATGGAACATCACCACCTGGAAGTTCCCCTCTAAGTCACCATCCTGACTTGGAAATGTATCGCCATTCCTTCACTGTCGCAGGGTCGAAATCCTGGAACTCCATTCCTAACAGCGCTGTGGGTATACCTACACCACATGGACTGCAGCGGTTCAAGAAGGCAGCTCACCACCACCTTCTCAACGGCATCTAGGGATGGGCAATAAAAGCTGGCCCAGCCAGCAAAACCCACCCATCTCATGAATGAATAATAAAAGGAAAATTGCAAGACATGGAGAAATGAGCAGAGGACCTGGCCTTAGGCAGATCACCACTACTATTGGGTCTAAATCCATTGTCAAATTGAACAAAGAACAAAAGACTAAAGAATATTTGTGGTTTCCTTTGTTAAAGTATTTGACCTGCATCTTGATAGGGGCACACTGCCTAGGCAGGGGTGGGGTGGAGTTGCTGTCGGAGAATCCAGAAGTTTGGGTTTCCTCACATGCTTTAATTCGTATCTCTCAGCATGAAAAGTTTTGCCTCGACAGGGTTTCTTGCCCAAAAGTCAGCTGAATGACAGCCTAGGGTTCCAGTCAGGCAGGGAGTAATGGAGGTCAGAGCTGCAAGTAGGGTGACTGCTGCTGCAACTGGAAACATGGTGGACATGTCACACTCTACATAGCCAGGCAGTGAAGGACTGAACTAGAGCCTAATCTTTACACTCTTGATAAGCTTCTATGTACAGAGAAGCACATTACAAATATGCATGTCCAAACTTGATAACCACAGTTTCAATCTGCTCCTATATATTGGTGCACAAATGAATCCCTAGTTAATTATCCACTACCTGAATGCAATAAATACTCAATTATTTTACAATTAGTGGTGGCGGGTGGGGGGGTGGGGGGGTGGTGGGAAGAGGTTCAACTTCTGACCCTGGGAAGGGCAATCCCATGGTCATTCAATACCCAACTCTGGTGGTGGGGGTCTGATCATCGACCCAGGAGGGTTAGGGGACAGGATATATGGGAGGGTTGTGTCTGTTGACAGGAGTGCATGGGGCCTGCGAGAAGCACATGCCCTTTCCCATAGGCTGTCTACACCTTCCTTCAACTGTTGGGTTTACTGTGGCCTGGGAAATCCAGTTGTACAGAGTTAAAGCTGCAGTGCAGGTTAAATCAGAGACTGCCAATCTCATTAAAATATTTAAGTGGCCAACCTGCATCCTTCGAGTGGGTTATCTGCCCACCCCTTCTCCCACCTGCATTAAATCTGGAAGGGTGATTTTGTGCTGGGTTTGAGATGTATAAAGTTTTAACATCTCACCCAATCTTAATCTCCCATCTTTGGAGGTTAGGGTCCAATCTTTGGAGGTTAGGGTTCAGCCATTTGTAACTGTTGGGGTTATTTAGGACTAAGGCTCTAGAGCCTTTATACCAGGCAACTCTGATGGACAAACAGGAATGGGCTAGAACTTGGAGCATACAGTGTCTGTTTTTTGGCATTATTTGGACTACCAAGCCCCCAATATGGTGAGCATGATGCGTGCATATATTTCTGGGGGGAAGTGCACCATCCATCATATTAGGTAAGGACAAATAACAGGCGTCCTTTACCCATGCCTGAAATGAACATTAAATTCTTTGCAAATGCAATCAGGAACCGAATGCCAGCTTGAGGTCCATCTCCAAGGCTGGTTTGCCTTAAGGCAGCCAGCATCATCACATGCTGCACTCAGTGAAAACAATCAAAAGGAATTGCCTGCAACAAAGAAGATAAGTAACTTAACTGAATGCAAGCATTCCTACTCTTCTTGACCCTATATTTAAGTCCCTTTGCAGTCACCACCACTCCCACTCCCAAATGCTCCTTACCTGCCTCTTCCCAAACCCTGATAGCCCCATCACCCCAATCCTCAAGCCAATGCTCAACTCCAAACCCCACATACAGCCCAACATGCTGGCCCACTCACCAGCCCTTTCCCAAGCCCCAATCCATTCCCCTACCAACGCCCCAAACCCTGACCTAGCCCCTTATTCCCTGTATCCCATTTAGGTCCTGACCCCTGATCCCCAATCCAGGCCTTGACGCCCAACAATACTTACTTGTGCACTGCTACATTCCAAACAGTGATTTTTTTTTTAGCACTTTTTCAGTAATATTGAAATGGCATCTGAGGCCCAATGTCTAGAGAGCCTCAGGCCTCACCATTCAAATATGGGTAGGCACAAAGTACACCATTTGCATGAACAAAGCTAGGGGAGGTCCAAATCCAGACCAATAATTCTATATTTAGCTGGTCAGGCAGCACCTATGGAGAGAGAGAGAGAGAGAGAGAGAGAGAGAGAGTTATCATTTCAGGTTGATGACCTGTCATCACAAAGTCATCTATCTGGAATTTTACATTCTCCCTGCCGCCCCCCCCAACACCCCCACCCCCACCCCCACAATCACCCCTGGGAGCATGCTGGCAGATGGAGGGAAGGGGGTGGTAAATCAGGTGGCATGGTGGGGGTGCCATGCCCATCCCTACCTATATCTGCTGGGATTTTACCAGTGGTGGGGTAGATATCGAGCAGCCTGCCTGCCCTTAGGCAAAGTGAAGTCTTTAAAATGGCAAATAATGGCTCCTCCCACCACTGCTGATATTTTACCAGTGGCACCATTGCCCATGCAATATGGCAAGGCTGCTAGCTAGACACTGGCAGCCTGACTGTGGGCTCAGGATGCAGTCTTCCTGTCGATGCACCACACACACACACACACACACACACCCCAACCTCCCTGCACCCCCCACCTCTGGCCCCCCCTCCCCCCAACCCCAACGGCAAGGCCACCCCATTCGGCCTCCCAATCGCTGCAACCCTTGCTTGCCAGAACCAGCGAAGCCGCCTCATTTACCTAGTTATTCAGCATCCCTTGCTGTTCTTGGTTTGGCTCTGACTGCCTGACTCAGCAGTGGCTAACACTCTCAGTGGGGGTTCTAGGTCTGGGGGGGTGCCAGCCATTTGATTGGAGGTGCGACATCCACCCTAATCGGTGCAGAAGCTATGGCATCGGGAGTTAACTGCCTAATGACATAAAATACTGTCGTGACTTCCTGGGCAAGTGAAGGTGGGTTCATCACCCACTTTTCAAATGATGGGTGGGGCCACTGCCTTCACATATAATTCCAGCCATTAACTCTGCTTCTCTCTCCACACATGTTACCTGACCTGCTGAGTATTCCAGCATTTTCTGTTTTTATTTCAGATTTCCCAAAATTGGCAGTATTTTGCTTTAGTGTGTGTCTGTGTTTAGCCTGTTTACATGAAACTGGTGCTCTGTTAACCAGATTGCATGAGCTCAACTGCCTTAAAAGTGTCAGATGCTACTGAAAAGTTTATAAATAATTTGTGTTAACGCCCTTATTTTACAGTCTAATTTATTTATTTGTTATTTTCAGAAATACATTTTCAGCCGAATTGTTCCATTTTATCATTATCAGATGAAATTGATGAACGAAGATTTCAGTAACATTCATAATAGCACCATTGTCCGGTACGTATTACAATTTTCTATCCATTAGCTATGAGTTAACTGATTCAATGTTTACTTATTTTGTGCCACATGTAGTTTATTTTCCACCCGATCTTATGCTTGTACTTTTTCCCAGTTCTGTTAAGATGGAACCAAATAGGGCTATCCTGATGCCTTAGCATCTAATTGCATCTTCCAGCATGGTACTTAGCTGAGTAGACCAGGGAGATACCCCACTTACTTCCTTGCCTATGCTGAGGTATTGGATCTTAACCAGGATTGAGCAGGATAAGGAAGTGAAATATAAATCAGGACTCTGGCTTCTACTTGCTATCAAATAATACCCAGTGGAAAGCAGGTAAATGTGGGGAATATGGTGAACTGTCAATGGCATCAGCCTTTCATTTCTTCAACCTAGATTAGAATCTATTAGGAGGATGTTGGTTACAGAACTGCATATCCTAAATCGTCTCTGGAGTCTGCTGTAGGTTAACTAAGTCTTAATTAACTCTAGAATTATTTACACATGTACAGTAAAGGGTACAAGCTAGAAGCTGTCTTCATACTTAGGTCTATACACGTCTCTGCTCAACACCACAGGGACCCTGGGTCTGGGTCATGTGTGTTCTTACACACTACTGTGTGGGCAATACCCTGCTCAGTCCCACATTAACCCTGTGTGCCATTCCTTATACTGCAACTGCACCCCCCCCCCCCGTCTTTATCCAATGTATTTGGAGTTATACTAGTTTACTTCATGTCTTATATTGTTGTCAGTCCCATAGTTGCATTGCTGTTACTACATTAGCACAATTACCACATTAGCACTACCCCATCTGCCCCCTTCAAATCCTTGAATTTAAAGGTTCAGGTGATCTGGAAGCCTTTTAACCTTCTCGATTGTAGTTCTTTTAGAGGGGTGGTAGGCTCTGTTGCTGCTGGTTCTTCCTGTTGATCTGAAGGTTGAGCTGGCATCTGGGTATGCTTTCATTCTTTTCTTCCATCCCTTCATGCTGAACTGCACTTGGTCAGTCCAACTGTTGCGTTGATCGGTGGTTGCTGCTACTCTAACTCGTGTCTTGAGGGGTGGGTGAAAATTGTGTTCATCCCCCTTGTCGCTTCTTTTGCTTTATCCATTGTTGTGTGGGTCATCCCAATATCCCCTGTGGCTGAGGAAGAGCATTCCTGTGGCGAGAAGAAGGTTTAGTGATACGCTCACCTCCGCTTTTTTGTGGTCAGCCATGGATGGCTACTACCAGTTTCCAGCATCTCGTGACTTTGGCATGCTGACTGGGAATTGCAGCATATGTACTGTGGTTGCAGTGTTGACCTGCTGCTCCATGGCTTAACGAAGTCTCTGGAATCTTCTGTAGGTTAACTGTATTGTTAACTGGGGCCAGAGGTAGAGATTTCTCAGATTGCTGATCAATCTTTTTCACCTCTTCCACAGGAGGTGTCATGGTTACCTCCTCGGTTGTTGGCTGGTCTAACCATTGAGGGTTTCTGGGGCCTGTAATGAGAATGGACAACCCTGCTCCGCAAAGAGAGAAGACAGCTCAGAGCTAAATTCCCAGTCAGGATACTCTTTTTAGTTTGAGTACTTGGGAATGTGCAGTTCTGTTTAGTTAACAACAACGGTTGGCTTGATATCACCTGCTGTCTTGAGGAGATCTAAGGCTATGCAGGCATCCCTGCTCAGGAGAGAGAAAGGCTAATTATGGATGTCATACATCAGCTCAAAGATCTGTTGTCACCATACCTCAGAGGTTCCAGGATCATACCAATGACTGGAAGTTGGATTCCTCTGGGCCTGTGGAGTGACCTGTCCATTGTTCGAAGTCAGAGGTCTTTCAAGCAGGGTTCTTTGTCTGAAAGGACTGTCGCACTGGTTCCTGTGTTTAATTTAAAATGTTAAATGGCCATTAACTGAAATGTCTGCATTCCAAAATAAGAAGCCAAGATCTTTGACCTCATCCAAGAAACATGGCTGTGTGCCTTCTGGGTTTGCAGTTCTAACCTCATAGATCAACTTTGGGCCTCCTGTGCCTTTTCAGAGCTCTTGGCTTGCCCAGTTTGCCATAGTGTCCAATCCTGTTGCATGAGAAGCATTGGGCTGCACTTGCAGGACATTGACCTTGCCTGAGAGGGCACTTTGCTCCACAGCGCTGGCACAGTCGCTCTGCTGACCGGTTTGGGAATTGCTTTCCCTGACTTAGTGTCCAAGCTGGACTGAGGATTAGCCTTTGTACCATGTTTTATTCTGTCCCCTTAAGATTGTCCTGTGCTGCTCAGGATTCTTACTGTCAAACTATCTGGATTGCCTTCTCCAGGGTCAGATCTTCCTTTGCTTGTAGGAGGTCAGGCAGCGCATCATCTGTTACTCATACCATTATTCTGTCTCTGATGAGTTCAGACATTAAATCTCCATATTCGCAATCTTCTGCCATCCTGTACAGATCATTGAATGAATCAACTGGCTCTCCTGCCAGTTGGACTCTTTCCTTTGAGTATTTTATTGCTTCTTAGATTGAAATAAATGTTGAATGATTTTAGTACTTCTTTCAAATTTTGCTGATGATTCATTAAATCTGTCTTACAGTTGTATCATCTGTAATCGGGCCTATCAAGTAAAGCAGCATGTTCATCTGCTCTTCTTCTGACATGTTTAAATCCGAAGCAATGCTGTATCTTAATAATCTTTTCCTCCAAAGACACTAGGTTTGTGATTGGTCTGGGCCTTGGATTATTCCAAATTGACTTGGAAGTGTGGAATTGTGGTCCATGGTTAAAAAATATTTAGAAATGTCTGTGCAGCTTTAAGAGATTTTTGAATGTCAAGATGGTGTTGCCATTCGCTCAGAGATAAAGGGATTTTCCTTGCTTCCCGCTTTTAGCAGGCTCCGCAAAAATGCCAATGACACTCTTCTTGGGAAAAAGAAATTAACAATGTTTGTCTGGACCGGCTCCACCGATTTCCTTTTATTCAGCTGTTTACATTGTGAACTGTTGAGTCGGTTGAATTGGAGGTTCTGCTTATTTTTTCTTCTGTATGGGCAGTTGCAATATTCCCAAAATATTTCATTAATTTGTTCTCTTTTTCCTACCTGATAAGCACAAATGCCATATGTTCAAGCTCTCTCCCAGGGATCAGGTTTTAGCAATGGCTTTCTTTCAAATGGCACTTCTGACGTGGAATTGCTTTTAAGATATCTCAGGACTTGCGGCCGCCTGGAATTTTAAAAGATTTAGCTCACCCCTGCAAGCTCTGTTGGATCTGTACCCTGAAGCTGGGCTTCAAAAATGATTCAATGGAGTCTTGTGCTGCAGTGAGGAATTTTAAATCTCTGCCTTCAGTTTTCAGGCCTTTCTCTGGAGCATTTTCTAGCGATTTTTCCTCTGCGTATCTGCTTCTATAGGAGCTTCTTTTCAGGTTGGAATGCTTTGTTGAGTTTTTCTCTCTTTCAGCATTTTGGTTTGTCTCTGCATTTTACTGTCACCATGTTGGGAGGGTGTTGGTTACAGAACGGTGTGTCTTAAATAAGTCTCCACAGACTTCTGTAGGCTAACTAAGTCTTTATCAACTACTAGAACTACTGACACATGTAATTGAAAGGGTACAAGCTAGGAGCTGTCTCCATGCTTAGGCCTATACACGTTTCTGCTCAATACCACATTGACCCTGGCTCTGGGTTATGTGCCTTCTTGCATCACTGAGTGGGTGGTACTGTTTCTGTCCCACATTAACCCCATACGTGCCAGACCCTTATACTACAGAATCCGGGGCAGATTTATGGCACAAAGGTACTCCCAAGTGCCAAGACCTCATACACAATGAGTATGAACAGTCTTGAACTATGCAGGCATATGGGTACAATACTAAATGGTCCCCAATTTGGCACTAATTTGATCATCTCACTAAGAGAAGCCACAGGACGGTGGTCTTGGAAATCGATAAACATGGTGCAGTAGAAGGTACTCTTCTGAGGATGATGGACTGAAACCATATTTTGGGGGTTGAATAGAAGGAGATTTATTTTTTTAATCTACTTGTAGTATATTTCACATTAGAGTGGCTGTGGCTGATACCCTATCTTAGCACATCCCTCACCTTTGTTTATCACAGAAAAATCTTTTCTTAGCAGCTTAAACCATTGAATGTATTGCACTGCTCAATACTTTTTTTAAAAAAAAAACAACCTTCATCCTTTTAAAATGAAAGACTAGCCTCACCTTATCATTACTTTCTGACTACATCTGTTAATGTTTAGGTATCGCCAATACTTTACTCATGTTCACATCAACAAGTTACTTTTTATTGACAGACCTCTGTTTCCTGTGAACTAAAATGTATTACCTTAAGCACTGAGCGACTGAATTATTGTGCTGAAAGATTTTAGTAAGATATTTCACACCAGAGTAGCATACAAAATACCCAATCCCTGCTGATCTGGCAGCTGTGGATCAGTTGATAGCACTCTTACCCTGGGGACAGAAGGTTGTGGATTCAAGTCTTACTCTAGGACTTAAGCACAATGATCAAAGCTGATGCTCCAGTGCATTCTTTTGGATGAAATGTTAAACTGAGACCCCCTCTGTCCTCTCAGGTCCCCATGGCACTATTTTAAAAAAGAGACCCAATGTCTTGGCCCATATTTATCCCTCAATCAACATCACCAAAACAGATTTTCTGGCCATTATTGCATTGCTGTTTGTGGGAGCTTACTGTGCGCAAATAGATTACGGCATTTTCCACATTACAACAGTGACTAAACTTCAAAAGTACTTCATTGGCTATGAAGTACTTTGGGGCATCCTTTGATTATGAAAGGAACTATATAAATACAAGCCTTTCTTTCTGATCTTTTCAACAGGTAGAAAAGAAACAAACTGTTAAACCATATAGTTCAGACTAAATGACTAGTAGGACTTCGAATCCAACAAGAAACACAGAAAAAATAAAATAAATGCAGCAGATAAGCATTACACTTACTTAAAAGGTACTTCCTGAATTAACAAAAGCGAAGTTCTACAGAATTTTAGATTACTTTACAAAGCTTTTAAATTTAACCTGTTGGCAATGCCTAAGAAGATACATTTCTCTGAGTTGAACTGTCACCTAAAATCCCTAGGGTGGTGTCTAGATTGTTTTTTTGAGGTGGAGGCCAAATGTTTTTGAAGAAGTGCCCAGTTCTTACTCAGCATATCGTTATTATGATTTAAGTTATTTCTAACATCTGAAAAGATCTGAATAACAGTCCCATCACTGTCTGGAAAGGTGTTTACTATTTCAGGCCTGATAAAGAAACATTTAGAATCCCTATACAACATGATGGGCTGGATTTTTATGCTAGAAATAGGTAGCAGGAGTCCAAAAATTTCCTGGCTCAGCACACCTGCTTTGGGAAAATGTGCCTCAAAAAGTGCTATTTTCATTCCAGAGGAGAGGAGGTGTATGTTGGAGTCAAACCTGCCAACCCCCGGAAACAGTTTGAGGGTGGCCACAGGGACTGCCGAGTGCCAAGGAAAGCTGGTTAAAAGACCTGCCTTAGCTCTCTGGAACTATGTTCTGATAGGGTTCTGGTATCTTTATAATCGGCAAGGTAAATTTATTCACTCAAAAACTTATTGCCAGTCTTAATTCTCAACAGAGGGAGATTTAAAATCATCATAAGAGCTTAGTCAGCTACACTAGTTATAGACATGCTCTTAAAATAACTCCCTCCCAGGAATATTTAAACTAAACAAAGATATCTTAGAATAAAATATAAATGGTATATTATAACAGAAAGAACTCTCTCAAGAGTCAACCTCTTTCAGAACAAAATCCTTCATGGAAGAATTCTAGAAAATTTAGGGCACTGAGATTTACAAAGTGAAACCATAACAATTTATAATGGTTACTTAATAATATTTTATTATAATCTTGAATCTTGGATTATATTTTAATGGTTACAATATTACAGAGTGTAAAGTAAATCACAAACTAATCTTCCTAAAAGTAAATATATAGGAAATTCAAATCCACTTAAAATAAATGTAGGATATTCAAAGAAATAACAACTAGTTTATACTTACAATCAAAAGTACAAGGTGTAGTTTTCTGTTGTCTCAGTTATGAGGAAACCTATCTAAGGTCTTGACTCATTGATGGTCACGCCAATCTGACCCCAATGTTTATCTAACAGTCTATTTTAAAGAAAATCTGTTGCTCTTAGAGTAACATGATTATTATCTGTTATATTTCTGAGGCTCTTTTGTTTAAGAGAATTTTTGATGGGTTCAAAACCTGTTTCTTTTTCTAAAAACTCAGGTGCAGTTTCTCAAGTTCCATCTGGATAAAGCCTTTTACAGGCCTTAGCATCTGTGTATGTGGATGAAATTGATGTGTGTGTAGGTGTGTGTGATGTTGTGTGTCTCTGCTTTTTGCAAAGGATTTTTAGCTGAGTTTTTAGCTGAATTAAAATTTTAACCCTTTCATTAACTGGGTCAGATCCTTAACAGTTGCAATTGTTTCGTTCAATATTAGGCACCAGCCCTCTCACCACCCTCCGCCCCCACACCCACTCCCCATGTCTCATCCATGCTAACTCTGCCAACCTATGCCCTTCCACCCAATGCAATGGCCTCTTATACCCTCCATGCCAAGCCATGCCCTTCTGCCCAATCCCTACAGCTCCTCATACCATCCACGTCAACCCATGCCCCTCCAGCCATGCCAATGGCCCCTCAAGCTCATTGCCAACTCATAGCAGTTCCATGGCCATTCACCCACCATACACTCTGTATAGAATCAATGAACCCTATGTAATAATGGCATGTGTGGAAACGCTCAAAAAAAGCTATCATAACTTCCTTTAAAAACTGCTGTTACTACAACCCTATAAAAGTGTCAACCAGACCTTTAAAGTATCAATAGCAGAAACTTTAAGTATTTGACACTCTTTATCTTGCTTGAATAAACATTGAGTCATTGACAAAATAGACCTAAAAACTGCTGTCGATCAAGAAATGTTTTCCCTTGTGTGCACCTGTTTCAATAAACTAATGGAAATCTGGGCTCTCAGCCAAGTATGCATAATGCACAATGTATTGGGGATGGGTGAAGGGGCATGGGTTGGCAAGGGGGGATACGGGTAAGACTTTTTGAAGTTATCTTTCAAAAGGTTCCTTCGTCCAGATTATGGTTCATGACCCCTTGTGGGGCCATCTAGCACAAGTCCTTGAGAAGCTGTCCCAACTCAATGAAAATTGATAGGAGATGCCTATCCCCGCAATGGAGCTGGCCAAGTCAGGAATTCAGGGTGCGGGTTAACTGCCCACACTCTTTTCCCGCACTGGTGAAAATTGAGATGTGCTGGGAATGGTTCAGGAATCCTGGAATTGAATCCAGTCTGTCATTTTTAAAGTTCCACAGAGTCTCCTCTGCTCCTCAAAAACCCAGCCCAATGTTCCTTTAATGGGTGTCACAATTACAGTTATAAATCTGAAATTATTTTATTTTACAACTTCTGTGCTAGTAGCCAAAAAATTTTGACTTGACTAGGTTTTAGTATGAAATCAAAATATATCAAGTCAAATCATCCTCCCTTGAAACTCGTTACCTATTTGCTTCATTCCCAAACAATTGCTGGTAGATACTCCGTTTAAATTTGCAATAGTTAGACTAGCTAAAGGAGTCTTTTAAAATTCAGAAAGGTTCCAATTTAACACACAATGTATCCAGCGTCCACCACAATGTTGCCTACTCTTTTGGTTTTGGTGCTTCACTTTGGTTTTGCAAGCAAAAGCCCAATTAATCACTTCCACATTGTTCACACAGTGAAAGATTTACACCAACGATGCATTGTGTACAATGATTAGTGGGCTGAATTGCTGTGGGGGTTCTTCTGCTCATCTGGTGTAACTTTGCTGGAAGAATCATGGAAATCCTTGAATAAATGTACCAATGCAGTTTACACTCTTCTTGAGAGGTTTTCATGGCTTTTCTGCCAAAATTGCAGCAAACCAATGGGAGGACCTCCACAAAGATTTACCCACAGATCCTTATTCAACCTTCATCATTTTTCCACAAACATTAACTCAAAATGCAGAAAAATGTGTTTTGACATTATCGACATTTATTTGAAGGTTCTGCCTCTACTTTGTTCCTAACTGCATTAAATTATGCCTTGGGATGTTACCATATGAATGTGCAGTGCAGAGGTACAATGGGCTGCCTTTAAAGAGGGAATGGTTCAAATTTGAGGGAGAAGGTAGTATAACCAAATCCAGAGCTCTCTGGATGATGAAAGAGATAGGGAGTAAGGTGAAGCAAAAAAAAAATGGTGCTTATGACAATTAATACAAGTGAGCACCAGACTGAACAAGGAAAGTACAGAGGGGAAGTGAAAAATGAAATATGAGAGGCAAAGAGAGAGGATGAGAAGAGACTGGCAGTGAACATAAAAGGGAATCCAGGAGTCTTCTATTGGCTTATGGATAGTAAAAAGATAGCAAGGTGATGAGTGTGGCTGATTAGGAACCAAAAAGGGATCTATGCATGGAAATAGAGGGCATTGCTGAGGTCCTAATTGATTACTTTGCATCTCTCTTTACAAGGAACATGCTGCCAAGGCGTTAGTGAAAAAGGAAGTGGTTAAGATATTAGATGGGCTAAAAATTGATAAACAGGGAATATTTGAAAGTCTGACTTTACTTAAAATTGATAAGTCACCTTGATTGGATCAAATGCATCCAAGGATGCTGAGGGAAGTAGAGTGCAAATTATGGAAGTACTAGCCATATTCTAACAATTTTCCTTAGATATGGGGGTGGTGCCAGAGGATTAGAGAATTGCAAATGTTACACCGTTCTTCCAAAAACAAGGTGCAAGGATAAACCTAACAACTCAGTCAGTTTAACATCGGTAGTGGGAAAACTTTTAAAAATGATAATCCAAGACAAAATTGACCATCATATGGACAAGTGTGAATTAGTTAAGGAAAGCCAGCATGGATTTGTTTGGGGCAAATCATGTTTAACTAACCAGATTGAGTTTGTTTGATGAGGTAATAGAGAGGGTGATGAGGGTAATGTGGTTGATGTGATACACATGGACTTCCAAAAGGTACTTGATATAATAGGCTTGTCAGCAAAGTTGAAGCCCATGGAATAAAAGGGACAGTAGCAGTATGGACACAAAGTTGGCTAAGTATCAGGAAATAGAGAGTAATGGTGAACAGTTATTATTTGGACTGGAGAAAGTTATACAGTAGAGTTGGTACTAGGGCCATTGCTTTTCTTGATATATATGAATGACTTAGTCTTGTGTTAAAGAGGCGCAATTTCAAAATTTGCAGTTGAGACAAAATTTGGAAGTATTGTGAATTGTTAGAAAGATAGCGAAAGAATTCAAGAGAATATAGACAGTTTGATACAATAGGTGGACACATGACAGACCAAATTTAATGCAGAAAAATGGGAAATGATGCCTTTTGTTAGAAAAGACACAGAGAGGCAATATGAAATAAATGGTACAATCTTAAAGAGGGTGCAGGAACAGAGATGGACTTCTGGCTGCAGTCTCCAGTGCTTTCTGTTAAGATGCTAACTGAGGGTATTAGTGTACCAGGACAGACCAACACATCCATCACACAAAGTATGTGCATTTACAAAGTCAGCTATTCAATATCTTATCAGTGCTCCTAAATTACACCATGGATAACCCATCAGTGCTCGAGTTGCTGCAGCGTCCTGCACTCATGAACACTCCTACGTTGTGCCCCCACCCCACTAGGAGTTGCCTCGGAATCGGTGAAAGCAGGCTCACCTCTCCTGCTATATGCCATTGAGAAGCATGGTATCTCTCCCAGTCATGTAGTAACCCGTTGGGTCTTACCTGAGCTGTGGGCTCTGTATTTCTGCAGGGGCAGCCTTTATCACTTAGACACGCACGACAGACAAGGGGTCTGACAGAGAGGCTGGGGAAGCAGAAGATGAGGGAGCTAAAATGCTCTCAGAGCCCTCATCCTCCTTGCCAATATCCAGAGCCCTGGGCTGGCTTTCAGGCAGGTTAGCTGCAGCTGACTGCTGGTTGGAGAGTTGTCAATTCCAGCCACCATTGTGCTGGGTATGGGTAAGCAGTTCCTCATGTATTCCCTGGAGATCAGTGTTCATAATCTGAATGGACAGCTCTGCTAATGAGTCAGTCTTGAACTCTTTGCAGGGTGTCAAACATAAGAACATAAAAACTAGGAGCAGGAGTAGGCAATTCAGCCCCTCGAGCCTGCCCCGCCATTCAATACGATCATGGCTGATCTCATTTCGGCCTCAACTCCAATTTCCCACCCTCTCCCCATAACCTTTCAACCCATTACTAATTAAAAATCTGTCTAACTCCTCCTTAAATTTATTCAGCGTCCCGGCATCCACTGCACTCTGGGGTAGTGAATTCCACAGATTCACTACCCTTTGAGAAAAGTAATTCCTCCTCATCTCTGATTTAAATCTACCACCCCTTAGCCTAAAACTATGGCCCCTCGTTCTAGAATGCCCCACATGGGGAAACATCCGCTCCACATCTACTTTGTCTATCTCCTTTAGCATCTTGTATAGCTCAATTAGATCTCCTCTCATCCTTCTAAACTCTAGCGAATATAGGCCTAAACTACTCAATCTCTCCTCATAAGACAAGTCCCGCATCTCTGGAATCAATCTAGTGAACCTCCTCTGAACCACCTCCAATGCAGCTAAATTCTTCCTCAACTAAGGGGACCAAAACTGTGCACAGTACTCCAGGTGCAGTCTCACCAATGCCTTGTACAGTTGCAACAACACTTCCCTATTTTTATACTCTATTCCTTTAGTAATAAATGCCAAAATTCCATTTTCCTTCCTTATTACCTGCTGTACCTGCATACTAGCT
Source organism: Carcharodon carcharias (assembly GCF_017639515.1). Taxonomy (NCBI): domain Eukaryota; kingdom Metazoa; phylum Chordata; class Chondrichthyes; order Lamniformes; family Lamnidae; genus Carcharodon; species Carcharodon carcharias. The sequence continues at coordinate 7,000,611 of NC_054470.1, forward strand.
TTGAGCGATTCATGCACGAGGACACCCAGATCTCTCTGCACTGAAGCATTCTGAAGTTTCTCTCCATTTAAATAGTAAGTCGCCTTTTTATTCTTCTGACCAAAATGGATAACCTCACACTTATCCACGTTAAACTCCATCTGCCAAATTTTGACCCATTCACCTAACCTGTCCATTTCCATTTGTAAATTTCTTATTTCTTCATTGCAACTTACTTTCCCATCTATTGTGGTGTCATCTGCAAATTTAGCTGTAGTACTTTCTAACCATGAATCCATTCATTAATATAGTTTGTAAATAGTCGTGGCCCAAGGACCGAACCCTGTAGCACCCCACTAGTTACAGCTTTCCATCCAGAAAAAGACCCATTTATCCCGACTCTCTGCTTTCTGTTGGTTAGCCAATCCTCTATCCAAACTAATATACTACCCCTAACTCTGCGTGATCTTATCTCGTGTATTAATCTTTTGTGTGACACCTTATCAAAGGCCTTCTGAAAGTCCAGATATACGACATCTACAGGATCCCCATTTTCCACTTTGCTTGTCACATCTTCAAAGAACTCTAACAAATTAGTCAAACACGATTTAATCTTCATAAAACCATGCTGACTCTGATGGATTGCATTTTGACTTTCCAAATGCCCCATTACTACTTCCTTAATAATGGAATACAACAATTTCCAAATGACAGCCGTTAAATTAACTGGTCTATAATTTCCTACTTTCTGCCTCCCCCAACTTTTTGAATAAGGGCGTTATATTAGCATTTTTCCAATCCACTGGAACCTTTCCAGAATCCAGGGATTTTTGGAATATTATAGCCGATGCATCCGCTATCTCCGCTGCCAATTCCTTTAAGACACTGGGATGTAGGCCATCAGGTCCCAGGGGCTTGTCACCCTTTAATCCCAATAGTTTGCTCAGTAGTTTTTCCTCTGGTGATGGTGATTGTTCTAAGTTCCTCCTTCTCTATACCCTCTGCACTATCTGTTACTATTGGGGTGGTACTAGTGCCCTCCACTGTGAAAACTGAGGCAAAATATTGATTAAGCGTCTCTGCCATTTCCGTGTTCCCCACTATTAACTCCCCTGTCTCATCCTTCAAGGGACCAACATTCACTTTAGCTACTCTCTTTCCTTTTATATACTTGTAGACAGAACATATACTTTATGTACTCGTATACAGCTCTTGCATACACTCAGAGCGATGCTGCATGTGTTGCTCATGAGATTGGCCATTCGGTCATGTTTGGAATTCATGTGGTCGAGCCCTTGAGAACAGGCAGAGCTCATCACTGCAATGAACTCCTCCACTCGAAGTGCATGAGCTCACATTTCCTCAGGGAACTCCACCAGTTGTTCACACTTATGCAGCTGCTGCTCCAAGTACCCCATAAGGTGACTCCTAAGGCCGTACCTCAACGCCTACTGAAGCATCATTGTGACTGACCTCCCCTTTCCGAGGGGGCACAGAGGTTTCTGACTCAGACACCCCTCCTCTTGCACTCTGGTGTGGTGCCTTTCACCATGCGCTACATCCCTCCAATGTGCTACTATATGTGATGGTGGAGTGTGGGCTGGTCCGATGTAACGGTGCACCCTTGGCCAGTTCTTAGCACTCCTGATGCCCGAAGGATGAGGCAGTCCAGGGAGAGTGCCTTGTGAATGCTGTGGGGACCTGTGTGAAACACAAAAGGAGGCAGTGAGATTTAGCCCTCGACATTCTGAAAGCATGCTCGGATACATGCTATTGCCTTTAACCATAATGGCAGTGCCCTTATCATGCAACCCAAGCTTTGCACTCTTCTTCATACCAACATCCCCTTCTGCACGGTGCACCAATAGAATTACCACCATGGTCAAAATGCCTCATTTAGCACCTGCTACAGAAAATTTTCCATCCCTGGCAATTAACTGCGATGGCACCCTGGCTACCTCCATGGCTGTCTCCTTCACTTTACCAATAGCCCATAACCTCATGGACCCTCCCCGCAGTCTAGGCTTTCTCCCTGGCATTATGGGCCCTCTTGTCCTTCAAAAACAATATAAAGAATGATGTCAGCCTATTCTATCATACCACCATTGACAAAGCTCTTCAGTGTAGCAATGCACTACAATGGCCATTCTAATTTCACCCCATAACTCCGTGAGCCTACCTGAAAGCATTGGACATACCTCTCCTTTAGCATGGACACTTATATGTGCTAAGTCTGGCACCACAGGTGCAGCATTCAGATACCAGAGGGACCTCTGTGTGCTTCTGCCTAAAAACTCACCTTGCCTGAGCACAGCAGATATTGGAAATTCTTCTGACATTTGGTCCAGGATTTTGCATATGCCCCCTGCTGCACTCCTGGTGGAGGCAATCTCCTGCCATGCCTGCTTGCTAATGGAAAGCTGGGTTCCGCCATCCTGTAGGGTATACCGTATCCTTCCTTTCCTGGACCTCCTCCATCAGGATATGGAGGTCACTGAACCAGGGCACCATCCCTCCTGCTCCTTCATCAGCTGGCCTGCTCTGCGAGGTTTTGGCATGAAAATGAAAAAAGGTCATGGGCATGCAAGGCTTCCAGCTTTGATTGGTACCACACATCACCTATGTCTGCTTACACACAAGAATCATGTTCTCTAGTTCAGCGATGCCTGATGTCGGGGGGTGCACTGCATGAATCGCATCTGTTCCACTCAAAGCTGGTATATTATGCTCTCAAGGGCAAAGTGCCCTTCTGGCTGGCTCCCTCCGAGTCACACTAGTCTGCCATGACAGTGTACTGCTGAGAGAATCATGGGCAAGGCTCAATTGCATGGCCACACTCTGGGAAATGGGTGGATAAAGAGTGGGTAGAAGGACAAAGGTTCTACATGTGGTGTCTAGCAATCATCCAAGTCACTGTGCTATTCTGAGTTAATGTAGAGTGTCAGGAGCAACTGATGCTGCCATTGCCATGGCTGTATCTTGTGAAGCTTTGCCAATCTTAACTTACTGGAATTTGCTCCTTCATTATAAGGTGAATATGCAGTAGTAATCTCTACATTTTCTTAGGTAGGGCCAATAATGGGTCATCTGTCCCAGTGTCAGCAACCAGTTGCAGTTAGTGCTCACCTGACCGGTGATGGACTTCTCCCATGCCCAACAGTACTTCCATGAACTTCCTGCCTCACAGCAGGGACTCCTAACAACACAAACATCCTCCCACCTGACTTTATTTGACTCGATCAAAATATTTTCCTATTCCTTTCTCTCTCATGTACATATCGAGTTTCCCCTTATAGTCTGCCCAAGACATGTTCCCCACACAGGCTTGCTCCATCCCACACCCAACCCTTGGAATGAAGACCCCCACCATTCAGGTGAGGTTCCCCCAAGGCAGGCATGGTGAGCCGGGAGATTTCCTGACTCCTGCTGTCTGACTACGGAGCGGAAATCCAGGCGCAGGTGTCATTCATATAAGATAATCACTAATAAATCCAAAAGGGAATTCAGGAGAAACTTCTTTACCCTGGGACTTACTATCAAATGGAATGGTTGAGACAAATAGTATAAATGCCTTTAAGGGGAAACTCGATATGCACATGAGAGAGAAAGGAATAGGAAAATATTTTGATCGAGTCAAATAAAGTCAGGTGGGAGGATGTTTGTGTTGAATATAAACTCCAGTTTGGACCAGTTGGGCTGAAAAGCCTGTTTCTGTGCTGTAATTTCTGTGTAATTCTATGTAATATAGCACCTTTCAGAGTTTCAGGACATATCAAGCTTTTTACAACCAATTAAATACTTTTAATGATTAATTCATTCTATGTAGGAGCAAACTATGAAACACAAGATTGCAGGTTAACCATATATTAATTCATTAAAAATATATTAATTCAGTAAAAATAATTTGCATAGGAAATTTTGGCATTTTTCAATTATCAGAATTACAATTTCCTCATGGTTTTGTTATTTAGCAATTATTTAACACACATTAAACTCTCATGGTATTACATATGTGAAGTCAAAACCAAGTACTGCATTCAGATCATGCAGGGTTTGGGGGTTGGGGTTGGCAGGGGGAATAATTGGTACAAGGCAGAGTCGTGGGGGAGGATGTGGTGTAAAGGAGTGTAAAGAGGAGGAGAGAACAATGTGGAGCCCTGTTTACACCCTATCCGATTTTCCCTTCTGTTGAATTCAATAAAAAGATAGAATGGTGGCATATATAATGGGAGGCTGACCCACTACCATCCATTTTGTGGCCATGGTGAAGCTGGCCATAGAGTCTGGTCACAAAGGAATAAATAAAGGTTTCATCAGAACATTAACCAAGGAAGGGAGGTAGGTGAAGTTACAGAAATGGAAAGTAGGGGGTCCTGGTGATGAAAGCCTGAAATACGAGTTTGCTGCGCATTTTCAAATGTAAAGATGCAATTCATTCACTTGAATATATAATAGATTTTAGTGTAAGATTAACAACCCATTCTTTATTTCGAATGTAGAGTCACAGTACATAAATGTCACTAACTTGCTTCTACTTAATTTGCCATCCAGACCAATACTCAAAGAAACTCTTCAAATAGTGCGTCTACTTGATCTAAAGGACTTTGTGGATCGAGCAACGCATCTTTATTCACAACTGATGAGTAATCCAGTTAACAATACGTAAGTGTTTCAAAATTACAAAAATCAATAAAAACATTACTTTCCAAAATAGCAATAAAAAATGGCACAGAGTCAGATGGGGAGGTTTACTGCCACATTCCCACCTGCATCTAATTTCCCTCCCCTTCCAGACCACTGCTTGTCCCCCTATCCCATTAAGCACAATTAAATGGCATCAAGAAAGAGGAGGAGGAAGGGGAAAGGGACTTGTGGAGAGGAATTTCCCCCTTATTGCTGCTGTATCTGCCTTTCCCAAGAACCACCAGAAAAAAGGTAGCAGTATGCGCTAGTGATAAGTCCCCAAAGTACTTCAAAGGAAGGACAGGGTCAAGTAGTGATATACTTTCCACAATGACCTAAGAGTATATCCTATTAAATATCATTCATGGTCAAGGCTGAAGTATCTTTTGGCTTCCCCCTTGGGGATCTTTTGGCTCCATTAACTTATCAGTCACCACCTCAGGTGCAGCAATGGCAAACCTACAGAATTCATTGTCAATCAGTATAAGGTAATTGATGTTTGAAATATTTTTGGAAAGAGAGACATGTTGTCGAGACATGGCATTCATCAGGACAATCACAAGAATGCCAAACTTAAAACCATCATAACAATTTATACTACAGGAGAGAAAGGTGCTGATTTGTTGACAAGTCAACTCTGATTGGCTGAGACATTAACATGGAGAAAGCAATGGGGACCTATAGGCTCCCCAAGTTAGCGTAGCTATTAACACACTCAGGATTGTTCGGCAAGCACTGCCCATCCCAGAATCACATCTAACAGTAGACATTTTGTTTTGGGTTTTGTAGAGGCATTGGCTATTTGATTCAATCAGCACTGAAATTCATACACGATGTTGGCCAGCGGTGTGGTAGGCAGAACATCATTTTGGATTGACAGCAGCTTTCTGCCAATGGAAAATACCACTTGCATAGCTGCTGCATAGTAACAGTATGAAACAACTTGCTTGTTGAACCTGTTGTTCAAATTTTTGAGATACATATCCTTTCCAGGGTAATATTAGATAGACAGGCATTTTTCAGATCCGACGGTTTCGGTCTTTGGTCCATTTGAGAGTTTGCAAGACATACAGAGCAAACGTTGATCTAATCAGGATAGCCACTGGCCCACAAGATAGTTCTGATGCCCTCTACTTCTGCATCAATCTTGCAAGAGCAGCAAATGTTTGGGGCCCTATTTACAAGATTGCTGATGAGGCCAATCTTATAGCACGTGGATCTATATGAATCCCAATGTATATATTGACCCCTACACCTTAATACATTCCAATTCACTTTTGAGATGAAGCAATCTAATTTCCTCAACGTGCTAGTTGAGAAATTCGCTAATGGGTTCTCCACGAGTCTACCACAAATTTGAACAGCAGGTTAAGGAAGCTGGTTCACGCTGCTGCCATGCGGTAAGTATGTGAGTGGTATTTTCCACTGTCTTCAGTCTAAGATGATGTCTTGCCTGCCATACAATTGAGCAACATCATGTATGAATTTCAGTGCCGGTGCACTACCTGGTACATCGGTCGTAAATCCCAAATGACTGGCTGATCGAATCAAATAGCATGTTCCTCGATGCATTAATTCTGTTTCTCTCTCCAGGCCTGCCGAGCTTTTCCAGCATTTTCTGTTTTTATTTCAGATTTCCAGCATCCGCAGTCTATTGCTTTTACCAGCATGTTCCTTTGGTTGATCGTAATAGGCAGACTACAGACTGTACTCAATCAACCTGCACTTGCACAATCCAAAACAAAACAATCTACTGTTAGATGGGGTTCCCCGATTGGGCAGCATTTGCTAATAGCTACACTAACAACCAATTCTAGATGATCAGTTGAGCTCATAATGTGGCTCATTTACACTTGCGAGAAGCAACATACATTCAAACACAGGGACCCGTTCTCTGCAGACAAAAGGAATATGTTCCAAGTCTTGCTTCTTTTTCTGAACTACCCGAAGCTTGGGGAGCCTATAGCTGCCCGTTGTTTTCTCCATTATGCCTCAGCCAATTGGAGTCGACTCGCCAAAAAAAATCAACACCCTTTTCTCCTGTAGTATAAATTGTTGTGTTCATTTGAAAATTGGCACACTTGCATTTATCCAGATGAGCGCAAGGTGAAAAACTTCAGCAACATGTCTCTCTTTTCAGCAATATTCAAGTTCTGCACTGAGAAGCACTTGATGATTGAAATGAAAAATGCCACTGTGCTGTAGAATGCCCTTCTAAATTTGTGACTAAGTCAGATTTACTGCAGAGTAGAGGAAGCTTTAATCTACATTTAACCTAGCATGGGAATGCTTGAATTTGGGCTATATTGAAACTTGTGAATAAGAATATTTGCAACAAAAACATCTGTGCTTTACTGTCATCTACCCTTCATTTAAGCCAATGAATAATTCATGGCCCAAGGATCGAAAGAGTCATTGCAAAAAAAAAGCATAGCGTGGTACAAAAAAACAGTAGCGTGTTTCCAAAGAAAGTTGCCAGAAATATTTTTTTCATTACCTTTGTATCGAATCTCCTATTATCTACAACACTTAAATCCACTGAAGTTACTGCCAAAAGGAATATCAGCTGAAGATTAGGGGAAATTTTAGAACGTGAGAAGGTGGAGATAACTTCAGCGCTGCATTCTAGGCAGGCAGCCCCATCTGCCAGGCGCACATGTCAGAAATTCATCAGAAAGCCACCTCAAAATATCAATTTGATTGTACAGAGTTTGAAAAATGACGATTGAAAGAAAATGTGAAAATATTGCTACATTCTTGTTTTTCAGAATTCCAAGTTACGTCAGATACTTAATCTACTGTGAGGCCATTAAAGCTGGCACTGATAAAGAATGGAACTTTGCGTGGACACGTTATCTGAATCAAATATCAATAGCAGAGGATGAAGCTTTACTTTTTGGTATGGGCTGTAGTAGAGAACCATGGATTCTGACCAGGTATTAGCTTTCCAGAATACAGCAATGTAACAAACCAGTGTTTACCTTGTGTCTTTATTTTTTTTTAACTCGGTACATTTCTTCTTCGTGGAATTCTGTTAACAATTTTAACCATTTGTCCTTTCCAACTGCATACTTCAAAAATCCTTGGGCTGGATTATATCCTCCTCTGGCATGTTTGAAGGTGGGGGTGGAGGGAGCATGTAAAATCCAGTGAGCACCCTGCTCGTTGTTGACACACCCGGCCCTGACCCCCTCCAAAATTATACACAAGATTGGGGGGTGGGGGGGGGTGGAGGCAATAAGTGGCCCACCTGCCCTTGGGCCAGTTGAAGTCCTTAAGGGACCAATTAGTGACCACGTAAGGGCCTAATCCTGCCATTGCAGGTATTTTACCAATAGTGGGGGTGTCACGCCATGTGGGAAGCACGGCAGCTTTAACTATATGAGGTGATATCGGACAAGTCATCTACTCGACCTCCCCCTTTACCCCCTTCCAAGCATCTCAAACCCAGTCCCACAATCCCATCAAACCCCTCACCAGGGCTTGTAAGCCTGACACCAGATTTATCGCCGAGCCTGAGCTCCTCTTCATCAGGACTCACTGTCGTCCCAGGAGTGGTCACAGTTAAGTGGGGGCGTACTCGCCCTTAACTTTTTAGACAGGGTAAGGGCACTAGGACTCCAGCGCCCCATTAAATCCGGCTCCAGATGTGATAATAGTGATCTTATTTCAACAGTTACTTCATAGTTTTAACAAATCTCATTGGTCACCTAGATCACTAATGAGCATTTTGTAGAAACAGAAAATGCTGAAAAAATTCAGCAGGTCTGACAGCATCTGTGGAGAGAGAAACAGAGTTAAATGTTTCGAGACTGTATGGCCCTTCTTCAGAGCTAAAGAGAAGTAGAAATGTGAGGAAATTTATTCTGTCCAAGGGGGATGGAGCAGGTGAAGCTGGGTGGAAGGTAAGTGATAGGTGGGGACTAAGGAGAGATTGACAAAGATGTCATGGACAAAAAGACAAAGGGAGTGTGAATGGTAGTGGTAAGGGCTAAATAAGGTGCTGATAGTGGCAGAAAGGTAAGAAAGCAGCTTGTGTTACTGGCAGAACAAGGGTCAGCACTCTGCGAAAGAACAACATGGAACAAGTAACAGATGGCCCTTTCGGGAGTGGGCTGGGGTTTGGAGAAAAAGGATGAACAATGGATTAAAAAGGAATAAAACAATGAATAAATGAATAAAAGTGAAAATAATGGACAAAAATAAATAGAGCTCTTTTAAAAATGGGTGAAGATAGAGCAGAGTTCATGGTCTGAAGTTGTTGAACTCAACATCAGGTCCGGAAGGCTGTAAAATGCTTAATCAGAAGATGAGGTGTTGTTCCTCCAATTTGCGTTGGGCTTCACTGGAACAATGCAGCAGGCCAGGGACGGACATGTGGGCAAGAGAGCAGGGTGGAGTGTTGACATGGCAAGTGACAGGAAGGTCTGGGTCATGCTTGCTGACAGACCAAAGGTGTTCCACATAGCGGTCACCCAGTCTGCGTTTGGTCTCCCCAATGTAGAGGAGACCGCATTGGGAGCAGCGAATGCAGTAGACCAAATTGAGGGAAGTGCGAGTGAAATGCTGCCTCACCTGAAAGGAGTGTTTAGGCCAAGGCACAGGAGTTGCACATTCTGCAAGTGCATGGGAAGGTGCCATGAGAAGGGGATGAGGTGTTGGGAGTGATGGAGGAGTGGACTAGGGTTTCCAAGAGGGAACGGTCCCTATGGAATGACAGGCGGGTGGGGAGGGGGCGGGTGGAAGGAGTGAGGGGAAGATGTGTTTGTTGGTGGCATCATGCTGGAGTTGGTGGAAATGGCGGAGGATGATCCTTTGAATGCGGAGGGGTGAAAATTGAGGACAAGAAGAGCCCCATCATGGTTCTGGGAGGGAGGCGAAGGTGTGAGGGCAGAGGCATAGGAGATGGGTCAGACAAGGTTGAGGGCCCTGTCAACCACAGAAGGTGGAAACCTCGGTTAAAGAAGAAAAAAGATATGACAGGAGCACCGTTTTGGGAAGTGGCATCATCAGATGTGATGGAGGTGAAGGAACTGAGAGAATGGGATGGAATCCTTACAGGAAGTGGGGTGTGAGGAGCTGTAGCCGAGGTAGCTGTGGGAGTCGGTGGGCTTATAAGAAATATTGGTGGACAGTCTATCACCAGAAATGGAGACAGAGAGGTCAAGGAAGGGAAGGGAAGTGTCAGAAATGGACCATGTTAAGATAATAGAGGGATGGAAATCAGAAGCAAAATTGATAAAATTTTCCAGGTCCAGGCAAGAGCATGAAGCATCACTGAAACAGTCATCGATGTACTGAAAAAAAAGGTTGTGGGATGGGGCCTGAGTAAGACTGGAACAAGCAATATTCCACATACCCAATAAAGAGATAGGCATAACTGGGAGCCATGTGGGTATCTATAGCCAGACCTTTTATTTGGAGGAAATGATAGATGGGGATTGTTTGGGCCACTGTTCAAGGAAGAAGCGGGAATCCCTCAGACCATCCTGGTGGGGGATGAATTTGGCCTACTGCATTTGCTGCTCCCAATGCGGTCTCCTGAACATTGAGGAGACCAAGCGCAGGCTGGGTGACCGGTCTGCAAGCATGACCCAGACCTTTCTGTCGCTTGCCATTTCAACACACCACCCTGCTCTCATGCCCACATGTCCACCCTTGTGACCTGCTGCAATGTTCCGGTGAAGCCCAACACAAACTGGAGGAACAGCACCTCAACTTCCAATTAGACACTTTACAGCCTCCCAGACTGAATATTGAATTCAACAATTTAAAAAAGGCGATCAAAAAAAGTTTGAATATAGAGGATAGAGTTCTTAAGTGGTCTTAAAAATTTATTTTTATTTTTTATCCACTTATTTTCATTTTTATTCATTGTTTTATCCCTTTCCACCCACTTTTTCCCCAAACAACACCCCCTCCCCCTCAGCCCATCCCAAAAGTGCCACTGTTACTTGGTCCATGTTGTTCTTTCACTAAGTGCTTACCCTTGTTCTGCTTTCTTACCTTTATGTCACCATCAGCACCACCTTTAGCCCTTTCCACCACCATTCACACCCTCTTTGTCTTTTTGTCCATGACATCTTTGTCAATATCTGCTTAGCCCCCGCCTATTGCTGGCCTTCTATCCAGCTTCACCTGCTCCACTCCCCTTTAAATTTCAATACATTTCTACTTCTCTTTAGCTCTGAAGAAGGATCATACAGATTCGAAATATTAACTCCGTTTCTTTCTCCACAGATAGTCAGACCTGCTGAGTTTTTCCAGCATTTTGCTTTTAATTCACATTTCCAGCATCCACAGTATTTTGCTTTTAACATTCTGTTAGCCTCATTTAAATAGCAATCTTAAAGAACGTTAATAAGCACAGGATCAAATTAATTACTCAAATGTTTAATTGGAAGGACCCTGGACCAATCCCAATGTAGGAAGGAAAGGCAGGGCTATGGGTTCATTTGCCATTGGTCTGTGGTAATTGCTGTTTATTAGTCCGTGGAATGCATGTGTTTCATGCTAATCTTTATTCATTGCTTTTGAGCACAATGATAAGTCTATGAAAATAATGTGACTTAAAAATCGCATCCATCATTAGTCTGTGGTAACTACTGTTCATTTGTGCTCATTAACAATTACAGTGTGGCTTAATAGTACAGTTTTAATTGATTTTTCCAGGGTAACAAAAAGAGTCTTCAGTAACATGTTAACATTGGAATAGCAGTAAATATATAAATATACATCAGGGATAGCTTTGGTCCTGGAGTGGAACTTCATTGTTTGGGAGCAGAGGTCACAAATCTCACCCTTCAATCATTACAGCCCTATCTTCAATCCATGCTCCAATTTAGTTAGGATTTATATCAGGAGTAAACAAAGTTACCCCTATATAATGGATATATGCAGAGATATGTATTCTATATTAAAATTGATGAGAGGCCTGAGGATTCCAGAATTTCTGGTAATAAGTGATTCTGTCAATGTAACACAAGATAAGTCGATGATAATAAGACATCACCTCATGTTACGCGACAGCCTAAAAACAAGTCTAATCAAATGTCGGGTTTCATCAAAACAGCCAGCAGTCACGGCATCACAAAATTCGTCAGAAGTAGTATATGTTACTTTAACTGATCCATATCAATGTCAATGCTTTTAAAGGTGTGAAAGCAGGAAAAAAAATTTAGCAACAGAAAGCTGCATGAAGGTGGTTAAACAAGGAAAAAAACAAGGTCAAAGGGCAATTGTAAGGGAATCCTGGGATGCAGAAGGTGGACCATAACTAACGCTGGTAACAAAGAACCCACCAAGAGGGATCAGAGCAGCAGAAAAGTGATAGAGCAGAGCTGTCATAAAAAGAACACAAGCCACAGGGACATACAAACTGCTTCTATTTACTGTAATTTTAATATTATTACATATTCTGGAATTACTAGCATTCAGTGTCAATGGGCAAAGCCACAAGAGATCTTGTATCCAAAAGAGACCCTGTATAAAACACCAACCTTTGACCTTTTGCAAATTCCATAATAGTCCTATTTGGAATTTTGACTACTGTTCTACCTGTGTAAGTGCCAGAATGAAACCCTTACACAGCTCAAGTCATGAATTACATAATGAAACTTGAGAATAGATATACTGTACCTCACTAATGATCAATAACAACATTGTGGATCTTTATTTTTGCAGATATTTATATTATACTCTGGATGATTCAATGACATCTCCTGATCATTCATTGTTGGTTTATTGTTCTGTGGCAAAAAATTCAATTGGTTGGCCTTTAGTCTGGAACTTCGTAAGAGCAAACTGGGATACTATTGATACTAAGTAAGTCAATGAGTCCAGAGTGCAGTTTTCGTCTGACACCTGTTTCTGGGTGCATTTAAGAGTAATTTTTAAAAAATCTATAATTCTATTTTCAGATTGCATCAGTTGCTAACAGAGATGTGACATGTGCAGATATCTGCCACAGAATTCTTGTATAAATAGATGCATCAGGATAGAAATTCAATTCTGTATTCAGCAGTGACCAATATTCTATTTACTTAATGGGGGGGGAAATCATTGCCAAGCAAACCACAGAATCGCAGTTTCTACGTCGAAACTTAGAAAAATTTGCAGCACAGGAGGTCATTCAGCCCAGTGGGTCTGTGTCGACCAAGGTCAAACTGTTCAGCCTAAATCAACTTTCCAGCACTTGGTCCATACCCCTGTAGCTTACGGCACTTCAAGTTAGTTTCTTAAATGCAATGAGGGTTTCTGCCTCTATCATCCTTTCAGGCAATGATGTCCAGATCACCAGAATCCTCTGGGTGAAAAGATTTCTCAATTCCCTTCAAATTCTTCTGTCAATTACTTTAAATCTATGCCCCTTCATCACTGACCTCTGTGCTAACCGAAATAGATCCTTCCTATCCACCCTAAGCCCCTCGATGTTATACACCTCAATTAAATCTTTCTTCAGCCCCCTCAAATCCAGCCTTTCCAATCTTGCCTCATAGCTAAAATTCTCACATGGGAGACCGCAGGTCAAAGGCCAAGAGCTGAGGTTATGAACTATGCAAGGCAGTGGGCAGACAGCAGGACAAAAGTGCCGCATGCAAGTGGCAGGAAGGTAACTGAGCTTGTTGAAAAGGTCTTTAAATTAAACTAACATACGTTTGATAGGAATTAAATGCTTCCCTCCAAATTCAATAAGCAGTGAATGGGCAACAATGACTATTGGGACCCTGACCGTTACAGTTGGAAGTTTCCAAAAGTAGGAGAGATTGCAGCTCTGAGAGCAGCAACAGCTCCACACTGCATCCAAGGGGCAGCAGCCAATGGAAGGGGTGTCATCCAAGGATGGGATTCATCCACCCAGTCCTCCTGGATCCACAAGCAGTGGGGGAGAGGTTCAGAGGAAGGGTGCATCAGACACCAGCATTACCAGGGCAGCAAGAGATGAACCTGTGGCTGGACAGATCATACCAGGATGCCATGGGGAATGGCAGCAGGAGAGAGAGAAAATGGCCCTTGCTGCATGCAAGCGTGTTCTGATACCTGTAGCGCCAGAGGTGACTGCGCATCTCAAGGGAGTCCGTTACTGGCCACTGCGTGATACTGCATGATGACATAGCAACTGATGGGACTTGTTGAGCACCCAAATCCAGTGGCACTGAAAATCACCACAGCACTGAATTTCTACACTTATGGCTCCTTCCAAGGATCTACCGGGTCATGTGCCGGCAGTGATCATGTGTGAGATATCCCAGGAAGTCACACACTGCTGCATTTGTTAGGTGACCAAAGCACCTGCTTAGAAGGCTGTGGAATTCTGAACTGTGCAATTTCCTGCCGGCCAGGCTGAGGTCTGTTGGCCCCAGGGCCATGGACTTTCCACGTATGCAGGATGTATTAGATTGCACACAAGGGGCATCAAAGCTCCAACAGACCAGCCTGCAGCCTTCATCAACAGGAAGGGCTTCTACTCCATAAACATTCAACTGGTATACGACCAATGCAACCACATCCCTCAATTGTGTGCCCGTTTCCCAGTGAGCAGTCATGATGCATGAGCTCCCACACATTCCAGCTCCTCACCTGCCTCTATGGATGGATCCTCGCTGGAACCCCTCAAGTGATAACTACTAACACCAGTGAGGAACCCTCACACGAAAGCCGAGGAATGACCCAATATTGCCACAGTTTGACCCAGCCATGATTGAACAGACAGTAAGCCTGCCCAAGATGAATGGTCTGGGCCTTTCCAGAGGAGCTCTGCAATATGACCTAGAGAGAGTTTCCAGAATCATTGTCATCTGCTCTGCTCTTCACAGCCTTACACAGTACAAGGTTTGTGAAGAGCAGGGCAGCCTTACATCCAGAGGACATGGAGGAGACTCAGTCCTCTTCTGATGAGGAGGCAGCCAAGGAGGCAGGGCTACAGGGTGAGCCATCTTCACCAGATGTCAGAGCCTAGGGAAGCTCGTGACAACCCAATTTACAGTCACTTCCAGTAGGCATGATTTAACTAATCGACCTGCCGCAAACCACGTCTCCCCCAAATAATATCAGACATATCACTTACCAGTGCCCCATACAAGATGGCCAGATGACTCCTTCACGCTTACAAACCAGTAGATAAGGGTCCAAGGGTTGGCAGAGCCATTCAGAAGCTATTGGTCACTGAATAAAGGGTGGAGGAATAAACTCACCAACACAATTAAATAAAATATAAAAAGCACTAATTAACATCAAAGTTTTAAACACCCGTGCTGCCCTGGTGCTTTGAAAGTGCCCCTTCTAATATACTTCTGAATGCCCCAACTGTCAGGCCCTCTGCTGTCACAGCTTCCATTAGCTGCTTCTGCATTTCTGTGAGGTACTCACCAGCCTGTGACCCCCAAACGAGTTTGCGAACACATACCCACCAAGGGTGAATGTATCTGCACTGGAGAAGGATGCAGCGGAATCATGTGATGCTGTGTCCTGGGAGACTCAAATGCCTTCAGAGGAAGAGGTGGACTCCTGTTCCTCCAGACTGCAGATACTTACAAGGGAGAGCAAAACTATCAGGTCTTAGGCCTTCCAGTTCACTCCTCCCATCCATTCCTGCTGTATGCTTCTTTTCTGCCCAGAGGCGGACACTATCTTTTCAGCATCCTCATTCTCATTGTGCATCCCTCCAATCTCTCGATCAGCCCAGCACCCTGCTCTCCAGCCAGGTCAAAAATCTCCATCTGAGCAGCTGTTGGGGTTCTCAAGTCTGGCACAGCTCCATCCATCTTCGCCCTCTCTCTTGCACTGTGGGTCTTTTCCTCCTGCTGACTGAAGGGGAAAGTGAGTCTCCAAACAACGATCCACCGGCCCCCTCCTCAGCTAGCATCCCTCAGGCCCATGATATGCCAAATCCTGGCTTTACATTGAACATTCTATGGAGGCTTGTAAGGTGCAGAGCCCTAGATGGGAATGTAGTAAATAAAATTACAATAATATCCAAATATGCTACAAACTTCTACCCACCCTGCATTTTCCACTAGCCACTATCTATTTTGAACTTTTAAGGAGTAGAAAATTGGCAGAAGTAGTGTGAATTTTGGAAGCAATATCCTGTGCCAAAACACGACAGGGGTACACACACTGTCATACTGACATAAACAAATGCATGGACAGTTGCCTCCTGAAACAGACATTACGAGGAAGATTTTATGAAGCCCACAAGAGCAGGATATGGGGCATGCAGGGTGACTTAATTGTGAAATTTGATTTCCTGAGGGCAGGTTCAGATGCAGAGATAAAGTCAGCAGCGCGTCTGCAGCATGTTGGGCATTACACCGGCCTGTGGTGGGTTCCTATTTGGAATTCATTTGCACACCATGAATGCTCAATGGCGCAGGAGTTTTTAAAATTATGTCCTACCTTCAAGATAAAGTCAGCGGCGCATGAGAATCTCATGGCACCCGGTTCACAAATACCTAAAGGTGGCATGCACCTGTCGGCTTTGCGCAGTTTTGTGCAAGGTCAACGGCTTTCCTTGTTTAACTCTATGGCACAAGGGAGGGAACAGGAGAATGGACTCTTGCATGATGGATTGGGACTGGCGAGTCAGTGGTGAGGGGGATGGGGCATGGAGGAGTGGAAGATGGAAGGGCTTAATGTCCTGGCTGTGATGGTGATGGGGGGAGGAAATGGATGGATGGACAGTTATGGTCAAATTAGAAAATATTCAGATGTGGGTCCATCTCGGGCTGTGGGTTGTCAGAATTCTTACAGGACTTTGAGTTCACCTATGATATTTCAATTATCCCTGCTGAGAGTGATCCCGGACAATGTGCTTTAGGGAGGGCCTGCTGAGCCTACAAGTTCAGCCATGTCCCATTAGAGCAGTGAGTCCAACACTGGACACTTGCATGAACAATCAATAACAAATTTACAAAATACACAAAATTGTTTCTTCTACAATAAAGGAAATATCCCTAACTCCCGTGTAACTATCAACGCGTGCCAATCATGAGACATGCCAGTACATTTTGCTCTCTGTCTAAACTAGTCTCAACAAATTATAATGATGGACACATGAATAAAGTGAAACAAATGCAATGGGAAATATTTACGAGCAAAATTTAATTTTGAAGAACACCCATGCCACCTTTGTACTCTCAATAAGCATTATGTTAATGGCAATGGAGTTGAGCACACAAGTTGTGGCCTTGATGCAGACCCTCCCTGCTTCACAAAAGGCTCTTTAATAGGCCACTCCTGGATGCAGCATTGTCAGCTGACAGTGCTGAAATGAAAAGCTTTCCCTGCCGCTGAATCACACGTGTTTTGCATGGATACCACTGCTATTTTGAATTTTAATTATAATCGCATGGGGAAGGGCACAAAGAGAAAGCCTAAGCGGCGCACAGTTTTAATTAAAGTCAGGAATGCAAGCTATTGACAAAATCTCAGCCTAAGCTTCTAACGAAAGTAAATAAGGGGCCTATAGCCAGTTTCAGTATGCTTGCACCAAATTGGTTGACAATGAGCAGAGCAGGCTCCGAATTGCTCTGCTCAAAATTCATGGGTCACTGCAGCTGATGTAACAGACGTTAATGGGCTTGATTTTAACTGACTCAAAAGTCATTCATTTACTCAGAGTTAAAATCCTGTTGTCACAGATAAAAATCACAGTAAGAATCCTTGGTCACTAGAGCAGTTCTTCTCACAAATACCCTCTTATACACTTCATTACAGTAGGCACGCAAAACATAACACTGACCTTCTCTCCAAATCCTCCCAGTCCAAGTCCTTTTTCTGTTTGTTCGTAACATATCCATCACTCATTAGATGTTGATTGAATATTCAGTCTCGTCATCTACAACAGCCTGTAGCACTTCATTAGAAAGTCTTCCCTTCCTTGTTGCTTTTTCTGCTTTGTTTGAGGTTTTGCTTTATCACAAGATAAAAGGGTACTAAGTATCTTTTGTGGATACCATGAAGAACCTCAGCATCTCTTAATAAGCGATCACCCCATTACTAGAGGTACATATTAAATGCATCCCATCTTGTAAACTATTATGTTAAGAATCATGTGTTTGGATCAATCAGCAAAGTCAGCTTACATTTTTAACCCATACATGAAAATATATTTTTGATATCAGTCTTTTTTAATTTACAAGTTGAAGTTTATTTAAAGAACTTGATATAAAAAAAAACATTTCTATTCATCAAGGTGAAGGATATTAGTACTGAGGAATAGAAATATTTCAGCTTTGGGGCCTGTGGTTGTATTTTCCCCATTTTATACTCACATTGATTTTTTTGTTTTGCTTACAATAGAGATCGGAGAAAAATGTTATCGCAAGCATCAAATACTCACTGTGTCAGGTGCAGCATTGAAAGCTGAAGAATATAGCTCCTCTATTCCTTTAGATTCATCTCAGCCCCAATCTCAAAATGTGTGCCTATGTGACATATTTCCATTTCCAACACTAGTCATCTTAGGCATCTCTGAGAAAGCCTGTTCATAAGAGTGTTGAAATGTCAGCATGTTTGTGCTAATGGGTCAAGACCAGTAAGCCCTAAGTTAAGTTTGCCCACACAAATTTCATGTAGAACTGTTACCACCAGTAGACTGGAACGTTCATCCTGTCTGTCCATGTGCGATTCAAATCCAGATTCTGGAGGTGAAGGGCTGCTGTTCACAATAATTTGGGGATTGCCCTTTCAGGTCCTCAGTAGGTTCCAAAGTAC
Organism: Carcharodon carcharias; assembly: GCF_017639515.1. NCBI lineage: Eukaryota > Metazoa > Chordata > Chondrichthyes > Lamniformes > Lamnidae > Carcharodon > Carcharodon carcharias. The sequence continues at coordinate 7,018,989 of NC_054470.1, forward strand.
TTCATAATAATGAATAAAACTTGTGAAATCTAGTCAAAAGAAATAAATAACCAGTTTTTTTTAAAAAGTGTAATTGATTAAAGGAAAAGCATGGGTCAGGATATCTGGAGACCTCCGTTTCTCTTTAAATGATGTATAGGATACATTGCCTACTTAAGCAACACATGGATCCTGAATTCAATACCTGTTCCAAAAGAAAGCACGTCCAGCAAGAGAACAATCCCTCAATACTGCACTGGAGCATGAGTCTACATTATGCATTAAAGTCCTGGGTGGGGTTTGAAGGCACAACCTTCTGACTCAGATGCAAGAATACTACCAAGTGATACAAGATTATACTAATAACAATTTTTACATAAGATTATCATTGTATTTATATTTCAAATTATTTGTCCTTATTGTAGCTCTACAAATTACATTGAACTGATATCTTTATTCTCCACATTGGCTGAAGGACATCTAACAGATTTTGAATTCAATGAGGTATGAGAGTTTGATATCAGCCTTGCTAACTTAAACCCAAGTATGGAAAGGATTGACCCTAATCTTTGGTTACAACAACCGGCCTTATCTAGCACCTTTAATAAAATAATGTTCCAACTTAACTTAGAAAAATGTAAAGGAAAAAATGGATGCCAAAGATGGAAATTATTAGGAAAGTGACCAAGCATGCCCAATGGGGTGAATTTTAAAGGAGAACTTTAAAGATAGTGGAGAAGGCGATATCAGAGTGAGGAAAAAGAGAGGTCACATCACAGCCACAAGAGGGGTGGAGGGAAGGGAGATTCATAAGAGGCTAGAGTAAAAGAAATGATGAGTTTGGAAACAGGGGATGTGTAATACTGGAGGAGGTTACAGGGGGAGGAAGGGATGGGTCTGTGAATGAATTTAAACACAAGGATAAGTGTTTTAAATTTGAGGCATTGGAGAACAAGAGCCAATGTAGGCTAGGAAGAACATAGTTAATGAGCAATTGGAACAATCCAGGACAGGATTAAGGCAATGCAGTTTACAGGATCAGTACTTTACAGAGAGTGGTAAATGGGAGATGGCCAAGACAGTAGTAGAATAGACATGTTTGGAGATTACATGGGTGAAGGTTTCAGCAGCAGATGGATAGAGGTGAGGCACACAGCCTCATGGGAAAGAATTTTGTCTCTTCTAGGCACTTGCTTCCAGTTAGATGGTTAAATGTACAGCAGAGTAGAAAAAGCTCATTCATACTGATTACTGTAAGTTTTCTTGAGCCCTCCTAAATAAAGCAGTAATGACTAATATACCATCACTTGCACAGTAACCATATTTCTATGACTCAGCTTCTTCCTACATTTTTTTTTATATAGTTCGAATTATTCCTGAACAGTACCACTGATGAAGAAGGAGAATGGGCAAAAGAGGTTAAACATATCATCAGAGACAATCGGGAACTTTTGAATTGGAAGAAGAAAATTCATACTGATGTTCACAATTGGTTAAGTGAAAATGTACCTGAGGATTAAAACCAACATTAAAAAGATTCAGGAACACAACAAGGTCCATAGGCTCAAACAAGCCCATCTTTCTTTCAGAAATCACCCCATCCACCTACTTTGCATTATATTCTTCACTGCCTCCTTTCTCCAAAGGTATCTTTAACTCATTTAGACTGACAGCTTCATTTGCCTTTCCTGTTATTTATTGCACAATTCTATTATTATTTGAGTGTAAAAGATAAGCTGGACTTTCCTTCCGGTTATAATATCTCAATTTCAACATGCGCCCTGGCATCTAACCCTTCATCCTAATGAATAAAAAACTGGGAAGAATGTTATTGGGCAGAATTTTACCAGCCCCATGAAGGCAAGACTGGAAACAGGCCCGTGGGGCCAGTAAAACAGAGTGGGCCGGCATCCTACCATCGACCAATTTTACCAGATGCTGACGACAGGACAGTTCAGCAGCTGACACGTCGGTGGTGAGTAGAAAATTAAGGTTCTTGAACAACCAATTGTCAGATATTTTACTATCTTTTTCGGAATTTGCCAATGGATGCATGGGATGCACAGAAGCTCAGAGTCTTGCCCACTCAAACAAGCTGCATTCATTGCTGCGAGCGAGTTGCGGAGGGAGCTGGCAGCCATAATGTGAAGCAGTCTGCACATTTTATGTTGGAGGAGCGATGCAGGAGCGCTGTAGAGGGTAGGGTCAAGTGAAGTGCTGTTGGTGGAAAGGTGTTTCCCAGGTACACAGCAGCCACCAAAGGCAGAACAAGGTTCTTGAGAAACTCATCTTGGTGGAGTCCTTATTTGGCTTTGGGGTTAATGCTTTCGGATTCTGATTCATCTAATGAGGAGGAGAGTGGCACAGTAAAGGGGGATGCAGACACATGGAGTGGCTGTCAGCAGTTAGTAGGTTGAGGAAGCTATTCGATGTAGATGAGAAGTTCACATGGGAGCAAGAGGGCAGCCTCACAGGAAAGAGGGCAGTCACAGGAAATGCTATACAACTCAAAGGTGTACCATCAGAGGTTTAGCTTCATGAAGATGTCGGAGCATCAGTGCGGTATGCGGGAGCAGGAGTTGGTGCCAATGGGAAATGTTGGACACCCAATGTCTGTAGATTTAAAGGTGATGTTAGCTGTCAACTTTTTTGCTTGTGGTTTGTTCCGAGGTTCATGTGGAGATCTCTATGGCATTTATCAGTCAGCAGCCCATCGCTGCATAAAGGAGGTCATGGATGTCATGTACCATCAGGCTGGCCAATATACCAAGTTCAGAAACACTCGGGTGAGTCAGGCTGAGAGGCCAGTCAGCTTTGGGGCCATGGCTGGATTTCCCCAGTGCACTGGGGCATTTATGGCCACATGAGTACAGCCAATGCTCCCTTAGAGCCTGTGGACAGGAAAGGGTCCAACTCCCTCAAGACAGCTTTGACCACCGCAGGCAGATCATACAGCTGTGCGCAAAGTTTCCAGAGGCTGCCATGACTTTGACATCCTTAGGCAGTCCCAAATGCCTCAGTTGTTCAGGCCACCCAAATGCCTTTGTGAGTGGATCCTGCAGGACAAGGAGTATCCACTGAAGTTACGGTTTCTGACCTCTGTATGCAACCCCACAGCCAGAGGGCACATACAACCACTGCCATCTGACTACAAGGGCCACCATCGAGCAGGCCATGGCCTTTTGATTATAAGACTTAGATGCCTTGGTAGATGTGAAGGAGCCCTTCAACTCATACCCTCAAGGTTATCCTGTGCATTGAACAACCTGGTGCTCCAGAGGGGAGTAGCGTTGGAACAAGAGCAAGACACAGTGAGCCACATCCCCACAGAAGGAGAATGAGAATGAGGCACCTCAACTGGTGCGAGCCACAGGGCCCAGCTCACAAGGCAGTGACATGTCTGACGGAGATTCACGACTCCCTGATCAGCAAACACTTCACATTAGGACAAGTGCAAGGGGCCACCAAACAATCAGTTCTCTCCCAGAGCCAGCACTGCTGACCTTTCAACAGAGATCCTTAGCATCTCTCTGCAGCCTCAGGGACATATGCAATCCTTCTGTCAACACCGACACTCATCAGGTCCTCAATTTTACATTGCATTAGATGCCCGTGGTTTGTTTCCTCTGGGCGTCTAATCCTACTAGACCTGGTACAATAGGGGTGACCTGTATCTGTGCAGGGGGCAGCCTCCATCATCAGACCAGCATGCAGTGCTGCTGTCACCATCAGAGTGGCTGAGGATCTGCCTTCAGCGATTGCAGCACCTTGAGACAAATCCCAAAATAAAAGCAAAAAACCTGTGGATTCTGGAAGTCTGAAATAAAAACAGAAAAACTCAGCAGGTCTGGCAACATCTGTGGAGACAGAAACAGAGTTCATGTTTCAAGTTCAATATGGCTTTTCTTTGCATCCTGAAGATGCTACCAGACCTGCTCAGTTTCTCCAACAATTTTCTATTTTTGAGACGAACTCCTATTGCCTTCTGCCTGACACTTCTCAGTCTTTTCAGGCCCTGCGTGCGCTCCTGTGGTGCCAAGAAATAAACCACTCAGGCAACAGGCAAATGTATGGCTGGCCCATCTCACCCACCTATCACTCATTAGACGGCAAGGATGAGGTAACGCTGTGGAGGTCTGTGTGCACCCTCTGCGTCCAATGGGTGCTTTGTTCCATCTGCCTCTCCATGAGTGTCATCACTTTCTCAATGAAGGATGCCATGTGCTCCTAAGTCAAAGGTACAGACCCACTCGTGGTATTAATGGGCTCCTTCATCATTTGCGCATGGAACTTCACAGCCTCCGGAACCTCCAGCAAATCTTCACACATTTCTCCCTGCTGCTGAAGCATCTGTCACTTCACTGATGACACCCAAGATGCATCTCCTGCATGAAGCTCAGCATTGGTGGGCCACCCCTCACTCCTCTGAGAAGTGGCCACTGTTTTCACTGCCTCCGCTACAACCTCCTGTGCGTCTGTGTATCATTGACCAGATTGTGCCACCCACTCTACACATGCTACAAAGCCCACCAATGTGAGTGCATCTGCACTGATGGATAGTGCGCTGAAATGGAGTAATGCAGCGGCTTTAAATGGTTTCCAGTGTCGCAGGAATACTGATCTCTTCATCATCTGCTGCTGTGCCAGCTACAGAGACATGATTTCAGTGAAACAGCTTCTACTTCAACCAATCCCTGGTCCTCCCATTGGTCAGGAGCTTCCAGTGGTGTTAAAAGGACCACACAGCTGCCACAGTTCACACATGGTGTAGGGAATGTTGGGTGAAACCGTCCCTTTACACACTCTCCATTCCTTCCACACCTGCCTCGCCCCCAGTGACAGGCTGCCCTGCCCTGATTCATCCGATCTCCATAGCCTCCTCCATCAGTACCTTCAGTTTTTAAAATTTTTGTTCTTTCATGGGATGTGGGTATCACTGGCTAGGCGCTCATTTGTTGCCCATCCCCGCATTGCCCTTCAGAAGGTGGTGGTGAGCTGCCTTCTTGAACCGCTGCATTCATGTGGTGTAGGTACACCCACTGTGCTGTTAGTGGAGTTCCAGGATGTTAAACCAGCGACAGTACAGGAATGGTGATATTGGTCCAAGTCAGATGCTGTGTGGCTTGGAGGGGAACTTGCAGGTGGTGGTGTTCCCATGCATCTGCTGCTCTTGTTCTCCTAGGTGGAGGTGATTGCAGGTTTGGAAGGTGCTGTTGGAGGAGGCTTGATGAATTCCTGCAGTGCATTTTGGAGGTGGCACACACTGCTGCCGCTGTGCATCGGTGGTGGAGGGAGTGAAAGTTTGTGGATGTGGTGCCAATCAAGCAGGGCTGCTTTGTCCTCGATGGTGTCGAGCTTCTTGAGTGTTGTGGGAGCTGCACTCATCTAGGTAAGTGGAGGGTATTCCATCACACTCCTGACTTGAGCCTTGTAGATGGTGAACAGGCTTTGGGTAGTCAGGTGGCGAGTTACTTGCCTACAGCTGGTTCAGCTTCTCCTTAATGGTAACCCCCAAGATGTTGATGGTGGAGGATTCTGTGATGATAATGCCACTGAATGTCAAGCGGAGATGGGTTGGTTTCTCTTTTTGGAGATAGTCATTGCCATGTAATTGTGTGGTGTGAATTTTACTTGCCACTTATCATTCCAAGCCCGAATGTTCTCCAGGTCTTGCTGCATATGGACATGGACTGTTTCAGTATCTGAGAAGTCACAAAGCAGTGACACAGAGGTGAACTGGCATTCCACCTCTGGATCATTGACACTCCCCGGCATACTGAGTGTGTTTCCCCTGAAAGACTGGACTTACTCGTGTACCATAAGACAGGAACGACACTATGTGCAGGTCACTCTGAAGCACAGTAAATGTGCAGCACAGCACCTGCTGGGATGCAATGGTGAGGGGCCATTCAGCAACTGAAAGCAGCATTCACCCATCACAGAAAATGGCGTTCGAGTGCTTGTGAACTGGATGCCTCAATGTGGACTTGGCTGCCTGGTGTTGCTCCTTACATGGGTCTATTACCTTGCCTCACATTTCATGGGCACCCTTTAATTGATGCTGAGCTTCTATTTTCCAACTCTAAACACCACTCACTTTTTCCAGACCACAGCAGATCAAATCTCTTACTGCACTGGATCCACATTCTTGCAACAACCCTATTGGGATGCTCACAATGGCTGTTACCTCCAGGCAATGCCTTCTTGGTGAGACGTCGTGGCTTCCTCCTCAGCTGCTGGAATCAGGACCTGTCCCCTTTCTGTGACGGCTTGCAGGCCATTTCCAAGGAGGTGTCGCTGAAATGGAGTGACCTTAAAGGAAGCAAACCCAATTCCTTTATCTTGACACAGAATTATCTTTGTTACTCACCTCTGTTAAACATTTCCTATGATTAAATGCACACAGTATATCAGATGGAATAATGCCTTAAATAACAACATCATGACTTCTCTCAGTTGTGCGCTGTTACTTGGCTAATGCAATCAAGACCCTTGACATTTTATCTGCAGCTGTGCATTGTACTTACTGTTTCTTAGATCTATCCATTATAATTCCAAAGACCTTTCCTTGATCAACACTTTCCATTTGACACACACACACATTCTTTAGATTATTTGTTCTTGTATTAACTATTTCACGTTTAAACACCCTCAGTTGCACCTGCTATGTACAGATCTAAATCATTGCAACTCTGGCTAAAGTTTTTCTCAAAATTTGCATAGTTTCCTGGTTTGATACCCTCTCAAATGTTAGAAACTTAGTTTGCTACACTTGCTTAAGTCCTTAAAAACAGCAAAGGTCTTATGACTCATTCCTGGGATACCTCATGGACACCCTGAAACAAATGTTCATTTTTAGCTTGCCCTGCAGCATGCTTCACCCATTAGGAATTTCAATATGTACCAACACAATTTTCATCCATAATTTGAGTCTTTATTCCTTGGGCAGAATTTTGATGGTTCCCCACCAGCAGATTTGCAAACCGGGTGGGGGGGAAGAGGGGAGGGGGGGGAGACCATAAAATTGTCCAGTTGGCCTGCCTGTCACCCTCCTTCCTGCCCCTGACCTGTTCATAATTTTCTGGGGGCTGGGCAAGGCCTAGGGCAGCCCATCCACCCGTGTTCAAATTGAAGCCCTTGAATGGCCAATTATTGGTCACTTGAGGGCTGTTTCCCACCCAGCCACAATTTTGCAGCCAGAAGGATTGGTTCAGAGACGGGAGGGAGGCCCAACATCATCACTCGCGCTGCAAAGAGGGGTGTATCTCATCACCAGCCCCTCTTTCCAAATGAGATAATCTCTCCGTCCCAATGTCTGTCACCCCATTGGGTGTTCCATTGTCATCTGGCCTCTCCCATCAAGACCCCACCACCTTCAGGCCTCCCCTCCTATTCCCTTCATGAGATCTCACACCTAACTCTTCCTGTGGGCTTCAGCACTTCAACTCATACCAACATCCTGGGGGTTACCATTGACTAGAAACTGATCTGGGCTAGCCATATAAATACTGTGGCTACAAGAGCAGATCAGAGGCTGGGAATCTATCAGTGGATTATTCACCTCCTGACTCCCTAAAACCTGCCCACCATCTACAAGTCAGTAGCGTGAGCGCAGCAATACTCTAGAAGCTTGACATCATCCAGGACAAAGCAGCCCGCTTGATTGGCACCCCTTACACAAACATTTACTCCCTCTACCATCAACAAACAGTGGAGCAGTGTGTACCATCTGCAAGGTGCATTGTAGAAACTCACCAAGGCTCCTTAGGCAGCACCTTCCAAACCCACAACCACTACCATCTAGAAGGACAAGGGCAGCAGATAGATGGGAACACCACCACCCAGAATTTCCCCTCCAAGCCATTCACCACCCTGACTTGGAAATATATTGCCATTCCTTCACTGTCACTGGGTCAAAATCCAGGAAATCCCTCCCTAACAGCACTATGGATATACCTACATCATTGGGACTATAGTGGTTCAAGAAGGTGGCTCATTATCACCGTCTCAAGGCCAATTAAGGATGGTCAATAAATGCTGGCCTAGCCAGCAATATCCACATCCCGTAAATGAATAATTTTTAAAACTGCAAGTGTCCCCAGCAGTGGCTAATGCTCCCTGTTGCATCACTGGAACTACAAAATTGTTGGCCAATCAGATTGGCAAGCAAAACCCAAAGAAGCAAAAACTGCAGCGGGGCAGAGAACCATGTTACCTGTAAAATTCTGCCCCTTATGTGCACTGGGGACAAGGAAAGCTCAGTACCAGGATCGTTAAAGGTAAAGATCCAACCCTCTCTGTTTTCTTTTCTTAATAAAATTTTCTATCTAGCAGCATATATTCGATGATTTATTACCTTATTCTTTAATCACTAATAATAGAGCCTTGTTGAAAGCTTTCTGAAAATCCAAGTATAAACTATCAAAAATATTTAATTTTTTGTCCCTATGCCATTAATTTCTTCCAAAGATTCCAGTAGGTTAGGTAAATAAGACTTCTCTTTTCTCAATCAATACCAGGTAAACTTTAATAAATTGTGCTTTTCAGATGCCCAGCAACTAGGGATTATATTTTCTTTTTTTACTTTCATTTTATTTGTAGAATGGAAGAATGTTGTCCACTTCATGCTCATTTATTTGTTCCTATGGCCAGGATTTTTAGGATGGCGAAGTTTCCCTTCTGAAGAGTTAGTGGCGAACACATCACTGCAGATACTGGCTGCCACTGTATCAAAGAATGAGACTCCATACTTATAAAATTTAACTTTCAATGCCAGAAAGGTTCTTAAGTTGTAATTAAGACTTACTACACCAGCAGAAATGTATTTACATCTGAATACACAAGCCTTACCTTTTCTTGATGTGTTCAGTGAGTATCTAGTGGAAGTACAACAACTTCACATCATTCTTGTGTTTCATGTTGAGGTGTCAGTGTACCAATGCTTCTGGATGAGTAAGGCAAATTGGACAGTAACTTCTAGGTTTCAGTGTATTACAGCACAGGTGTAGATGGCAGAACTTGCTGTTAGATTTGCTCCATAATAACAGCCAGTACTGATAGCCTCATTGTTATCCCTTCCACAAAATCTGAGCCAAATTAATTTGAAATAGTAATTATTTGAATTCCCACTTTCAGGTGAGAGTAGTTCTGACTGAGTACTCTTGATGGTATTTAATAGAGGCGACAGGGGTCTCACCCAATGGCTGGAGAGCCAGCGAGAGCCTCACACCACCTCTCTTCCGGAAGGTCCGTCGAGTTAAATCATAATCAGAGATTGGAAAACAACAGGTACCCACCTGACTAAATGCCTCCCTAACCGTCAAACTCACCATGTGGGAGGGTATTAAATTCTGCCCTGTGTTTTGAGAACAACTAACCCTTTCCTGCTATATCTTTATATTGTTTAGCTCCTCCACCACTGTTACTAGAAGTTAGGGTGAAATTTTCCTATAGCCTGAATCACTGGCTGGGTTTCAAATACAGAAAGAAACTTGGGGGCAATTTTTACATTTGCCAATCGTATAAAATGGGGAGATATCAGATTGGCCACTGTTAGACATCTCTCTCGATTTTTGTGTCCTTTGAAGTCAAGAGAAAAGAAAATTGAGATGTATAACAGGCGGATGATCTGATATCACCCTGTTTACACTTTCACCAAAAGTTACCCTCTCATTAAAAAAAAATCTCAGATTAACTGTTCCTAATCTTCTGATAAACTGCCTACTGTATGAGAGATCCATCAGTGGTCTGGAGTCTCAGGAAATGTATTCATCTCAGGAATAGGAAGAAAAGATGCCTGAGAAAAGACAACTATGAAATAAGTGTTCAATAACTATGTTGTTCGATCATGTTGTTCTTTGTTTAGCACATGTATTTTTGAAAAACATTGCATCATTGGAGATGTTCCTGCAATATTAAGTTCGATGTTTCATCTGCTAAGTTTCTTTCACTTGTTTTTGCATGTCTTTATACTATAATTGTACAAGCTGAACCAGCCTCAAGAAACATTGAATTGTATCTTTATTATATTTTCATAATCAAAAACACTGTAAAGTGTACGTACCTTATCTGTAACATTGTACATGAAGTGGTTTAAAAAGGATTTTTATTGAGTACCCACAATTTATACTGTTAATGAATAGTTTCTCAACCTTAGGGACCAACATTGAATTAGATACAACATGTACTTAATGAACTATTGTAATTAAATATTTAATAAAAGGAAAATCATTGAAATCAGTGAACTATCCAATTTATAAAGATTCATTTTGCCTCATTAAATATCCAATGCCCTTTCTCAAAGTAAAGCTGAAAGATTGCGATGACTGCTGTGGGTTACAGGAACAAATTACAATGATGAGTATTAGTATAAAATTTAATGTACAAGTCCCTTGAATTTTCTTAAAAGCATTTCTATTAATATTTCTGTAGAGAAAATAGAATCCAATACTCAGCCCAGAAAAATGGTCTTGAAATCCAAGTTATGCTGGTGCTGCACCCCTCAGATGGAACTTATGCCCATCGATACGGTACAGCACTGACCCTGCATGTACTTTGGTGGTTTATTAGGGAAAATCCAGTGTGAAATGGAATTATGGTGCTGGAATAAACAGTGCTACCTTTTAAAGTTCAAAGCATGGCTGAAGGAGCAACAGAGCCAACTTTCTGCCTGGTTACAGTAACTGTGAGGTATGTTTCATTGAGAACTCAGGAGAAAAATTCAAACATAGGCTTCATGTGCAAAGTGGATGAAGGTAGCAATGGCACTAGGTGCTACCTCTTTCATCTCTAGGACTAAAAACCAGTGCCAGAAGACAGTGATCTGATGAAGGCAACACACTGACTGCCCTCCCTTTTCTTCCTTGGACACCATGAGTTTCAACAGACTTTTCACAGAAGTGGATTTAAAATCAGCCTGGCTGCTCCCACCAACAGAACTGGATACACAAAGTCCACCCAGCACTGCCCAACACTCTTCTTGTGGCCCCATTAAGCACCATGTGGCCAATTAAAGCCTACACCGCAGGACTGCCGATCAATCAGTACAGCCGGAAATCATGTCCCAAGGTCAGGGTATCCAGTGACATTTGGAAGAGTGGGAGAGCGCTCGTTATTCAGGGGGTGTGGGCACCTCTGATGAGGCCGGTATTTATTACCCATCCCTGATTGCCCTTGAGAAGGTTGTGGTGACCTGCTTTCTTGAATCGCTGCAGTCCATGAGGTGTAGGTACACCCACAGTGGAGTTGGGAAGGGAGTTCCAGGACTTTGGTCCAGCAGCAGTGAAGGACCAGCAATATGTTTCCATGTCAGGATGGTGTGTAGCTCAGAGTGGAACTTCCGGATGGCAGTGTTCCCATGCATCTGCTGCTCTTGTTCTTCTAGATGGTAATGGTTGAGGGTGTGGAAAGTGCTGTCTCAGGAGGCTTGTTGAGTTCCTGCTGATGATGAGTTTCTAGAGATGTCAGGAAGGTGGCTGATGCTAGACGCACAATGGGAGGTGTGTGAAAGCCTGGCAGAATACCAGGAGGGGATGGGTACCTTTCCCAGGTCAGTGGCAGAATCCATCCCGTCCAGGCCATGAGCACTGCAATCTCCCTCCTGTGTGCATACATGACCTTCTCCATTGAGAGACTGGCAACTCTCATGAGAGCCAAATCCAGCAGACCAGCTAGTGGTTGCTGTGCTGTCCTGCATGCCATTGCCTTGTCCCTGCACTCAAGCTACCAGCTCCACAGCAAGTAGGAAATGAGGCACATGGACTCTCCACCATGTCCTCATTCCTCTCAGGTGAGCAGGGAAGAACAAATGGACCTCATAACAGCAGGTGGCCAGCATCTGACAGCCTCTGAGATCTCCTCTCAGGGTGATCATAATGCTGTCAGCCTCTCATCCGCCCCTCTGCCTGTGGCACCAGCCTAGGTGCCTGCCATTGTGCAGGACTCCCATCACCACATCAGAGCCCTCATGGCCTTGAATGGCCAGAGGATGCCCACCAAAGTCATCACAAGCAAAGGTAGGCTGCCTCCAGTTGGCAGTAATGGAGGAACACCACAGCACAGCATATGGAAAATGTTTAATTAAAGACACTATAGACACAGGAGTGAACATGGGTGAGACTTTCCATTACATGTGAAGTGTTGCAGGTATTTGTCCTTTTTTTAAAAAATCTACTTCACTTTGACCTTGAATGGATTTTATGTGGAATTAAGGCTTTGGATGTGTAAAATCTGTATTTAAAGGGCTTCCATAATAGCACTGTTTTGTGATTATGCGTACAATAGACAATGTTAATTTAGGTGACCTCACTTGTGAGGGTCACAATGGAGCCCCAGCATAGGAAGGCTTGAGATGGTGAAAGGGCTTTGTGTCTTAGGGGGCAAGGCTTTCCCAGTGAAACTCCATGGCCATTGCCTTGTTAACTGAAGTGCCAGTTACAGCCTCCCAACTTTCATCGGCACCACATCCAGGTCACCTGCATGTTCACGGCCTGCCTGGAATGCATCAGGCTGCTTCTCCTCTGCATCCTCCTCTCCTCCTCTGAATCATCATTGGAGAATGCGTTCCTCTTTCCCACTAAGTTCCTCCCCACTCTACAGTGCAGGTCATGGAGAGCACAGCAAATCATGTCAGTCAAGGAGACCCTTGCCAACGCATACTGAAGAGTGCCACCACTCTGTTTAGGCAATAGAACTTCATTTTGAGCACACCATTGGTCTGTTCAACTACAGGGAACCCAGGGTGTTCCTTTCTCCAGTCTGAAAAACCACCATTCACCACTACTCTCTGCTTCCTGTCAGTCAGCTTTGCATCCATGCTGCCACTGCCCTTTTATTCCATGGGCTTCAACTTTGCTGGTAATATTATGCAGTACTGTATCAAGCGTCTTTTGGAAGTCCATGAACACTGTATCAAACCACATTACCCTCGTGAACCCTCTCAGTTACCTCAAAAAACTCAAACCAAGTTAGTTAAACAAGATTTGCCTTCAACAAATCAATACTGGCTTTCATTAAATAATCCACAGTTGCTAAATACCTGTTAATTTTGTTCCAGGATGAATGTTCTAAATGTTCGTCCACTGTGAAGGAATGCAGCAATAAATATGGAGTTATAAGAGAATCCAGCGATAAATACGGAATTGCAAAATTAAAGAGAGTGATTAAAAATTAAAAGCCGAGTTCATCTGCTGGACAAAGTTAGAAATTTATAAACATGCCTGGGCATAATTGTGTGCTCAAGGACACAAACGTCTTGTGGCATGGGATATTGTAAATCCTCTAACACAAGGCAATTCCAGAAAAAACAGGAACTGGCCTCTACATCTCTTCAGCAAGATGTGGATAAATTGTAAAATGCTACAATCTAACAATGGATAATCTTAATTATGTCCCTAAGTCACTTGTCAACTCAATCCTGGAAACGGAGTGTAACAAGGAAGTGACCACCTGGATTTTTCAGTATCCGGTTTACTTGACGGATATTGACTAAAACTAAGGATGTTGTCCAGCGAGTCTGCTTAACATGCTCCCTGCTAGTTCAGCTCTTTTATGGTATAAATATTGGAACCACACAGTAGGATTTTTAGATTCATGGATTCACTCTAGTGTCTCTCAAGGTAAAAGGTATAGCTACTGTAGTGTGGTGATGAAATTCTCCTCTTAATTGGGATAGAAATATCTCACTAGCTTTCTACTCTGGGATTTAATGTTGTGATTAACAAAGGTGGAGTCAGTGAGTCAGTAGCGATAAAATAAATTTAAAAACATGACTAAATAAATAAATGCAGGAAAATAACTGCATTAAGAAAGGGGGTAAAGATGGAAGAGAGAATTGTTAAACTCAATGTTAAGGCCAGAAGGCTGTAAATTGCCTAATTGGAAGATGAGGTGCTGTTTCTCCAGTTTGCGTTGGTTTTCAAATATGGAAGTTTTGTTTTGTTTCCTTGCACTTTGTGATTAGTGTCTTGACAGTGCAAACCATTTGCTTGCAAGACAGTTGGCTGTATGGTCAGGGTGTCTCATGGTTTGTGCCCCATTTAGTAGACGTGTCCATAAAAGGTTTGCCAGCCAGCACAGTTACAACATGGTTGTACTGTGGCACATTGGTGTGCCTGAAGAGATCATATCGGACAAACAAGATGAAAATTGCATTCAAGGTGTGGCTGCCGTGGACACACGAAGTATCCTTCAATTGTCTGATGATTGGAAATTTGGAAAAGTAGTCAGTGGCTAGGAGAAGGTCGTCACCATGAATAGTAACTAAATCTGTTACTACTTTAGACCAAGGGTACAATAAAACTTCGCGAGGGTGTAAAGGTTCTTTGCGTTGATGTGGCTGGTGTCTCTAGCATGCTTTGCACATCCTCACCATCAAGATATTGTTGGTGATCCATGGGCAATACACAGTATAACTTGCCAGGTACCTTGTTCACATTATGCTCAATATGTCCTGACAAAGAGCTTCAGGTACAAGTACCCATTTTCCTTTGAAAACCAAGCCTCTTAAAATACCTAGTTCATCTCTAAATAGCCAAAAACATCGGAGGGTGTCTGGCGTTTGTTGTATAATATCAGATCAACCTTCTACAATGACTTTCTATAATGCCTTCAGTCAAGGACCATTTGTTGTTTCCTCCTGAAGCTCATTGCACTTGTGTTGACCAGAATTCAACAGAGCAACCTTGAGTACATCTTCTACGCCAATGTCTATGCCATCTACTTGTAGGTCTAGCAAGACATCCACATTTTATTTTGGATTGGGTAACCTGCTGAGTGCGTTTGAATTAACCATTTTTCTACCCGGTTTGTAATGGACTTTTTAAGTTGTAGTCCTATACTTTTTTCAGAAGTTGTTATAGTCTGAACGATGCACATGTCGGTGGCTTGGCACCAAATAATTTCCAATGGCTTGTGGTCAGTTTCCACAATGAATCGTTTACCAAATAGGTGCATGTGGAATCTTGTGATACTGAATACCAGAATGAGTGCCTCATGATCTTATATTACAGACTGTAATGGGAGGATGGGGAGTTAATTCTAACCCTACTTCTCCACAGGTGGTAAGAGTTTAAATGTTTAATTCACCCACAAAACTGGCCAATTGTTTACCATAGATACTGTTATTCCTAGCATAAAAAGACTAACCAGGCTGCTTTTAGTAAACACAAAAAAAGGATTATAGAACAAACTACTTTTTTAAAAAACAAGTTAATGAACTAGTTAACATACAAGCTGTGGTTTAGAGGCATAACAATTTTTCCTCTTTACAAAATAAAATATTCAAACCCCCATACACACACTCACAAAAACACAGTCCCCTGCAGAGGCTGAAATATGGGAACATTTCTTTTAAAAGAATAACATTCAGAGATCTCGCTGCTGTTGATCTAACAGAATTTTGGTCACAATCAGGCTGGAAGCTCTTTCAGGCAGATATTTTGGTGAAACTGTCCTCAATGGCTCTTATTTATCACAACTTTGCAGACTTTCAAAACAAAAAAAAATTATCCTGAAGAGACATTTCTGAGGAAGGTTTAACACAAAGGTGGGGTAGAGAGAAAGAGAAAAAGTCTTTTTCTTGCAGCCTGTTCCTAAGGCCCACCGACACTCACTCAGAATTTAAAGATGTTCAAAGAATACTTCTCTTGGACCATGTGCTTTTAACCAATCAGCAAGAGCAACAGCAGTTCTTTGTTAACTTAGATACACAAAACACCTCTTCCCTCTCCAGGTGTTCTTTGCTGGACATATCATGACCTGTGGTTTCTTGAAGAATGGCATATTCACAGCCCAAAATATTGCAAACATTTAGAAAATAACTCAGGAGGCAGAATGTCCAAAATTCAATGTCCTTCAAATTTTCCACAAATGGTATCCCCAAACTATGTTTGAAAAATTGGATTGTGCTTCTGATAGACTGTTGGAATCAAATGCAATTGGGTTTGCCATCTTGCATAATGCATGTTCCTAACCCTTTTTGAGATGTGTCAACCTCTAAGATAGTCTCCTTTCTTGGGCTGTAGTGTTGTAGAACACATATCTCTCCTGACAATACCTGTTTAAGTGGCTCAAACACGCATTAATGGTCCTCCTTCCATATATATGGAACACGCTTTCCACGCTGCTCTCTAAGTGATGATGCTCTATTGGTAAAGTGGAGTACGCGTGGTGCTAAGAAATTGAAAAATCTGAGGCATCTCAGCAAGTCCTCTTTGTCCTGGGGAGTAGGCATGACCTGTAAATCTTTGAGTTTACCTGGTTCAGGACAGATCTCAGAACTTGAATAGATATTTGGTTTTGCCCATCACAGCAATATCATCAGCTATGTCTACACACCCAGGGAAATTTTCTCTATTTCTGTCAATTTGCTGCTGGAACAGGTCCTTACTGATGGATAAACCAAAGGGTAATCTCCAGAAGCAGTATCTTCCGAATGGTCTCCTGAAAGTAGTGATTTCTTGTGATCCCTCTGCCAAATGAACTGACCAATATCCATGTTTGGTGTCCAACTTGGAGAAAAGTTTTGTTCCTGTGAATTTGGGATTCAATTCCTTTAAAGGTTGGAACCTTGTGTGGGCAGCTCTTTAGAGCAAGATTTAGACATCTTGGGTCTAAGCATACCCAGATTGTGCCATCTTTTTTCAGTACACACATGAACTACACCACCAACTGCACACAATGGATAATGCAGTTACACTCCATGCTATCCAACTTACTCTTTAGTTTCTCTCGTATGTGCACACTGCATTTTCTAGGAATGTCAATCGATGGAATTGCATCTTCATTAGAGTGTAGTTTAGCATCACCTCAAGTTTCTATTTTGAGTTCCAAGACAGCAGTGCCAGTGCTTTCTCAGTGTCTTCTCAGAGAGGTATTTATTGAACTGATGTAAAAATGTCTGCTTCCAGAGAGATTGCCTCATGGCAGAGGTCATATGACTATGGCAAGCCAAATAGAACATGTTCTATCATTGCAAAACCCAAATTTCCCGCTTTTCCTAATGAAGAGAAGTCACATTTGCATGCATGGTGTAACTGTGAGTTACCCAAGCTACCCACTATACACCTACTGTTCTCATGCATTAACAACTGCTTATTCTACTATGCAGTCTTTGCACCTGTGCTGCATACATAGCCTTTAAATTGTGGAGGTCTCTTAAGGTACCTGGTGGAGGTACATGTGTGTGTTGTTACATGTGTTTGTCTGGATGATGTTCCTTGTCCAGAGAGAGTGGCTGTCGTTCCCATGACACTTGTTTCCATGGTAACTTATTGTTCCATTGCCATTGTTGAGGTTCAGTGGACTTCGGACACTGATGGTAGTTCTGTATTCAGTATGGCCGGCAAGATCCCATCTTCCTGACTGGCAGGCTGCAGTGAAAGAACAAGTTTCTCTAGTTACCATAAGACCATAAGACATAGGAGCAGGCCATTCAGCCCATCGAGTCTGCTCCGCTATTCAATCATGGCTGATAAGTTTCTCAACCCCATTCTCCCACCTTCTCCCTGTAACCTTTGATCCCCATACCAATCAAGAACCTATCTATCTTGGTCTTAAATACACTCAATGACCTGGCCTCCACAGCCTTCTGTGGCAAAGAATTCCATAGATTCACCACTCTCTGGCTAAAGAAGTTTCTCCTCATCTCTGTTCTAAAAGGTCTTCCCTTTACTCTGAGGCTGTGCCCTCGGGTCCTAGTCTCTCCTACTAATGGAAACATCTTCCCCACATCCACTCTATCCAGGCCTTTCAATATTCTGTAAGTTTCAATCAGATCCCCCCTCATCCTTCTAAACTCCGTCGAGTATAGATCCAGAGTCCTCAAAAGTTCCTCATTTGTTAAGCCTTTCATTCCTGGGATTGTTCTCGTGAACCTCCTCTGGACCCTCTCCAGGGCCAGCACATCCTCCCTGAGATATGGGGCCAACAATTACTCACAATATTCTAAATGTGGTCTGACCAGAGCCTTATAAAGCCTCAGCAGCACATCCCTGCTTTTATATTCTAGTCCTCTCAAAATAAATGCCAACATTGCATTTGCCTTCCTAACTACCGATTCAACCTGCAAGTTAACCTTAAGAGAATCCTGGACTAGGACTCCCAAGTCCCTTTGAACTCCAGATTTCTGAATTCTCTCCCCATTTAGAAAATAGTCTATGCCTCTATTCTTCCGACCAAAGTGCATGACCTCACACTTCCCCAAGTTATATTCCATCTGCCACTTCTTTGCCCATTCTCCTAACCTGTCCAAATCCTTCTGCAGCCTCCCCGCCTCCTCAATACTACCTGTCCCTCCACCTATCTTTGTATCATCTGCAAATTTAGCCAGACCGCCCTCAGTTCCTTCATCTAGATCATTAATGTATAAAGTGAAAAGTTGTGGTCCCAACACTGACCCCTGCAGAACTCCACTAGTCACTGCCCACCATCGTGAGAAGGACTCCCTTATCCCCACTCTCTGCCTCCTGCCAGACAGCCAATCTTCTATCCATGTTAGTACCTTGCCTCTAACACCATGGGCTCTTATCTTACTGAGCAGCCTCCTGTGCGGCACCTTGTCAAAGGCCTTCTGGAAGTCCAAGTAGATAACATCCATTGGCTCTCCTTTGTCTAACCTATTCGTTAACTCCTCAAAGAGTTCTAATAGATTTGTCAGACATGACCTCCCCTTGATGAAACCATGCTGACTTTGCCCTATTTTATCATGCACTTCCAAGTATTCTGAAATCTCATCCTTAATAATGGACTCATCATTGTAACAGTCACAAACCATTTCTCACCTATGGGCTTGACAGAATCGACCTGTTGTATCATTTATAATTCTTTACCAGACTCTTCTGCTGATCTCTCTCCAGTGGCCATCTGTATCTGCTTGGTATGCTTTCCACCGCCCCCCGCTCCCCCACCCCACCAACGTCCCCCCCCCCAACACCCAACGCGCACCACCCCCCCCCCCTACCCCCCACCCCTCACCAAACACTTGTTCCAAATTATTCTGCTTCTTGCAGTTAAAACGTTGCTTTTCCTATGCTGGGCAATCTGTCTTTTCCTTTGTATGATGTCCTCTGCAATATTTGCATCCTGCTCTTTAGGCCTGAAATATATCTCAGCATAACGCATCGCCTGCTCTGCTCTACCATACATGTGCTCCAACTGACGTTTTACGAGCTCTGCATTTCTACACACATCTATCATTTTCCTGAGCGTAGGTTTCTCCTCAGAAGATTTGTTCTCACTGGAGGAGTTGCATATACCTAAGTGTATTCTATCTTTGATCAGGTCATCTGTTAGTGGTCTAATTCATATGATTCCGCAAGCTGTGTTACTGCGGTCACATACTGTTCAATGGGTTCATTTTCCCCTTGAGCTCTAGTGTTGAATACATAGCATTCAGAAGTTACTTTCACTCAGGTTCAAAGTGTTCATTCAAGGTTTTCAAGATCTCTGCTGTCTGTTTTCTTCATTCTTTGGTTAGATTTAGGGTGGTAATACAATTTGCAGCAGTCCCTCTCCAGCAGTGTTAGAAGTGTGGCTACCCTTATTGGTTCTGGTTTGTTAATTAAGTCTGTTGCCAGCTCAGGTTTTTGCGCTTGCAAATGGAAAAACTGCCAGTTTTACCACATATCACTTTTAATTTGACAGGAACTAGGAGTGGAAAATTTACTGCCATGACCTTGGAATGCAAGACATCTTTGTGATGGATGCAGCAGACTGTGCTCCCAGTGACTTGCTTGCTTTGTGCGTCCTGGCTACCACACCAACACTGGTAGTTGCACATAATGCTTGCAGATGTGCTGTCCAGCTACAATGGCTTCTTATTTTCTGCCATCTTTTCTGTGATCTTCGAATCTTCAGCATTTTGTTTAAGAGAAAACACTGCTCCTCACCGTGTTGTATTTCTATGTTTGCTTAATACAAACTTACCAATCTCACACAGGACTGGTTAACTAAACATAGGTTTGGTTTATTTGAAGATGTAGAACAGGATTGCTCAGCTGACAGATTTACTATAAAGATTCAACAGCTATTGTTAACAGGGAGGTACAGCTGCATCTCCTTCACACCACATGCTGCTAGATAAACTGAAAGCTCACCTGAACAATGTCTGCTGGTCACGGTTTACATCCTGGCTACTTACTCATTAGCATACTCTCTGAAAGTGATCTCACAACAGGTGGCACTATCACAACCAGCATCCTAATTACCCTTGAGAAGTTTGGGTGGGCTACCTTCTTGAGCTACTGCAGTCCACCTGGTAAAGGAACTCCCACAGTACTGTTTGGTGGGAGTTACAGGAGTTTGACCCAGTGTCAATGAAGAAATAATGATATATTTTCAATTTAGCACAGTGTTCGTAGCTGCATGAGAGCAGATGTGTGTAATTTGTAGCATGAAGTATAGATAAACTTGATGCAGAATATTTTGCTTCTGTAGAATCCATAAACCTGTGTAACATCAGACCAATGTGTTTATTGTATGAAGCTAACAGACTTCCAAACTGGCCTAATCGAACTTTTAGCCAGTGATACATTTAAATGATCAGAAAGCTTTGAAAAATGACATGATTTTCAAAGCAGATCTCTGAAAGAGTGCTTACAGTTGGAAGGTCATGTGTTAAAGTAGAAATAAAGACTTTAAGATTTGTTGTAACAGTTAATTTATCTTCAGTCTCCAAGCATGCAAAATAAAATGTTGTAGTTCTAAAGAATCACACAAGGTGCAAGGTTAGCTAAAACTAGAAAGAAAATACAATTACTGAAGTTAAGACGCATGGACAACAACTCACAAGTGTCCCTAAAGGTAAAGCCAGAACATCCTAGAGGGAGGCAACACTGCCAATGCCACAGCAGCTAGTCTATCACAAGAGGAATGTCCTGTATGATTTTACATTCATATCACAAAAAGACAGTCACATAACTGGAAATTTACCACTGATATTTTGACCTAAATTTTCCTGTCAAAATAATGGTGAGGCTAAATTCTTCATCACCATCTTCTTTTGTACCAGGTATGATTCCATCCAGTGGAGAAATTTGTCCCTATTTTCCATTGACTTCAGTTCTGCTAGGCCTCCTAGATGCCACACGTGTCAAAATCTGCCTTGATGCCACACCTCACACCTGGAACTCCGATCTTTTGTCCATGTTTGGCCCAAAAAGGTCTCAGGTAATTGCTCAGTAAGTGCAGCTTGATGCTACTATTGATGACACCCTTCAGCATTTTGCTGATGATTGCGTAAGCCGGTCAAGTGATAATCATCGCGTTGGATTTGTCCTGCTTTTCAAGGAGAGAAATACCTGGGCAATTTTCCACATTGATGGCTAGATTCAGTGTTGTAGTTTTACTGGAACAGCTTGACAAGAGCCACATCTGGTTGTGCAGCACAATATTATAGCCAAGTGTTATCAGGGCCCATAGCCTTGTCTGCATTCAGCGCCTTGTGGCACAAGATTTTTTCCACTAAAAAAATTAGTTCTACAATTAAACTGACAAAATTATTATTTTGTCTTATTTAATATGAAGCTTGTTGCTGGTGCTTGTTTTTAAATTGCTCTATGGCCTCACCCCTCATGTCTAAAACCTCCTCCAGCCTTTACAACTCGAAAGATCTCAGCCCTCCTCAATTCTGGCCTCTTCCACACCCTGGATTCTTTAACATCTGCACCTTTCGCTGGCTAGTCCCTGGAATCCCCTCCCTAAACTGCTCTATCTCTCTCCTCCTTAAAACTTCTGTCTGAGATGAATACTGCGGTAGAACTAGGAAAGAGGTTCTGCATAGAGAGAGAGTATGAGGAGCTAGGTGCTAAATTGAAAAGCAGAATCTCAAAGGTTATAATCTCTGGATTGTTACCTGAGCCACATGCAAATTGGCATCGGCTACATAAAATTAGAGAGATGAACATGTGGCTCAAAGACTGGTGTGGGAGAAGTGGGTTCCAGTTTGTGGGGCACTGGCACCAGTATTTGGGAAAGTCTACTCCTGAAATGTGCTGGGACCAGCGTTCTTGCGAGCAACATAACCAAAGATGTAGAGGGCTTTAAACAAAACAGTGAGGTCAAGGGATCAAATATGCAAAGATGTGGTATATCAAAGAGTAGAGGCAAGGGAAGAGAGGAAAAACAAGACAAGACTGGATGTCACAAAGATAATAAAAATATAAAACTAAAGGCTTCGTATATTAATGCGCATAACATTCATAACAAAGTAAATGATTTGATTGCACACATTGAAGTAAATCAATATGATCTGATAGCTATTACAGAGACACGGCTGCAGGATGACAAGGATTGGGTCCTGAATATTGAGGGGTATACGACCTTCAAGAAGAATAGGAAGCTAGGTAACGGTGGAGGGGTAGCACTGTTAATCAAGGGTGGCATTTGTGAAATAGTTAGAGATGGCCTTGATTCAGATCAAGATGCAGAGTCAGTTTGGGTAGAGATGAGGAATAGTAGAGGAAAGAAGTCACTAGTGGGAGTATTCTGCAGGCTCCCTAACAGTAACCACAATGTAGGGCAAAGTATACAAAAATAAATATTGGATGCTTATGATAAAGGGTCAGCAATAATCAAGGGTGACTTTAATCTACCTATAAATTGGAAAAATCAGATTGGCAGTAGTAGCCTGGATGAAGGGTTCACAGAATGCTTTCGAGATAGTTTTTTTTAAGAGCAACACATGCCGGAACCAATCAGAGAGCAGGTTACATTAAGATAAAAGCAAAATACTGCGGATGCTGGAAATCTGAAACAAAGACAGAAAATGCTGGAAAAACTCAGCAAGTCTAGAAGCATCTGTGGAGAGAGAAAAACAGAACTCTGAAGGAAGATCATACAGACTTGAAACATTAACTCTGTTTCTCTCTCCATAGATGCTGCTAGACCTGAGTTTTTCTAGCATTTTCCATTTTTGTGTGAGCATTAGACTTGGTATTGTGCAATGTGACCCGGTTAATTAATGACCTCAGGGTAAAGGCAGCCCTAGGCAGTGACCATAGCATGAATAAATTTTACATCCAGTATGAAAGGGGAAAGAGTCTAAGACTAGTATCTTAAACTTAAAAAAGGGCAACTATGTGGGTATGAAAGCTGAGCTAGCTGAAGTTAACTGGGATACTAGGCTAGGGGTTAGATCAATAGAGAAGCACTGGCAGATATTTAGGGGGATTTTTCAGAACACTCAGAATAAGTATATTCCTACTCTAAAGAAAAATTCTAAAGGGAGGAGCCACCATCCATGGTTAACTAAAGATGTTACAGAAAGCATCAAACTTAAAGATAAAGCATATAACTTGACAAAGATGAATGGCAGGTCAGTTGGATTGTTCAACATATAAAGAACAGAGACTGACTAGAAGGTTAATCAAGAAAAGGAAATTAGAGTTTGAGAGGAAGCTAGCTAGAAATGTACAAGTGGATAGCAAGAGTTTCTATAGGTTTCTATATTTCAGTAATAGCTGTAAATCAGGAGATGGAGGGTAGAGAGGAACTTGGTGAAATCATCATCACTAGGGAAGCGGCTCTGAGCATACTGATGGAGCTAAGGGCTGACAAGTCTCTGGATGCAGATGGGCTTCACCCTATGGTCTTAAAATAGGTGGCTAATGAGGTAGTAGATGCATTGGTGTTAATTTTCGAAAATTCCCTAGATTCTG